>NW_008338996.1:2684868-2745317 GCF_000622305.1 Nannospalax galili | reverse complement strand
CCAGCAATTAGTTAATGGTGGCCAGAGGAGGAAGAGACATTTTCTTTAGTGGTCTACCCTCCGGTGAATTACCCATGCGCCTGTAAAAAGTCCCTTTACCCATGCTCCTGAAAGCAACCTTGTAAGAAACTTCAGTGGGTAATCAAAGAAAAAAAACATGTGATAATAGAAAGAGACTAGTTGGAAAGAGGAAAGGGGTCACCAGGAATAGGAGGGGCAAGAGAGGCAATGGGAGGCGGATAGAACCCAAATACATTATATACCTATATGAAAATGTCATAATGAAACCCCTTATGGAGAATAATGTATAATGATAAAAGGATAAGCTCCACCTTGCAGTGCACTCAGAGAAAGCCTCTGGCAGTAGGCAGGGGTGTGCAACTCTGAGCTCTGAGCAGACTTCTTCCCTAACTCTCCACCCATACAACCTAGAAGGTTAAACCTCTCCACCCCAACATCTGTGGACCAGGGTGTAATGTTTGAAAATTGCCCAGTAAAATGTTTGAGCAAGCCAGGCAGAATGCTAAAAGACCAGAACACATAAAATTTAAAAACAGCCCCTGACAGTGCAGAAATCAAGGAAGGACTTGGGGGGAAAGAAAACTCAGTTTCTAAACAAAGTGAGCTTTAATCTGGCTAGTCATTTAGTGCATCCTTGCTTCCTTCCTCTGAAATGGAACTATCTACCTTGTCCATGACTATAAGGCGGTGGGGGCAGGGGGGGATTCAAGGTGTCATGATGAGAGTATGTTTCCTCTCCCTGAGGGGCAATGGGGACACAGAGGGAGTAAGGGCGGGGGAGGATAGTTATTCTGGGCCCCTGGTGGGAAAGAGGCTGTGCAAGCTAAACACAGGAGACCCTCAAGGGAGGAAAGGTCTCTGACATCCAGTGGGAAAGGAAAGCAACACAAGGGACCTTTTTGTCAGAAACAACCACAAGTCAGCCTGTAGACACTGGGCATGGACAAGGCTGAGTTCAAACCCCAGCCCTCCAGCTTCCTGTCTTTGTCGCCTAGGAAAAGCCCTTTGCCCCATTTGGGTCTCTTATTTTCTGTGAAAAAAAAATGAGATATGCATACTCAGCGGACCGGCAGAGAGGTAAATGACATATCATCCTGGAGAGACACAGAGTCAGGCACCAACCAGGACAAGTGTCAGGCTCCTTCACCTTCCCTATGGTGCTAGGTGGGAAAACTGGGTCTGGAGTCTATTCCTTTGTCCCCTACAGATGATTTTCATGCCCTTTCCCTTGTCTGTGGACACCCTCCCTGACACTGCAGAGAGAGAGAAGCCAAAGGATGCTTGCAGAAATGTGAGGCTCAGAAGTCAATCTGAGCATGCCCACACTCTGAGGAAGATCCTGTTGGAGTGCAGGTCCTGGTGCCTCAGGGGCCCAAAGGCTTCTGCAGCTTCAAGCTGGCACAGCAGGAGCGCCTAGGGCTTCATGAAGCCTGGATGGGAGGTAACAATGTTCCCACCTTACTAATGGAGTCACAGAGGTTCTGAATGTAAAGGCAGCTTATCAGAACTTTGCATCTATCACCTTCCACGTCTCAGCCAGCTGTGCAAAAGGCTCGAAAGCATCTATCTCACTTTCTTGTCTGGGGCAGAGCCTAGCCACACTCCTGAAATCCCCTAGGTTTCCCAATGCCCAAAAGAAAGGTCTCAAAATGGTGACAGCAAGCTTCATTTCTCTAATGTGTCTTTCTCTTCCCAGATAGTCCCCTCTTCCTATCTCAGCCTCTAGTAACTGCCTGCTCTCAAAAATGATAAAATAAGTAAAGGTTTTTACCATGAAGAATTGAAACAGTAGCAATGTAGCAGGCGGGAAGTTCCAAGCCTCATACTTGAGAATATCCTTGACCTTTCTAGATTTCAGGAGGCCCCAGTAATAAAATGAGTGGATTTTCTTGGATCACTTGTGAAGAAAGCTTACCCTAGAACCCCTATTAATTGACACTCAGTTATACTAAAGTGTGAATAATGACTGACCTCTGTCAAGAGAACCGTAGCACAACAAATCTCGAGTTTGAGCAAAATTAGAGTAAAGGCACTGGCATTGTGGGATTTTACCTGCAAGTACTGGTCACCAGCCTCCTTGAAGTGAAAGAGACAAGAAGCTATTGTTAATTGAGCAATCTACAGATATTTTTCTCAGAGCATCATAACCTTCACATACCAGAAGGTGGTGATTCACCCATTTGCAGACCTGAAAATCATGACTCAAGGGTGAACCACTGAACGACTGAGATTCCAGTTGGCTCCATCACAGCTCATACACATCCTGCCTCCCATCCGGATGTCTGCTCATGTGAAAGAGAATTAATAGGGACCTTCTGCCATCTCTGCCTTCTCAGTTTGCATTGATTTCTGTGTGTTTGTTTGTTCTTGATGCATCTGCAGAATGTGAGAGCTAGGCTGCACATAAAGCAGATAAAGAGAGAGAGGTCGAGGGGATGAAAGCAGCATTCTTCTTGATTGAAGATACTTCCTGATAGCCAGACTTTCTCATCTGGTCCCTCCCCACAGTTTCACCACGCCATGATAATGCCCCAGCTACATCCTCAGCCTATCCATATGCAGACCTCTGGTTGATGATCAAAGAAGTGAGTAGATTCTAAGATGCCAATTTGCAGTTCCTACCTGGGTGCAATAACTGCAGAGCTCACCTTCCTGCCTCTGGTCAGGCCACACTTCCCAGTACTGGTGGTAAAACATCTCCACGTTAAGGGATCCAAGTCACAGGGCAAAGTCTTTGGTGGCTCCTTACCACCTTCAGAAGACAGGACCACTAGTATCCATGTCCAACAACAAGCTGCCTTTCAAATTGAAGCTCTCTCTGTCTCAGTTACCATGGAGGCTGGGCCTTTCCCATCAGCTGAAAACAAACAGTAGGCTTCTGCTCCTGGCCTGCTTCTTTCTCCATGTGTCTGGTCCCCACGCCCACCCCTTCTGCGGGTTCCCATCAGTTACCATGGAGGCTGGGCCTTTCCCATCAGCTGAAAACAAACAGTAGGTTTCTGCTCCTGGCCTGCTTCTTTCTCTGTGTCTGGTCCCCACACCCACCCTTTCTGCGGGTTCCCGCAGAGGGCATTCACTGCTTCAGCAAGCAAGGAAAACCACAATTCTTACTTTGTGCCAGTGGCTTTATATGTATCTACTGTTTTGCATCTCTTCTTACCACCTTTACCCATGATTCAGCCCCTATGAATCACGACTATGAGCTTTATGCCAGAACCATGGCCTTGTTTAACATATCACTGAGTGCCCGTCACGAGCAAGGACCTGAAGCAATATAGGTCTAAGCAAATGTTTGTAAGTGAAGACAGCCATGGAATAACAGCTCCTTTCATGAGAACAGCAGTTTGAAGAATTCAAAACCCTAAAAACCCAAGGAAGACACTGCCCACCTGTTAGTAGAGAACAAAGTTTAGTCTACAAGGGGGAAAGACCTTCCTTCAGGTAAGTTTAGGATTGGGCTTTGCCTTCCTGCCCAAGTTCAAGTTTTAGTGTGCAGACTCACTTTTAAAAAATATTTTATTTTCTTTTTCATTGTGTGTATATGGGGGTAAGTATGTACACATAGATACAAGAACCCACGGAGGTCAGAAAAGGGCAAGCTTAGGTCGTGAGAACCAAGCTCAGGTCCTTTGTAAAAACAGTACGTGCTCTTACCATGGACCCATCTCGCCAAAGCCTCAGACTCAACTTGTGTCTCAGACTCAACAGAAACCCCAGCTTCTGTTATGGACAGCTGCTGGTCACAAGTCCTACAAGGACCTTGAGGCTTCAGAGAAACACCACTGCCAACCACAAGGATTCAGAATTCCACCCACCACTCACCTAGGAGAGCCCAGCCAGCTGTGCTTTCTGGGCTCTACCTGACAGATGCTGCTACACAGGGCACTCGGGGGAGGCCAGAGCACAGCAGCCAAGGCCACAGCAGCTGAAACCCCTCTGAGCTCTTGGCACCTGCCTGGTCAACTTTATATCCAGATTTTTGCACCTGCAGCTGTTCAGGAAATTTTTTTCTCTATCAAAATAACAGGATCTAGTGTACTATCTGCAGAGTCAAATCTGTCTGAGCTGTGACTTTCAAGCCCCAGAGTCATCACCCAAGCATCACCCAGCTATTGATGCCTGGGAAACAGTCTCCTGATTTAGGTCTCCTCCTCCTCAAATCTTCTTCATTCATTGCAGTGAGCAGGGAAGCCAAAACCAGCACACATGGAGAAAGGTCAGACACTGTACCATGTTTGTTCATGAGGGTGATATTTCACTGAAGAGCAGATGCTTCCTAAATGGTAAGTAAGAGCATCAGTTCCCTGAAGGTTCTGGAGGAGGGAAAGGCCTCCACTTCATACGCAACTAGCACAGACCCCAGTGATGACCAGGGAGAAGGGAGAGACAGTTAGGAATTCATCAGGATGCAGGACTGCAGGGAAATTCAGACAGATCCTGTGTCTAGCAGTGTGTGGCCCATCATGCTTATTGAAGGGATGGATAATAGCATGAATAGCCATCATTTACTGAGCACTTACTACATGCCAAGCATTTTACTAAATCCTGAAATGTTTATATTTTTATTTTTAAATATAACCTCCAGCACAACTCTCTGGGGAAACTGCTCAGAAAAATTGAGCCACTTTTCCAAGACCCCTCAACAAACATGCGATGCATCTCGCATGTCTGGCTACAGAGTCTGAATTCTTAACCTCCCAGCTATAGTTGTGTGTAGCCTGACAAATTCAGGCCTGTGTCTGAGCTCTACTTTGAGCAATGTTAGCACAAAGAAAGAATTCAGACACGACCCCTGAGGCGGAAGAGATGGGCTGCTTCTTTAACCTGCAAGAAATACTGCATCCCTTACACCTCAACATTCGAGGGCTGGTATGTTATCTCTATGCTTTCTGGTTAAGTCCCACAGAAGTTACTGAATTCTTGGTCCTTATTTTCCTGCTGTGTGTAATGGACTGATTATGATCCACACTATAGGATGATCATGAGTATTAAATAAGGAGATCTATGCAAAGGGCAGTATACAGTGTTTAATAAGTGCTAGTTCTATAATTTATAAGTAAACAAGGAGCATATGTAATATGCAATGCCTGGTGTGCTGCTGGATAGCTTTATTTGTCAACTTGCCACACCTGGGTTGAGGGAGCCTCAGTTGGGGAATTGCCTCATTAGACTAGTTTGTGGCCATGTCTGTGGGGTGTTTTCCTGAGTGTTGAGTGATGTGGGAGGGTCCAGCCCACTGTGGGAAGTGCTGGATACACTGAGCAGACAGATCAAGAAGCACCCCAAAGTTTGAGTTCACAGGCCACCTCCTATAACTCCCACCAACATATGCATACACCCATACACACACACACACACATACACACATACACATATGACAGCATGACATGCCATGGGCAGCATTTCCATTTATGGAAATGAAGCAATTGTGACACAACATTTTTGGAGTCAGTAGAGAACCCTGCAGACACAAATCTCTACCCAGTCCTCCATCTTGACAACAGAAGTCACCCAGCCAAAGCTGCCAGTGTGAGCCTGGGTCCTAGACTTCCTTCCTGCTATCTTCTCCCTGTCCAGTCCTAGACTCAGTAAAACCAGTGGAAATGTGTTGAAGAATTTTAAGCAAAATATCATGAGATTCACTTTGTGCATTTGTTCAGATTTCTCACTCTGCAGTATAAAGACAGTTTAGGGCATATCAAGTAGATTTGAAGGACCAGATAACAATCCACTGAACTCAACTGGGGAAGAGATTGGGATTACTCAGACTAGTGGTTGTGATAGAGCTTGGAGAAGTGTTGGGTCTCAAGACTGGGAGGAAGCAAAACTGGCAGAGCTTGAAGGTGGGTTAGGGTATGAGGTAAGAGGACAATGTAAAGAATAAAGCCCAGACTTTTTGTTGTATAACCAGGTGGACGGTGTTCCCCTTAAATGAGAATGGGTAGGGCTTCATGAGCACTGACCTTGAGAGGGGAATAAGGTCATGGGTTGTGCTAGAGCCTAACTGTTGTCCTAGGGGTCACAAGGAGATCTTTCTCATTAGAGATAGATAATCCTGGCATATGAAAGAGCATGAGTGAAGGAGGGGTTCCATCCTGTTAGTGACAGCCTATAACTCCCACCAACATATGCATACACCCATACACACACACACACATACACACATACACATATGACAGCATGACATGCCATGGGCATGTCCTGGACTGGAAAATCAGAACCAAAATCCACCCCCTCCCCCAAAATATTCTAGGAGCGTGTCATTCACACAAATGTCTTGGAGCCTCAAAGGGCATTAGAAATCAGCACCATGGCTAGAGCCAGAAGATGCCATTACCAGGAGTACAGCTGGGAAAAGGCAGGCATTACAAAGCAGGGAAGCGAGGGATGGTGATGTAGCTTGGTTGGTATAGTGATTGCTTAGCACACATGAAGTCCTGGATTCCATCCTCAGCACTACATAAGATATGTCTCAAGAAAAAGCACAAGAAAGAGATGGGGTGAGGAAGGAAGGAAGAAAGGAAGGGAGGGGAGGGAGGGAGGGAGGGAAGTTCAAAGATCATACCTTTCCACAAGCAGATGGGAAGCATAGACACCCTACAGTTTAGAAATAGTCCTTTGGTAGAACCCCTAGCAGCAGATAGCCCCAGAAACTCTTGTGTTTCTTACTCACATACCTGAACACCATGGCTTTGGACAAGACAACTCCTTTAGGCCTTTGAGCTGTGATGTTCTTGTCTGTAAGAATGTATTATCATCTGTAAGGATTTAGTCTCCAAATAAGGCAATATATATTAAGTGCATCAAATAGCATATACTGCGACATAAATCAGTGTTGATATACATCCCTGTCAGTCATCTTAGAGGGCTGATTTCAATGTGGTTCCATTAATTAATGAACATTGGCAGAGCCTTAGCTATGTGTTAAGTAATAACAGTGTAAAGGGAAGTGACTGGCAGGGTCCACTCTCTGAAGAAGCTTACAACCTGTCAAGAATGAACAGTTCCACTAAAAGTAGCAAAGGGAAAACAGTATTATCTGAGTGAAACTATCACTCTGGCTCTAAGATGGGATACAACTTTCTCTAGAATATTCAATAACAAAACAAAACATTGGGATAGGTATGTTTTGATAGAAGATTACCACACTATTCCTGCCTGGAGTGTGTCTTGGAAGGACAATGTGAAACAGAAGTTAGACATTACTAAGATCTGTGTTTATCATGTATAGCAAGTAAGAAATAGACAAGAAACAATTAAGTGACTTAATTATTCTTTGGAAAAAAGAAAGGTTTGTAAAGTAAATTAGCAGCATGTGAGTGTTGAAAGGGGCTTAGGCAGGAGGCAACCCAGAGGAGACTAATAATATGGTGACAGCAAGTTCTCTGGGAAGACAGAGGTTTATCCTTCTAATCAGGAGATTTTCTAGAAATTGCGTACTTAGTGGTCTCTTTTAATTTAATGCCTGCTCCATTCTGTGACATTATCCCTCAGACCAGCATCATCTGAACCTCAGGCTACCACAGATTTAGTCTTGATTGTTGATCCTTCAGGGAGATAGAAGGGCGGTATATCCATTGAGGGAGTGCTCAGTGTAGGAAAGGCTCGGTGTGGGAAGGCTCTGGTGGGAAAAGCTCCAGGTGCAAAAGGCTTGGCATGAGAAACACTCAGTGTGAGAAAGGCTCAGTGTGGGAAAAGCTCAGTATGGGAAAAGCTCAGTGTGGGGAAAGACTTGCTATGGGAAAAATTTAGCGTGGGAAAGTCTCACTGTGGGAAAGGCTCAATATTGGAAAGGGGGCTATTGAAAAGGTTTGGCATGGAAAAGGCTCACTCTGGGAAAGGACCAACGTGGGAAAGGTTTTATGTGAGAAAAATCTTGGTAGGAAACAATTCCACTAAAGGTAACACAGGGAAAACAGTATTATCTGAGTGAAACCATCACTCTGGCTCTAAGACGGGATCCAACTTTCTCTAGAATATTCAACAACAAAACAAAACACTGGGATGGGTACTTTTTGATAGAAGGTTGCCACACTATTCCTGCCTGTAGTGTGTCTTGGAAGGATAATGTGAAACAGAGTTAAAGGAAAGTCTCTGTATACAAAAGACTCAGTAGTGGAAAGGCTGTGTATGGGAAAGGCTTGCTGTGGGAAAGGCTTGACATTGGAAAGGTTCAATGTGGGAAAGACTCAGTGTTGGAAAGGCTCAGCGTGGATAAGATTCAGTGTGGGAAAGCACAGCATAGGAGAGGATGGAGATGCAAGGAGGCAAGTTACTGGACTGAAGCAACTCTTCAGAAGGAAATGAAACCAGAAAGGAGCCAGGGAAGAAGAAAGCCTATAAGCTGCCCCAAAATATCAAAGAAACACTGCACTTCAGGCATGCAATGGGGATCATAAGGGCAACCATCTGGCCGTGTTTAGGACCTGTTGAATAACGATATATAAGTTTATAAGGAATAATACTCTATGTGTCTCAATCAGACTTCTGGCAGCCTGTGCCTACAAAATCAAGGGTATGCTATCTAAATCTCAACAGTGAAATGCTTTACATAGAAGTCCCAGTCCACTTCAGTCCCTGCCTTCAGTTCTCTGAAAGGCGACAGGAGAGTTTTAATGTGTCCAAAGACCAATCCAAAGGATTCAGCATGCTACTCAGGCCCATAGACTCTAAGCCAGATGGTCTAGATTCCAATCCTGCACAGCTGTTTACAAGTTTGTGACCTTGAACACACATTATTACATCTTAACTATGAAGTTGGAGTAACAAGAGTCTTTGTTATGCAGATTCTTATGAGAACTGGTAGGATTCTCAAAAAATCATTACACGGGAAGCACACGTACAGCAGAGTACAGTTTCCACTGAAGGCCCAAATTCGCATCCCCTGGAAGTGCCAATGGCACTCACAGGAGAAAAACCAATCATTGTGGAACCAGAGATCAGTCCTGGCATAGTGAACAGAATTCAAACTATGCCAAACCCAATTGCAACAGCAGGACTTCAGCCCTGGTCAGGGCTGAATTATGCCCTGGGAGACATACTGAAGCCCTAGGCCCCATCCTTCAGGATATGTCCAAACTTGGAAGTAGGGTTATTACTCATGACACTCATTAAGATGAGGAAACACTAGAGAAGCTGGGTCCCCGGTCCAGTCCAACTGAACTATTATAAAAAGAGATGATAAGCACAGAGAATAGAATTCCTGGGAACACAAAGGCAAGCAAGAAGGGAGCCACAGGACCATGGGAGCAGAGATCCCAGTGATGTCCCTATAAGTCAAAGACACCAAGGATTGCTGAAAATGCTCTCAGTCATGAGACAGACATGGAACAGATATTTCCCCTTGGGCCCTCCAAAAGGGTATAAGACTTTGACCTCTAGAACTATGAAAGACGTATGATTATGCTCTAAGCTATTTGGCTCCTAGAGCTGTGCTGTGGCATCCAAGACAACTATCAGGCCCTTACCTCTGCTCTATTCCAGGGGAGCACTGACCACTCCAGCTTGCTAGCCAAAAGATCCACAGCAGGAACCAAGACCACACAGCTCTACACCACAGTGCCCTGGGGTCTCAGGCTGTGCTCACCAGTGAGACACCAGCTGCCACCCAGGAACCACAGAAGTACCTCGAGCTGCCAGTACCATGGAAACTCTGTCCATATTCGCACAGGGAGTTCAAGGGGATCTTTGAGACCTGTGACTAAAGGACAGGGAACACAGAGCCACAAACACACATATATACATACACATATGTGCCACACAGAGGCATCTAAGTGCGTGTATTGTAACACAAACACCTATAGGCACACACATGCATGGACACACACAGCCACCTGCATGCAAACACAGAGACATAGTCATTAACAGATACCTGCACACATAGACACATGCCACATATGCACAGACACCTGAACATACAGACATGCATAGATACATATGCACATATAGACACCAACACACAGAAACACACATTCACAGACACACAGATGTGCATTTATAGACATGCATACATACCTGTATGCAAACACACTTATAGACACACACATTCACATGAACACACACACACAGACACCTGCATACAAACACATAGACACACACATTCACAGACACACACAGACACACAATTTCCTTCCCAGGCATAAAAAATACTGAAGTCATGGCAATACCAAGTGAGGAAGTGGTTGCATCCGTGCCCTTCTGACACTCTCCCATCTGAACCAGTCAAGATCTGCACACAATTTCCTTCCCAGGCATAAAAAATACTGAAGTCATGGCAATACCAACATCCGTGCCCTTCTGACACTCTCCCATCTGAACCAGTCAAGATCTGGGAGCACAAAGGAAGGAAGGAGCCATTTATTTCATGGAGATACAGGAGGCTTCACAGAGAAGGTGACCTGCAGATGGTGGGGACCAGGAAGCAAAGCAGAGCCTGAGTGCTCTGGGGCATAGGTTCTGTAGAAAAGAGCAGCAGGAGAGGACAAAGACTATCAGTTAGGACTGGTTTCCTAGGAAACTGTGCCCAGGGCTAATGTGTCCCGCAAACGGCAGGGTGGCATGTCAGCAGGAAGCAGACAAACCTTCACACTATACCTTTCCCCAGTGCATGCACATCACTCACAACATTTGACATATGAGATAGAATGTGGAAATATGCTTTGTTCACATGATCCCCAGTTCTAACATGTGTCCTTTATCCACTGCCATCACAAAGCCCTGTCATAGAAAATGGGGAGTCATAGAAGGTCTTTGAGGGAGGAAGTGGCACCATTCAACTCATGTCTTGATAAGACAGTTTTGTTATCTTCCGTAGAAACTGGGATGAGAAGAGACCTAGGCATATACCTCATACAGCCTGCCCATCACCAGCCCATACAGGGCTTTTGTGCAAACTGGGAAAAGGTACCTTGATCCCAACAACATTTACCTGCGGTTGGAATACTAACCTGCACATAGCAGTTGGCTTTGGCAGCACAGGATGTGAGCAGATATCCATGCAGCAATGCAAGATAGCCTGTCATGGCCCTTGGGTAGGTAGAGGAAGGGAAATAAGGACACAGGGGCAGAAAGGGAGCTCTGGCACAGGGTTCTGTTCTACCCATCTCCAGCTTGATTTAAGTGGACAGGCAGAGCATGTACATCCCATTAAGAACCAGATACCAGGCTGGGTGTGCTGGCACACACCTTTAATCCCAGTATTTTGGAGACCAAGGCCATGGATCTCTGTGAGATCAAGGCTAGCCTGGTCTACATACTGAGTTTCAGGTCAGCTGTGGCTACAGGAAGACCCTGTCTCAAAAATAAAATAAAATAAAATAAAATAAAATAAAATAATAAAATAAATGTGGCTAGAGAGATGGCTCAGGTGTTAAGAGCACTTGCTGCTCTTGCAGAGGACCCAGGTTCAGTTTCCAGCACGTATATGGTAGCTAACAACCATGTGCAGCTGGAGCTATAGGGAAAATAAAATAAAATAAAATAAAATAAAATAAAATAAAATAAAATAAATGTGGCTAGAGAGATGGCTCAGGGGTTAAGAGCACTTGCTGCTCTTGCAGAGGACCCAGGTTCAGTTTCCAGCACGTATATGGTAGCTAACAACCATGTGCAACTCCAGTTCCAGGAGATCTGACTCCCTCTTCTGGCCTCTGCAGGCATTGCATGACATGGGTGCACTTTCACACATGCACGCAAAACACTCATACACACAAAATAAAAAAAAAATAATCAAAAAAATAAAAGAAGAAGACATCTGCCACTTCTGGTATCACTATGTGGCTGGGTCAGCTTGCCCTGGCCTGGCTTTGCCCAGGAGAGGTTTCAGAATTCAACAAGTGGCACATCTTCAACTCATATACCTTCATGCCTCACTGGCAGGCACCCACCCTTACCCCTCAGCTGAGCCAATGGTGTCATGTTTAGTAAGAGGGAGATAGAAATCCTGTCTCTAAGAGCAACTGGCAGGTGACATCAAGAGTCAACCAATGTGTGGTCAGGACAGAGGCAGCCATGTGCATGTGTACCCTAATGATTGTGTTACACTGTGGGCTTTGCTAGATGTGTGCACAGTCCTGGGTCCGTGACCATGACACCATCTCACATGAGTTAGCCTATATTTCTAACACGACTAGTATACTTCACTATAGACATGCCACACTTGGGCAGTGCAGAACCTGAACGTCTGTGCATGTGGCCCCAGCAGTCAAGTGCAAAGTCTTTATCTGTGGCTCTCTCTCTCTCTCTCTCTCTCTCTCTCTGAGAATTTTGAGAGAATAAAACTAGATAAGAGGTAGAAAGCACTTTGATCCTAGATTTTATTATTATGGTTATTTCTACTGCCCTAAAAGAATGTCCCTCCTGGGTCTTTGAATTACCTCCTAGACCATTTCTTTTTCTATTGACTTTGGATCCCCAAGAGAGAATCACATTTTCAACAAATTCTAGCTGCTAGAAATTTGTGAAATGATAGAATGACATAGCTGGAAGGCACCCTGGGGTCTCCCACTCTCACTTTCACAGAGATGAGGAGCTAGCGGTACAGAAAGGCAGTACCTGGCCTCAGGACACACACAGGCTAGCATAACCCTTCACCATGGTCCACTCACTTGGTGTTTCCCAAGGACTGTGACATAGGAGTTACTCTGGAGTCACAGAAGGCCCTGCCTCCCTATCAACACCCTCAGGCATCTTGCTCTCTCCATGGGCCCATTCTGCCAAGCAGAGCCTGCCTCCGTCTCTGTCTGCAGCTGCATCAGCAGGCTAGATCAGCAGGCTCCCAACTTGTCAGAACAGAAGTAAACAGATACTAGGACAAGGGTGTCCCCCCACACCGTCTGGGCTGCCTCCGGTGTTCAAAAGACAGTTAACATTTCACACGGCACTCTTGACAGAAATACACTATTTTGTGCAGAGTTCCTGACAGGTTGGCAGTGAAGACTCTGGAGAAACAAAGGGAGATTTATAGAGAAGAAAAGAAGGCAGCTGGGATTGTATAGGGAGTGGAAGCTAAAAGAAGAAAACAGTACTGTTAGGAAGGTATGCTGGCCAACCAGCCGAGCCAATACAGGAGCTTTCGATCCATCTTCCTCCACACACTTCAAGACGAGGTGGTGCCTTTCAAACAGTGATTGAATTCTCCTGCGTTTTGGCTCCTCACTAGCCAGTGCTGCCTGCTAACAAGGCAAGAGCGGTGACGGCTCTATTCCCGTGGAGGCTGCCTTTTAGAGAGCAGCATTAAGATCAGAAATGTTGTTATTAGTCATACAGTTTCCCAGGACCCTGGGCCTGTCCTTTCCCTAAAGTAGACAGTGGATCTCTCCCACACAAGTACTGTGTATCATTGAATACCTGAGTACCATCTCCAGCATCTCACCCTGGGCTGAGAATATGGCAGGCATTTTTTAATATTCTTTCAAAGGAACTGTATTTAAAAGCAAACTATCAAGACACTTGGTCTGAGAAATCTGAATGCTCTTGGAAAAACAGGAAGATGAAATGTTTAACATAAGAATGTACTTGGGGGAGGGGAGGCTAGAGAGATGGCTTAGCAAGAGCACTGGCTACTCTTGCAGAGGACCCAGGTTTGGTTCCCAGCACCCATATGGCTACTAACAACCATCAGTAACTCCAATTCCAGGGGCTATGACACCCTTTTCTAACCTCTGTGGGCATTGCACAACACAGGTACACTTACATACATGCAGGTAAAATGCTCATACAGATAAAAATAATTTTTTAAATGAAAAGAATGTACTTCCTCTGGGCCAGGTAAGCAAGACAAAGGTGTTGGTTTATGAGTAGGAAATAATAAAGCCATGGCCCTGCTGGCAGCAGGCACCATGTTGCCAATAGACCATAAGACCACCTACTCTAATTTCCAATTGCTCCTGTGTTTAAGAATTCAACACGTATTTACTGAGCATCTGCTGGGGGCATTTTATGTGTTAGATTTTTGGGGAAGGAGACATACAATGGTGTGGTCACTTCCCTAAAGGAATCAGAGCTTGGGAATATAGATGCAAGGATGAAGATGTCTCATGTAAGAGGACAAACTGTTGTCATTGAGGTCTGCTCAATGTGCTACTGGACAAAGTGGACACATCTAGCTCAGCAAAGGCAAGGTAAAGGCAACTTGGAGGCCCATTCTGAAAGATCAGAGGGCTGTGCGGCATGGGTAGGGAGCTTGAGGAAACTCTGAGAGGTAAAGCTGCCAAAGGCCTCCTGGGAGAGGAAGGGGTATTCTTCAGGGATGGAAAGTTAGAGGGCAGTGATGAGAAACGAAGCTGTGACTTTGACCTTGCACCCAGCATTGTGGGGAGGTTTGTGAGCAGGAAAACAAGGACTTTGCGGGAACATAGGGAAAGATGGCTAAGCACTGTACGTAGACAGAGTCTACAAGGCTGCTGTCATGACAGAGAGGCTGAAGGGAATCAGATGTTCCCCAGTAAGGAACAAGAATTACATATAAAGAAATCAGCAGAAGCTGGAGAGATGGCTCAGTGGTTAAGAACACTTGCTGTTCTTCCAGGGGACCTAGGTTCAATTCCCAGCACCTACATGGCAGCTAACAACTGTCTATAGTGCCAGTTCCAGGGATTCTGACGCCCTCTTCTGGCCTCTGCAGGGCATTGCATGCACATGGTGCACTTACACACGTGCAGGCAAACTACCCATACACAAAAATAAAAATAATAAATAAAATAATTTTTTTAAATCGCAGAAGAAAGAGGACCATAGTCAAAAAGCAAGGGTTGCAGCCTCTGTAACTGAGAAGCTACAGGTGCTGTTCAGCAATGAGACAAGATTGACAATGCAGTTCAGGGAAGCACAAGGGCTGGAAAACTTCCTTTCCCTCCCTCAGTCAGAGTGTCCATGGGTCCTCTTTCCCCTCCCTGACCAGACATGGAGTGAAAATCTCATGGTTAATTACTTCAGCTAGAAACACATTCTCTGCCAATTGTGGACTGGATATGAATAATGTTGCATAAGGCAGACCATGGTACATTTCAAAGTAGAGATCTCTGGGCCACAGAAGAAAGAAGTTGCTTCTCACTAGAGAAATCAGAAAATACTTCCTGGAGGACGTGGCATTTGATTTCAGCCTTGAGGGATGCATATGAGTTTGACCCACAGAATGAGGGTGCTGAGTACCAGCCAAGACGCAGAGTGACAGGGATACGGCAGTCTGTCAATAATAGATATGCAGAAAGAAGTCAAGGAATTGGTGCTATAAAATCAAGGGTTCTAAGCAGGGCCATGACCACAAACTTCACATAGTTACAGTTGACAATGTCAGAGGCCTGGATATAGTCACAGAGGGAGCTTGGAACAGGAACAGTGGAAGTGACTTTCTGAGCTGCTATCCTTCCCTGTGGGTTTGCAGTTCCAGGGCTCATGATAGGCCTCTTCTGGGATCAGCTCAAGCTAAGCTCTCAAAGCTAATAATTTTATGTCAGGTCTTGTGTAAAACCAGGTTGGATTAATTATTGATGCAAACTTAGGCAAATGAAAGCTTGCTCTGGCTTGGCAAGGTTCCCCTCAGCAAAATTAGCTTGCGGAGCTCTGAGCTCTGGCTGCCTCCCCAGGAGAGGCACAGGCCTGGCAGAGACCCAGACTCAACTGTGGGGTCTCACACACAAAGGGATTTGAACCTCCGACTTCAGATCTGGGTCCAGAATCTCAGCTGCTTCCTGACACCATCTGTGCTGGTGTTGGGGGTAGCAGGGTACCAGAATCAGTCAGGAAAGAGCTCCCAGACCTCCTGCGGATTCCCTCAGAACCAGAGAGTAAGCAGATAGCTATCCACGATAACAGCCTCCCAGATCCACTTCCATCCCATTTAATTAAATGACTTCAGCACTCCCAAACTGCAGCAATGAATTCAAGCACACACCAGATGCACAGCCACAGATCAGCAGCATAAGGAGGTTTGCAAGGCGCAGGGAAGGCCAGGTGACCCCCACTGGGACAGGTCAAAGCAGGGTAACACAAGGAACAGCAGGAATGAGCTTCCATCTGGACACCTTCTGGGATGGGCCAGCTTTTCCCAGCCTCTCCTCTAACAAGTATTTATTGAGGTTCTACTCTGTGCCTGCCCCTGTGGTGGGAAGTGGACATGCAAGGGTGAAAGATAGCCTTGTCACTGAGTGACCCTGGGAGCACAGAGAAACATGTGAGTGTACTGTTTTCACAGCCAAGCCCAGTCTGGGAGTGCTGGGGAAGGCCTGAAGGGCAAAGGAAGAAGAAGTCAGGGTGCCCACCCAGCTGTCTGGAGTCATGATGAGCGAGGCACTGGGGCAGGAAGGTGCTAAACGGGACTGCGTTGATGAAACATACTTCAAGGTACATGTCATGGCAGGAGAGGAGGGCAGGGAAAGGGGCATCAAGATTGGCATATGAAAGAAGCCAGTTGGTGGAATAACCGGAAACCCCTCCCCACCAAGGCTACATGTCAAGGACAGAGCACAAGAGAAGCTGGTCATCTCCAAACACAGGAGAAGGCAGGTATTGTGTAAGTGACCCATTAAGGTCACTACTCTCAATGTCCAGGGCCTTTGAGTTTCGAACCTTTCCAAGCTCTCTAGTCCACTAGCATTCTCAAGAATGACTTTCTCTTCCTTAATAAACTGTCTCTATTTTCAAGCTACCCATGTGTCCCAGGTCTAATTCTTTGTTCTGAGACCCAAGAACCTGGAAATCTCAGTGGATATCCTCTGGACCTGGATCTCTACCTGTAACACTCAGATGCTGTGAAAGCCCTGAGAACAGAGCAAGTGGAAGGCATTCATGGTCCAGGCTTCCCTCCCTCTCAGAGCTCCTCCAGTGCCTTCCAGACACCAAGCCCATGGGAGTGCAAGAAAGTAGACACCCCCACCAGACACTCACCAACTCCAGTAAGGGAACAAAACCTAGAGAAGATCAACTAAAGGAAAAATGTACTGTCACAGAAGTAAAGGATCAGAAAGTTTGGTCATGTAATTGCCAGGGACTTCCTTCCCATCTGAGCAGTTGGGCATAGCCATGTACCTGCCACCCACTAGACTGGTCACAAGATCCAGTATCAAAGGACAGGTGCCAAACAGGCACTTGACATGTCTTGAAGTTTTGTTCAACTGGAGGCAGTGGCCCCCACAGCAGGTAAGCACCCAGTCTAGCTCTCACGCTCCTCATTCATCAGATGGGTCCAGAATCCATTGTTTCTGCATAATCAAGAAGTGATTGGACTTCACAGTTTACAAAAGAGGATAGGCGTTGGCAATACGTTTACCAAGTGTCTTCATTTCACTTCCTGTTGCTATGATAAAATACGCTGACAAAAACAATTTAAGGGAGAAAGGGTTTATTTAGTTTACAAGTCCAGGTTACAGTCCATCAATTGGGGAGAGTTAAGGTGGCAGGAACTTAGAGCAGACATTACACCCACAGTCAAGAACAGGACACAATGAATTAATGTATGCAAACTAGCACTTATGTCACTGTCTACACTTATAAAATCCAGGATCCCCTGCCCAAAGAATGATGCCATCTACAGGAGGCAGGTGTTCCTACTAATCAAGATAATTCCCCAGACATGCCCCACAGGACAAGCTAACCTAGACAATCTCTCATTGGGACTCCCTTCCCAGGTAATTCTAGATTGCTTCAAGTTGACACAATTAAAGCTAGACAATTAAAATGAACCATCACACTAAACATTCATTCATTCATTCATTCTGCAATTCTCTATTACTCAGAAAGTGTCTTTGGACCCTGTGCTTACAGTGGTGAACAGAACAGACCTGGCCCCTGCTCCTTTGAACTTCATGGTCAGAAAGAGAGGTGAAGAAGAATCTCAAATGACTGTGTCACCCACTGTGGTAGGTGTGCCCTGAAAGAGATGTATAAAAATATGAGTGGCCCGGAGCCACCTTCCCACCCTGGGGCCACTCTAGGTCCATTCCCTGTTTGGAAACTTTGCCCAGCTCTGGATGGGGCTGGCTCCATGTGCCTTCCAGATGCCAGTTTAGGTGGTATTCCCTCAGAATGGTCCCTCCAGGCACTCTCTAACATGACCCTGTTCTGTTGTGCACAGAGTGCTCACTCTCACTGGATGATTCCTTTTTGACATACCCTTCCATTTGGCCATGGCCTGTTTCTGTAGTAGGCTGGGACACTCTGGGAGCCAGATGCTCTCCACACTCCCAGCCTCTGAATCAGAGTCTTCATAGATGCCAGTCATAACCACTGAAGGACAGACAGCCAGAGAATGGGATCTGGAAGGGCAACCATTGCTAATGAGAGTTATCTTGTCTAGATTGTGTTCACAGGAGAAGATAGGGATGGCTTTGAAAGAAACAAGCTCTCCCAAAACATAGACGCTACTGTGATTCTCGGCTGTAAAATGAGGTGAATGGCAGAGCCTGTCCCATTGAGCTCTTATGTGCTGTGATGCAAAGCTCTGCAAATTTATCTGTGGTTACCAACAGGAGTAACTAGGGATGCTGATGGCACTCGGAGTTTTAAGACTACTCAGAAATGACTCTGAACAGTATCACAGGGGTTAATTCCACTATAGGCTTAGTTAGGAGTTCCTTCCTAGATTGGAGGATTCCCATATGAGCTCCAGGGCGACAGTCCAGTACTTTCTGTGGCCTCTCAAATAAAAAAGTGTGAACAGGTAACACAAACTTGGGCTGAGAGAATAGACTGGGCTGGGCTCCAGGTCCTGCTCTACCTTTTCCTGTCTGCTGGAATCAGAAGAAGGCACTGAACCCTTGTCTTACTTCCTTTTTGGAGTTGCAGCAAGAATAAGACGATGCTACACAGCACTTTATACCCAGCCCATGTGGCTATGCTCTGCACACTGGAGGTGCCCCGTAATGTCAATCACTGACTTCTCATCCACACCCTGAGTTTGCTTAAAGCAAGAAGAGATGCCAAGGTTGTTCCCTAGCTCCCTAAAAAACCTTCTATCACTCAAATATGTCCTTAATGTGCTGAATAACTTTGGCCCACAGAAACACACGCTTGCTGAGCCTTGGTTTCCTAGCTTCTAAGGCTAGAGTAGTCAACATTTTTTTCTAACTTAATTATTCCTTCTGAGAAAGTGCCTCATGGTGCATATGCTAAATTAAAACATTAATTAAAATTAAAGATGAGCTCAGCAACTATTTAAATGGGACAAGAAATAAACTGTAAAAGAATTCATACGTATTCGTGTGTGTGTGTGTGTGTGTGTGTGTGAGAGAGAGAGAGAGAGACGTATTCGTGTGTGTGTGTGTGAGAGAGAGAGAGAGAGAGAGAGAGAGAGAGAGAGAGAGACCTCAGTCTCTATCTCAAAACCCTCAGGATGTAAGAATGACTGAAAGGCTGTCAATCTGGGATTTGTTCCTGAAACCACTCAGGAACTCCAACCAGCCACAAGCTTCCAAAGAATATACCCTTGGAGTGTCCCAGGGCAGATGTTTTGAAGGGTTAACAGAACTCTTCTTTTTTTTTTTCCACATTTATTCATTCATGGTGAAAGGCAGAGGAATTCCTCCTGCATTAATAAGCATCCTTAAGTGACACTCACAGTCAGTCCCTCTGCATGCTCTGGAGACACAGAAGTAACATTACAGTCCTTGCCTCCTAGAAGATCTCCAGGTCAAGGGTTGAAACAAAGTGACACCAACATGAAGCACACAGAGAGAGAGACAGAGAGAAAGTGGCAGACAGACGCCCAGTGGCCTGGCTTCCATTCCCACCTGCTCCTTCCTGCTGCCTTGCTTCCCTGGAGTGTGCACCCCACATTTCCTGAGGTAAGATCAACTTTGTCCTGAACTCCTCATTCAGAGTTCTGGTCAGAATGTCCTCTCCAGGAAAGCTGACCTTGACTAGCATGCCCCAGTCCATGAGGCCCTTTATCAAGCTCTTTCCCTCACAGCCAAAGTACCACTTTCTGAACACAACCCTTTCTGCTCAGTTGTTAATAGGAGGGATATATATATATATATATATATATATATATATATATATATATACAAGTCACATAATAGGGATCATTCAGAACCACAGGGGATTTGAGAGAGGGACTTGTCACTGCCTCTAGTTCAGACATTCAGGGCCTGAGTATCCTGAGGAGAACAGAGCCAGCCTGAGGCTCAGGTGTCTTAGCCCCCAAGTCAAGCACTTTCTGTTCCTGCCCCACTACCCACCACTGGTTTTCATATTCCTCCAGTTCTCTGGGTAATAACAGGCAGAAGGCTATGCCCATCACAGGCCTCCTCAAGGGTGTGTATTGAAAATATTTCCCCTGCCCCAAGGACTCCTGATTAGTCCTGTTCATCCTAGAGGTCAGTCTGTGGTCCGTCACATAGTCTGGTAGAAGCAAGAGGATAGAGATGAGGAGTCTCAATTAATGGGTTCAGAAATTCCTCTGGTCCCAGGAATAACGCCCCATGCATCAACATCATCTACATTAGTGCTAACACTTCCAGCAGGAACCAGATTGCCATTGTTCCCTTGGTTTTCCAACCGTGGAGCTGTAAGGGAAGAGCAGTTGCTGGGGAGCACAGGAACCAGGGTTTGAGTCTCTCCTGGGTCCATCTTGTCTGAACCTTTTCAACGTTGCTCCCTCCCTTGCCATTTGGCCTTCTTTGTCACTAGTGAAAACAAACTTTCCATGGCTGGCATTTAGCATAGTTGGAAGAGACTGAAGGAACAAGCCCAGTGCGGCCAGTGTTCCTGGTCTGCCTGCCAGATGTCGCCTTTTTGCAGGGAATGCCAGTGATCTGTCTGTGAATACTTAACAGAGGTCTGCATAGAGCCAGGCTTCATTGTACAACTTGAGGCTGAGAAAGGCCTTCAGTAAATTTAGGATACTACTTCAGGCTTTAAGCTCAGGCAGCAGGGTTCTAGAATCAAATCTCTATGACATATTACTGAAACTCTCAGCACCGGACTAACCAGTGCTCCTACCCATTCATCAGAGGCCTCCTGTGATTACTCCCATTGGCCTTTTCTCTAGAAAAGGATGCCTTTATCTTTATGGCACTGAAGGTCAATGTCGATTAGTCTGGACATTCCTTGTGGTCAAGTCAACCACACAGAATAAGGAAACTGTGAAATTTAACATGGACCAGGCCCGAATCCAAGTCTCTCTCCCTTCCTATTTGTGAGCTCCAACACCAACAGCCTCTATTTCCTTATCCGTAAAATGGGAATAACAATAGTATTCGCCTCGTACACTTTCATAAAGACTACATGGGGAAATGTATGTGAAAATCTAACTGAGCATGTGATGTGGTAAGTGCTCCATAAATACTAGCTATTGTCACTGGCTCAAAAATCATCATCCACACCACGGGAACACAGTAGCATTGACCATTCTTATTACTCTTCTGACAAAGAGTTCTGTCTGCAGAAATTCCGCCAGATTTTAAGTGTCTTTCAGTCCCGCACTCAGCATGTCCCACTTCCATGTTACAGAGTGTTTAGCTGAAGCTCATATGAGATTTCAATTTGATGTTATATTTATTAGTCATTTACTGTATATCAGGTGTCATGATAGACACCCAAAAGACCCTTAAGTCAGCACCTGCCCACAGTCTGCTGGGACACATACAAGGCGACAGCTCAGAATAGCAGGTTATCAGAGGGGTGGCCATCCTCCTTCATGGTGTCACCTCTATACCTCCTCCTCCTCCTGGAAGTCATCCAAGATTATCAGAGCATCCCCAGTTCTCTCCAGAGACATGTTACTCTCACATGGTCTAGTAGTTCCTCCAGAGGAAATGAGCATTCTTTGCCCTGTTTTTCTCTCAGCAGTGCTGGTCACTAATGGATGATATTCCCGGAGTCCATTGCATTTTCCTCAGCTGGAAATTGGATGCAGCTTTGATGCTTTAGATCTCTGACCTCACATTGTAAGATATAGGAGTCTACCAGGAGGCTGCCAGCTGGGATAAGCCTTTGGAATTCATATGAGCCCCTTCATTTCCCAAATCCTGTAGTCCCTAGCCATACAATGAGGCTACCTCCTGGGACTGTCAGGATAGCAGCACAGCATAAATAATACTACTGAAACATGCTAGAACTCTTGGCAAATCATTCCTGTTCTTACCTGGCCCTTTAGAAATACCACTGACTGGTCACATATTCCTGCAGGGCCTGGCCCCCTGGAAGGGCTGAACAAGTCACATGCAATTAAAATTCCATTACCTTTACGGAACAGAGTACAGTACATTTACTAACATAATTACACCACAATTGTTGAAGCCAGTGAACAATATGCATTTATGAGGCAGTGTCCTCCACAATCATCACCTCATTTCTCTTGCCAGTGTCACCCATTTACGGCTTCCACCAGTCAAATGAGCTGTCTCTCTTGGAAGAGATGGAGTGAATGCCATATATGAATGTTTGTGTTCCTCAGGGATCCATATCAAAACTTGATTCCCAACGTAATGGTATTCTTACAAGAGGTGGGGTCATTAAGAGGTGATGAATCTGTGAGGACTCCGCCCTCACTGATAGGATGAAGCCCTCATGGAAAGACTTGGGAAAACCAAGTAGGCTCTTTTTGCCTTCTATCTCTCCCCAACATGAGGACAGAGTTAGTTCGCTTCCTTTTCTGAGGATAGAACGTAAGCTGCCATCTTGGAAGCAGAGAACAGCCCTCACCATGTTACAGAGATCTCTTGGTTTTTGTATTCTTAGGAAAGGATTCAGTCAAGAGACAGACAATTTAAACAGAAGTTTACTTGTCAAAGCAAAGCAAACACTCTTAAGAGAGACTGGAATGGGCTGCCCCAAGGCACGGAGCAGCCCAATGGGTTGTTTTTGTGTTGTGGTTTTTAAAGAAGTTTTTAATAAATATTTATGAGGTGGATGGCTCATTCATGGGGTAAGGTGACCCATTTTCCCCTCCCAAATCATGGTGGACCAGATCTCCCTTTCAGAGTAATTCTTCCCATGATCCCCACAAAGGGGAGGTATCAAAACCACAATGCAAGTGATAGGGTGGCCATGTCTTCTGAAGCTGCAGGACCTTCATTAGTACATATGTGGAGAGGAATGCCGTGGTTGCCTTAGCTGCTGTTAGGGTGAGAGCAACCTAACTGCAGCTTCAAGGATATTTAAAAGCACAAAGGGGTATTGTGAACATTGGGAGATAAAGCCACCGAGATGCGACTGCCCTCCCATTACCTCCTAACTCCTCGCCTACGTGGCACCGAATCTTCAACTTCCCAGCCTCTAGAACTGTGAGAAATAAATGCCTGTTTATGAATTCCCCAGTCTATTTTTTATAGTAAACCTGTAGCCGTGAGAGTCCAGGGGTGATTTTATTGCTCCCTTTGGCTATTGCAGCAGTCCTGAGGTTGAAGAAAGAGAAGAGAATTAAGATAAGCCCAACTTCAGGACTGAGAGATGTCTCAGCCTGGTGTAGAGCCTCCGTCTTTGCTACTCCATGCCTCAGTTTACCCAGCTATGCATGAAAGAAAATATATACAACCTCGGAGCTCTTGTAAGAACAAAAGCCAAGTCCTCACACTGGCCTGTAACCCATACACTCCCACCCCTCAAAGCTTGCCTCCTCCCAGACTCTCTTACTTATTCAGTCAGCCCACATGGTCCAGCCTCCTGGTCTTTATCCCGACTCTTCTATCTTCCGGAACAACTACTTTCAGAGGAACTCCCCGTTTACTTCCTTATCTCCTCCAATCTTTTGCTCAAACATAGTCTTGTCCCAGGATCTTATCAGACTGAAAGCCTTATCTTCCTACCCACCCACGGCCTGCCAAGCTTTCTGAACCCCAAAACTGTATTTTTCTCTGCTTCCCTTATAGCCAACAAGGTGTACATCATTCATCTTCCCCTCCTGTGTTGGCAGCAATCTTTGTTCCATGTTTTATCCTGTTGTCTAGAACAGCTCTCAACACATAGTAGTTGCTCACTAAATGCTCGTTCAATTAACCAATTAATGGGAAGTATTAATCAATAAATAAATGTTTATTCTATCCCATCTTCTAATTCACAGTAAGTCCTGCTGTCAACTGAGCACCTATTGTGTTCCAAGTCTCTTGCTAAGCTTCTACAAATGATATCTGCATGTGACATCATTTCCAATACCCAGAACTTCAAGCCACTTGATCTCCCAGTGTTTATCAAGACCCTCTCGCACCTGTCACTTTTCACTCCTGCTTCCCCCAAAACCAGTCTCCCAGATATGTTCAAGGAACCAGTGAGTCTTTTAATTAAAACAGTCTTCTATGATGAATCTGTTATTACAGAGCTTTACCTATGTAAAACATTAATAATACAATTTCATTTGTTTATGTCAGTGCCAAGCATTAATTTTTAATAACGAAATGTATGAGTTATGAAAGGCATTAATGCAAACCAAATCACCAGCCGAGGATGAAAAGGAAATCTATTTTTTAGGGTAAGCAGTGGCGATGAAATATTATTGTGGCTTCCAAGCAAAGAGGAAGGAAAAAAATATTTCTTCATCCTTCAGCAACAATTTTTTTTAAAAAGGCAGATGAGAAGAGCGTTATCTTCACCTTTGCATCAGTTCAAAGTCTGAGCTGAGCTGCCCGTTTCATCCTGCCAGCTCTCTGGTGGCAATTTCAAAGCAAGGAGTTTATGCAAAATTGTCCTAATTACCACCCCAGTCACATTAATATGTCTAGGATAAAATATTCATAATAATTTATTACTTTTGTACAGAATGGTACCATTTACAGAGACATTTCGGTCAGCTGATCCCCAAAACTACAGGGAAGTGAGATGATCCCCACTTCACAAAAGAGCTCACTGAGGCACAGAAGGGTTAGGTGACAGGACTGGGCCTGTGGGAAGAACTTAGTGAATGAATGGAAATAGAAACGGCAAGAATGGAAGGGGAGGGGGAGAGAGGGGCCTGAGGAACAGACCAGCAGGAGGATTTAGGGAGGGAGATGAAGACGGGAAACCTAGCATTCAAGTGGCTGACCCTCTACCACCTGTCACCCTCCCCGGTTCTCCAGTTCTATCAATGGCCCTGCTGTGCCAATGGGAAACCCAGGCTTTCAGACTGGCAGGTGGAAAGAGGGAGAGGAAACTCCACGTGTCCTGCCCTTTCTGCCCCAGCACCACCTCCTTAGGAAAGGCTCCTCAATCCCAGCTTCTAGCAGGAGACCTCTTCATAAATCCCTTCTCAAAGAGCCCCCAAGAACCCTCTGTCTTCCTTTTCCCATCATCCCAAGATGCTGACAGCTCCCTACTTTTCTGCCGGTGTCTTATTGCTTCTTCCTCCCTCGTTCACTCTCTTAACTCATACCACTTCCAGGAATTCCTTTCATTAAAGCCCCCTCAGCTCAACTGCCCAGAATTCCTCAAGGGATTCTTTCATTCTTGCTTAGAGCCTGGCTCACACCCCGGGTCTCACACCCCACCATTACAGCTGGAGCCCACTCACCAACACAGAACTCATCCAACGCCAGGCCAGCTCTTACGTTGCTGGCGCTTCTCATTCACTAAAGAGCATCCCCAGCCGGTGAAGTCAAGCCAGCACTGGAATCTCTGGCCTCTGCTTTCAGGTTCCATCTTGCTGCTATGGTTACCTGGGTCAATCAGAGACAGGTGTGGCCTGCACCCAGCACATTCCAGACCAAGAGAATGAGGAGCTTGGACACAGGCTGTGCCGGAAACTGGATGTCACAGCATCCAGAGTTCTATAAAGGCATCTACCTCACTCTGTGGTATTTACCAGTTCACCTTGAGCAGGCATCAGAGTCTTATTTGTAACTAAGGAAACTGAGGCTCGGAGGCTGCCACTTGCTTGCTTTTCTGAGATGGTGCAGTTTTATTATTTTTACCAAAAGGTCACCTGACTCCTGCCAGGAGACCAATAGCCTTGTTTCCCTTTTAGCCACTCTGCAACTCTGACCCCTCTGGTGAAGTAGTTCCCAGAGTCCCATGTGGAAGACCCACCCTCCCTGACCCCTGCCTGCTCTGCACATAGTTTCTGTGACATCTTTGTCTACTTTCAGCAAAAGCTAAAAATCTTGAGATGGTCAAAATAGTTATTCCTGGGGAAAATTAATCCTGTGACCCTTCAAACCTGATAGATTTTTTTAAATTTTAATTTTAAAGGTAACAAGCTGTCATCATTATAATATCAAGTGGTACTGCAGGGAATCAGGTGAAAAGTGAGCCTTCTTTTCCCAGCCAGCTCCGGAACCCATTTCTCAGAGGCGACCACTATACATAATTTATGACTTCACTCCCTAGCAGAAATGTTTAACATATTTTGTACAAATGGGATCAGGTTGAACTGCTCTGAACTAGTTATTTATTTTCCATCCACAGTAGACTGTAGGCATCCTTCTGTGCCAGGACATTTGCCCATTCAGTCACTCATCAAATGATCTTCTGGGTACTGTTCTGGGTACAAAATGAGGTGTCAAGGATAAATGCCTTGGTCTCCTCCATCACCACCATCTTCACCTGAGAAGCTGGCATGTATTCACAAGGCATCACAAGCCAGGAATGATGCAAAACCCTTCACGGAGACCTCCTGACCTCATTGTAAAAACCAGCTCTCCTAATGTATAGGATAGGTGGTTCACAGTGCTGTGCGTCCACACTAACACCACATCTCCACTTTCAGAGCAGGAGTTAGCAATATAAAGAGCTAAGTAAGAATAAGAAAAGGTAGAAAGAGGTGCTGAGGTGTTGCGGGTGTCCTGGGGCCCTCCGGGCGGGGGTAGAGTCAGAGGGCAAGAGTAGAGTCAGCGCGAGTCACAACACAGAAAGGAGTCATGACACAGACACCTGGAGTCAGGTGAGAAGCAGGCAGTGCAAGCAGCTGCAGACTCCCGTTTATTGCGGATATGGGGCTCCCTTATATCCCCCCTCCCGGTGTCCCATTGGTCTATTGATAGGGCCGTGTCTGTCCCTCATTGGCTCTCTGTATCAAGCCATTTTTGCGTCAGCCATCTCTGCGTCTTTTGGCAGAACACGGGTTTGCCTCAGCCGGATGTTTTTGGTGTGTTTGCAGCACATGAGCTGGTTGTTCAGGCCACACTTCCTCCTACACTAAGGGAGGAGGGGGAATACAAACAGACACAAAGGAGACTGGAAGGAGGTTACAAGGGGATAAGGAGACAGAGGAGTAGGGAAGGAGAATCTGCTAAAATAGTCTTTGTTGGAAAATGCTATAATAACAGCTAATACCTTCCATGCTAATGTAGAAATTAATTTTTTTAAAAAGTTAAGTAATACGCACAAAGTCATCTGGTCGGTTCCTGTGGATCCACCATTTGAATCTGGGCAGGTTGACTCCACAGCAGTGATGGCTAATTCTGGGTGTCAATTTGACTGGATTTGGGATTAACTGAAATGAGAGAGGCCTTCTTGATTGGATCATCTGAAGCTGGAAGACACACCCTAAAAGTGAGTGTTATCTTCTGATGGCAGCCCGTATAAAAGGCCATGGCAGAGGCACGTGCTTGCTTTATGCTGCTTGCCTTCTCGCTCACTGGTGAGTTCAACTTGTTGCTGTGGACTGAAGACTAGCAGATCTTTTGGAATTCATCAGACCTTCAGTGCTAAATTGGGACTACTGAGACATTCAGCCTTGTGGACTGAGTGACTACCAGATTCTTAGCCTCTCCAGTGTGGTACAGCCATTGTTGGACAACTCAGACTCTATCCTGTGAGCTAATCTGATAAATCCATATAGATACATATATATTCATTCTACCACTTCTGTTTATTTAGAGAACCCTGACTAATACAACAGCCCACAGTGTAAAGTCATAATTCTCCCTGACATTTGTCCTCATGAAGAATAAGCAAGGTTGGAAGGGAGCTTATAATAAATACACATGGTGAGGATCATTAAAGAAACCTGTGGACTGGGGAGATGGTTCAGTGGTTAAAGTACCCTGCGGAGCAAATGTGAGGGAGGCCTGGAGTTCAGATCCTCAGAATCCACATGGATTCTAGGTGCTGTGGCCTATCCGTCATTTCAGGTAGAGATAGGGGTTTCCCTGGAGCCAGCTGGCTAGCTACACTAGCTGAATCAATGAGCTCCAGGTTCAACTGAGAGACCTTCCTTGCGATCAAGGTAGACTCCTGATATCAACCTTGGGCATATGTGCACCTATGTTTGCATGTGTACTCATACACATTCAAACATACACAAACATACATGCACATGACACACACACACTAAAGAAAGGAAAACAAAAAAGGAAACCTAGCAGGTTTCTATGGTACAACATAAATTATTTAACCATTTCCCTGCTAATAGACATTTGGGTCATTTCCACTGCCTCATGGTTACAGACGACAGGCCCTGAGCATTCTGGCACAGGTACTTGGCATTTGTACTGTTTATCTTCATAGATACTTCCAAATTGCTCTTCAAAACATGATGTTCATTGAGCTCCTAAGTGTGGTATGTGTGTGACCTCATCACCACATATTCAGCAGAACTCATTTTTAGGAATCATTTTCATCTTTAGTGAAAACACAAAGTTTCTGCCAATTCAATTCAATTTGTTCCTTTTCCTTAAGACAAAGACTTCATGTAGCTCAGGCTGGCCTTGAACCAAACATTCTGTATGTTGGATGGCTTCAGTTGTCATCTCAACACACCTGGGAAGAGGAAACCTCTACTGAGGTATTTTCTCCATCAGATTGGCATGTGATCAAGTCAGGGAGGCATTTTCTTAATTGATAATTGATATGAGAGGGCCTAGCCCATTGTGGGCAGCACCACCCACGTGGGTTGTATAAGAAAGCAGGCTGACCTCTCTGGATTTCAACACCTACAAGAGGAAGAACTGGGAGGACACAGGCTTCCCTGTTCTCTGCCAGATGTGTCTTGAAGAAAACCCTTATATACAAATGACCAAAGAAAAGTATGGAAAAGAATGTAAAACCTGTGCCAGGCCATTCACAGTGTTTTGCTGGTGCTCTGGGGTCTGCATGCACTTCAAAAAGATGAAAGTGTGCCAAACTTGCAGCAAATTGAAAAATTTTTATCATACCTGCCTGTTAGACCTGGAGTAAGGCCATCCAGGCTCATGATCAGAATTGTCATTTAATGAGGACATGCCAAAATCTGATGTCAACAAAGAGTACTACACACAGAATATGGAGAGAGAAATTTCTCACTCTGATGGAACACAACCTGTTGGTGTGCTGGGGAAAGCTACATCCACCAGTGACATGCTGCTCAAATTGGCCCAGACCACATCTTACTACAAAAGGAATCAGCACATTTGTTCCTTTGGGGTGAAAGGAGAGTATAAGAAGGGGGAGGAGTGTCCATACAGACATGAGACTCCACAGATCCAGATGACCCCCTTGCTGATCAGAATATAAAAGACAGGTATTATGGAATCAGTGACCCTGCAGCAGAGAAGCTTCTGAAGTGGGCTTCCACCATGCCTCGTCTGGGTCCTCCAGAGGACAAGACGTTCACCACACTGTATGTGGGTGGTCTGGGTGATACCATCACTGAGACAGACAGTAATCACTTCTACCAGTTCTGGGAGATGCGCAGGATCACTGTGGTTCAGAGGTGGCAGTACGCTTTCATCCAGTTTGTCACGAGGCAGGCTGTGGAGGTGGCTGCTGAGAAGTCCTTTAATAAGCTAATCATCAATGGTGACAAACTCAACCTGAAATCAGGATGATCTCAAGCAGCCAGAGGGAAAATAAAAGAGAATGATGGAACCACAGACTCTGGGGTCAAGCTACAGCTTGTACCAGGATGGCCCAGAGCTCTCCCTCCTCCTCCTGCAGCAGAGGAAGAAGCCTCTGCCAACCTCTTCAACCTGCCCTCAAGTAGTCCTCCAGCTGCAGTGAACATTGCTCTGCCCCTACCCCCATGATTGCCCCTCCCACCAACCCCAGGTTTTGGGTCACATATGGGACCACCCCACCCTTTCATGAGGGCTCCAGGACCAATCCACTATCCTTCTCAGAACCCTCAGAGAATGGGAACTCATGCTAGAGAGCACAGCAGTCCCTAGCACAGCATCACCACTCAGGGGCTCAGAGGAAGGAAGGGCACTCTAAAAATCCCAGCAAATGAATCTTGGGATAAGTATTTTTTTTCCTTGCTTTGTAGTTTCCATGGTATCTGAATGTGTTCAGATGGGGGCAGTCAGAGAATGACAGTCATACCTCCCCACATGTATTCAGAGGACCAGTGAATTTCATGTAAGCTGCCATGAACACAGCTGTCTACTACTGTAACATTACTAAGAAGACCTGTATGGGGAACAGCACATGAGTGAAGTGGAATATTTCATGGAGCTACCATCCCAATATGTTAATTTTGTATCGTTTTGGGTGGGAGGCAAAAATTGACCTGTGGCTTAATAAAAAATAAAATAAAATAAACCACTTTTGACCATTTTTATGTCTATTTGGAATTTTCTTTTATATCATCTTTAAAAATTAGCACTAATCATTGTAGTGGTGTAAGTGTGGTTTAACTAATTCAAAGTTACCCCCCTTAGAGAGACAAGCAGAAACCAGCTCCCAGCCCAGCTCAGATATTTTCTTTGCTTTTCTTCATTTGTTACTAAAGGAGCCTGACAGATCATTTTACTTCTCTACACCATCAGAAAAAAAGACAAAACTAAAAACATATTGTTTATTCCTATTGGATGGAAAACCAAATCCTATGGAGCTGTGTAGCATTGATAAAGCCTGGTATCTGAGATGAAATTGTTTTTAAGAACTTCCTCTAAGACACTTTAACAAACTGAGAGGAAGGAGCCTTGAGTGTCTGATGGAAGACCTGCACCCTGCAGCTGGAACCGGCCCCTTAAGCATTCGCCTCCTATGTCTTCACTGCCTCTCATTCTCTGCCTCTGGAAGAGTGTTTAGTCTTAGAACATTTAGATTTGATTGAATCGTAGATGGTAAGGGAAATTTGCTGTTGCATTTTCTGTTTTTAAATAGTTAAAACGGGTCAATTTTCCAAAAATAATTAAATAAATAAATGATAAATAAATAAATAAATAAATAGATAGATAAATAAATAAATGAAAGCAGGCTGAGCACAGTCAGAGGGAGAAGTCAGCAAGCAGCATTTCTCCATGGTCTGTGCTTCAGTCCCAGCCTGCAGGCTCCTCCCCTGCTGGAGTTCCTGCCTTAGCTTCCCTTGGTGATGGATGAACTGTCACTTGGAAGAATAAGATGAAGTAAGCTCTTTCCTCTCCAAGTTGGTTTTGGTCAGTGTTTTATCACAGCAACAGAAATCAAACTAGAACACTCTGTGCACTAAAATGACTTTGAGTTTCTGATTCTCCTGCCTCTCTCTCTCTCTCTCCAGGGCTGGAATTTTAGGTGCATGCTAATATGCCAGGTTTATGCAGTGTTGGATCTCAAACCCAGGGACTCCTGCATGCTAGGTAAGCACTGTGTCTGCTAAGTTATAGCTCCAGGCTCCTTATTTCTTTTCTTTTCCATACACTTCTATGTATTTGTAACTGTAGTCACTTCTTGACTCTGCCTCGTTATCTTAGGATGGGGCACAATTTCATGGAAAGAGCAAAATAGATGAAATCAGAACTCGAGAGGCGAGGTTTGATCTCAGCACCAAGATCCACGAGCAGATTTGTCATGAGTATGTTACAAACCTCAACATAGGGGCCCTAGAGGAGAAAGAAAGTGGAGGCCACCGCATCCAGGACCACTGCAGTGAGCAGCTGGGAGGAACGGAAGATTCTGACACCATGACAGGTTCGGCTGCAGGATGCAGCCCAGCCACCAACCAAAGGGCACAACCTAAAGGACAAGTCATGTTTGGAACTGGCAGTACTAATGGACTCAGTAAGTTTAAAAACTGACTTCCTGTTATACCCATAGTTAATAAATCTCTCAACTCTCACCAGAGAAACTTCCTTATGCAGCAGATATTGGTTAACACAGACCTACAACTGGTCAATGTGCAGAGAACAAGAGGCTATAGACTGCTTATGCCTGAATAGGACACCTATATCAAATCTTTGCCTTCCAAAACTCAGGGATAATATCGGAAAAGGGGGTAGAAATACTGAAGGGTCAGAAGTGGTGGATGACCACAAGGAAACTTTTCTATACAGCTGGTCAGTTACTCACAGCAATGGTGACGGCATGGACAAGTTCCACATAAGCTCAAGCCGGATAAAATCCCAGATTGGACATGGAAGGGGAGTAAGAAACCCCAACCTGAGGGATTATTGGCAAACAATGGCTGCTGGAAGAGGAAGACTCAGTCTCATTTAAGGGTGAGACTCTTGGTAGCTTGTCTGCTAAGTTATAGCTCCAGGCTCCAGTGGAGATACCCACTCCAAAGGGCACTTGAGGATACAAGTTTGACTCTATAGGCCTTAATATATATTAAAATAAATATATTATGTATGAAATTAGGCCTGAGCTGGAAGGGAAGTGCAAATGGGGGAGGGGATCTAAATGCAATCAAAATAAATTGTAGGAAATCCACAAAAACTCAATAAAAAAGAAACAGAAAAAAAAAGAGTGCATGAAGTTAAGAGGGAAAGTGACAGAGGGGCATGGGAGGGGGAGGAGGAGAGAGAGTGTAGGTGGAGTTGAGTAAAACACATATGCATGCAGGAAATTCTCAATAAATAAAAATATTTTATAGGGACTGGGGAGCTGGATTAGGAATACTGGCTGCTCTTGCAGAGGACCCTGGTATGATTCCCAGAACCTATATGGCAGTTAACAACCATTCTTAACTCCAGTTCCAGGGGATCCAACACCCTCTTGTGACCTCCAAGGGCATCGTACAACACGGATGCACTTACATACATGCAGGCTATATACTCATACACATAAAACAGATAAAAATAATAAAATATTTAAAAATATTTTATAGTAACATTTTCAAAATAGAAAGTTCTTGGAGTAAGTTTCTTCTCTCCATCTTTCCTCATCTTCCTTCCCCACCCCTGCCTTGGAGAGGACCTAATGGTGAAGAGGGATGAGGATGGGGTGAGGAGACACTTCTCCACCAGGTTTTACTCCAACATCTGAGGTTTCATTACTATGAGGCAAAGGAGTTTTTATTCTAATGTAAGGCTAAAGTTTTAGAAATAAACAGACCTCCCTTAACACCCAAAGTAGTAGTCAGTGTTGGAGTCACCAGGCTGTGAAGAAGAGAGCCCTCCACTCAGCCAGACAGAAGCAGCAGGCACAGCTGGCGGCAGTCATGAGGGGAAATTAAGGATTTCATGTCTATGTCGCCGCCAGTTAAGACTCCTCATTATTAGTAAATAATGAGAGGGTTGACTCGGCTGATCTTTCTCCTTCTCCACTTCTGAGATTACATGATTTATTCATTCATTCAGTGCGCATCTGAGAAGCACTTGTGTACCAAGAGCTGAGCTAAACTGTGAGACAATGGAATATTCCATCCACGGGGGGAATGACACAGTCACCATCCTGGGATGCAGTGAGGTAGAGTGGTATGTGCAGCACCCAGTAAACAGAGGACAGGGCTGAAGAGACGGCCCAGGAAGGCAAACTGGGACTTGGACAATGTAGAGGACTTGGCCAGAAAATAATTAGAGACAGAGTATTCCAGAAAAAAAGTTTGCTGTGGCTCAGAGGTGCATAGAATTTTAGCGCTTGGAGGAATTGCAGAGAAATCAAGGATGCTGAGGCAAGAAAGGGCAAACGGAGGAGATAAACGTTCAAAGATCAGAGTGGGAAGGCAGGCCAAAAAGCTTGGGCTTTGTCCCAAAGATGATAGGGGTCCTGAGAATGTTGGGAGCCAGGATAGACCATGGCCAAAACCCTTTCTGAGGAAGATGGTGCAGGGTCCGAGGGCTAGGAAATGATAGCAAACCCATCTTTTCTTTGAGAATCTTCTGTCTCTGCATGTCCCCAGAAAGTGAGGCAAGACTATTTTTTTTCTCCTGCTTCCACAGACTCAAGTTTCTTGTCCTTTCAGAGGCTCCACCCCAGCAGAGTGGGGTCCTACAAAAAGGCAGAAGAGGTAGACATCTCCAGGCTCTATAACTTGGAGCAACTGTCCAGGCCACAACTTCCACTGAGCTAATCATGTATCCAAACACATGCAAACTCATTCCAGACTGCCTTGCATGGAGTGTAGTGTTTGGCAGTGTTACTGGTAGACAATCTGGGTCTGAACGTTGACTCTGACACATCCTACTTATATCTCCTTGTTCAACCTCCCAGTACTCAATATCTTTATCTGTCAACCTGGAAACTGGAATGACATCACTTTAGAGGGTGGTCATGGGTGTGGTGATTTGAATAAGGATGTCCCCCATAGGCACTAAGCATTTGAACACTTGGTCAGTTGGTGGTGCTGTTTGGGAAGATCATGGGATCTCTAGGAGATAAGGCCTTGCTGGAGGAAGCAAGCCCATCACTGGGATTGGGATTTGAGAGTTCATAGCCACAGCCCATCTCTAGTGTCTGTCTCTCTCCTTCCTATAAGTGCTCCAAAATGTGAGCACTCAGCTTTCTACTCTGTCTACCTCCTGCCATGCCTCCCCCACCATGATGGATGCTCATCTTTCTAGAACAGTAAGCCAGATAAACTCTTCCCTCTGTAAGTTGCCTTTGACATTGTGTTTTATAAAAGTAACAGAAAAGTTACAAATAAAGAAGTTGGTATTGACAATGGGGTGTTGCTGTGAAGAACCTGACCATGTTGGGTTTTGGAGGAATGTAGAAGACTTGGAAATTTAGCCTTAAAAAGTGATTGAATGCTGTAAACAGAGATTCAGGGGCCATTCTAGTAGAAGCTTGGTAGAAAGCAGTGCTGAGCACAATGTAATTCCAGAGGGAAACAAGCACTTGAGCAACAACTGGGATATTTTGGAAAAGCATCTGGCTGCCATTTGTGCATAGCCTAAGACCTTGTCTGAGGCTAAATTAAAGTGTAATGGGCTAATTTATTTTGTAGAGGAAATCTCAAGACAACCTAAGGTTGAATCTGTGGCATGGTTATTAATGGTGACTATTATGCCAATCTGCAATTTAAAAAAAAGAAAAAAAGAAAAAAAAAAGCAAGTGGGGCAGAAAGAAATACAAAGTGTACAGTTTGGAGAGAGAAAAAAAGAGCAATAGGAGCTTAATGTTTGGAGACAAGGCAGCCAAGGGAAGAGAGGCTCCTACTGTGAAGGAGATTAGAGCTTTGAAAGAAGAACTCTCAGGGCAAAACCCCACCTAGCTAATCCTCCAACTTGTGATTGGAAAAAGGCCTAAGGAGTTTTCTGCTCTTAGAAAACCTCAACATACAAAAGCAACTGAAAATGTGATTCCAGAGGGATATGGTCCATCCCAAGCTGTCAGTGGAACTTGGAGGTGTCACTCAAATGGTGCTGGCTTTAGAGGTATGAAAGACACAAGAGTAAGGTGGTCATAGGTTCTTCCTCTGTGGTTTCAGAGAGCTGCTGAGGCCAGGCAGCATGCAGTAGGGTAATTCCTGCATGAAGAAGGCCCTGACAGTCCTAAAGTCTCTGAGACACCATTGCATGAAGCTGTGAAGGTGAAACCTGGTTGGCAACAGAGGCCCCAAGATACTAGAGATGCTAGAGCTATGAGACATCTGCCAAGGAGAGCTGTATACAGGGAGTGAGAGAGATATGTTGCATGCAGCAAAGCTGGACAGGCTAACCCATGTAAGCCCTTTGTAAGTAAAATCCCAGACATTGGACATAGTGCTACAGAATTTATTGTTTGCCCTCCCAGGTTCTGGTCTTACTACAATTTTCTCACTATACCCCTTTTGAAATGGGAATGTGTATTTGGTTCTTTTGTATGTAAGAAGTGTGTAATGTGTCTTGTAATTTTACAGGGGTTTACCATTAAGAGATTGATTTATGGCTAAGAAGAGATTTTAGATGTTGGACTTTTGAACAGTGCTGAGACTGTTAAGGAATATGGGGAATTTTAAGTTTAGACTAAATGCACTTAGCATCATAATATGGCCGTGAGTCTATCGGGGCCATGGAGTGGAATATGGTGATTTGAATGAGGATGTCCCCCTAGGCTCCAAGTATTTGGTCAGTTGGTGGCACTGTTTTGGGAAGGTCATGGAATCCCTAGGTGATTTGGCCTTGCTGGAGGAAACACCTCACTGAGGGTGGGCTTTGAGAGGTCATAGCCACGTCTCATCTCCAGTGTCTCTCTCTCTCTGCTACCTGCAAGGGCTTACAAATATGAGCTCTCAGTTTCTGCTCTGGCTGCCTTCTGCCATGATGGACTCTTATCCTTCTGAAACCATAAGACCAGTAAGCTCTTCCTTCTATAAGTTGCCTTGATTAGGGTGCTTGATCACAGCAACAATAAAGTAACAAATACAATGGAGGGGGTAGAATTAAATGAGTAAATATACATAAAGGACTAGAAAGGACACCTGGTCAATCCAGGTGCCCAATACACAATGGCTGCTGTTATTTCTTGTGTGCCTTTGGTGATTTACTGTTTCAGACACCAAGAGAACACAGAAGGGAGTGAGCCATCACAGAGAGGTCTGAGCAAGAAAGAGCTTGCTATGTTCTAGGACCTAAATAGCAAGACGGCTGAGTAGGGCTAGTGCTCCATGATGGGAAGGGACAATGGCATGATGTGGGGTTCAGACAATGGACAGAAGCCAAGCCAAAGTGGAACATGGTGAACCTCAGGAAGGACTTTGTGATTTATTCCAAGTTCAATATAAAACTAGTGAAGAGTTAGAGAATATCTTGAGTTAAGCACTGGGATGCTGTAGAAGAATGAATAGGGGTAATATAGGTATTGTGGTGATACTGTCCTCTAAAGAGTCACTTTATTGTTCACTAGTACAGAGAAATCAGGGAATGAGTGAATGTCATCTTTTCCCAAGTTTCAGGTAGTTAAATGACAGTCAAGAATTACAGGATGTTCCAAATCCACTGGTCTCCAGCTTGTGTCCCCAAGCTCTATTGACCAAGGCTATAGTCATGATCCACGCCCCCCCCCGGGAACTCCCTATGGCCACTCTCCACTCATTTAGCACAAACCCGACCCTTTTTCTTGGCCAGTTTCCACACCCTCTAACATACACACACACACCCTAAATAATTTCTGCTTCATCTCTGATCTCTAAGCTGTCTGGTTTTAAGCCACATCTAGCTCTTGTAGGATGTGGTATTTGGGTCAGGAGGGCAAATCAAAGGGACATATTCATTTCCTAGGATTACCACAACAAATTGCCTGAAACTGGGTGACTTGAAACAATAGGAATTTCTTCTCTCACACCTCTGAAAGGTAAACACCTGACATCAAGATATTGGCAGGACCACAGACCCTTCTGAAGGTAATAAAAGAGAATCCTCCCTTCTTTATCTCTTGCTGAAATGTGGCTTTCAGCAAATGCTGGTGTTTCACAACTTTGGTTGCCATCACCTAATCTCTGCCTTGGTCTTCATAGCATATTTTCCCTCTGTGTAGGCCCGTGTCCTCTTTTCTTAAAGGACACAGTCACTGGATATGAGACTGACCCCCAACGCAATATATACCCTCATCTTAGTTTATTTTAAATGTAAAGTCCTTTTACTAATTACTTTTCTGTTGCTGTGGTAAGCACCATGACCAAGGCAACTTATAGAAAGAAGAATTCATTTGGCTTACATTTCCAGAGGGTTGAGAGTTCATCAAGGTAGGGAGCCACCACCTGTGGACAAAGTGTCAAATACTTGGAGCCTATGGGTCACATCCTCATTTAAATAACCACATTCTACTTTCTAGCCCCCATAAGTCATAGCCATGTTACATTGCAAAATGTACTTAGTCCAAATTTAAAAGTCCCCATAGTCTTTCACAGTCTTTTGAAGATTGTTCAAAAGTTCAGAGTCCAAGCAATGGAACTGGAACTGACCTGGAAGCTACCTTCCTAAAGGCTAGTTCTCATACATTTGGAGGACACTATGCAAGCTGCCAAGGGAGAACATCATTCGATGCTCCAACTCCAGCTTTAAGGCTTAATAACCACAACAATGACAGGCACATCAAACTACATTGGGGCAGTAATGGCATTTTTATTTTGGGGGCAATCTACCTAAATGGGCTTAAAGCCTGCTCAGTGGGAGAGAATTCATATGTGGTACCGCAAACATAGCCAAACACACATGGCTGGAGAGGTCATAAATCTTAAAGAAGACACCAAGACTGTCACATCTCAGACAAATATAATTTCGTACTATATGCTAAATTCAGATCCTTATGTTAACAGACAAGTACGCCAGCTACCACTCATCAAAGACACTTCTTTTGCAACAGATGGAGACCATTACAGAGTTCTGTAGCTGGTCACACACAGAGAATAAGTGTTTCTGAAATGCCCAAACCTAAATGGCATCTACAATGGAATACCTATGCCTAAGGATCACAGAACATAGTGGAACAAGGGATAAAGAGACTATTAATGCATCTTTTAACTCTTATCAACAAAGCAACAAACACGAAAGACCACAAATGGCCAAAGCATAGAGCGTAAGAATCTGCAGAGTGTGGGACCTTGTACAGGGCTCTTATATTAAACTCACCCACCCAGGGTTCAGGGACTATTGCACAAGAGGTGGTAGAAAGATTGTAAGAGTCAGGGGAGGAGGTGCATGCCCATATGGAAACAGAGACTTACAGGTTTCTGAAACCTCGTTCATATGAATCTACAGCAATGGTGTCAGTATACACAAGACCCATGCAAACTCAAGCAGACAAACCCCAGCATAGAACTGGGGAAATGGGCAGCAGTCCCAAAACTTAGCTAAAGAACTACTGGCAGATGATTACTGCTGGGTGAGGGAGAGCTGATTTTCTATATAGGCTGAGTAGACACCAATGAATGAACTTGCACTGAGGGACATCTGAGTACACTAACTTAACTTGATAGACCTTAACATAAATGTCAGAATGCATGAAATTTGGTGGCAGGAGGGATATGTGGATGGGGGGATGGGTATAAGGATGATTAAGATGTTTAGTATGAAATACACAAAAATTCAATTAAAAATATACAAAAAATTAAAAACAAAAGTTTGCCTCAAAAAAAGTCCAAAATCTCTTCTGAGACTCAAGATACTCTCTTAATCCCTTACAAAATCAAAAGCAAATTACTTCTAACATGCGATGGCATAGAATACACATTACCATTCCAAAACAGAGGAATAAAGCCATAATGTGAAAATATTGGAACAAAGCAAGACCAAAAATCAGCAGGGAAGACACCAAATCCTGTATCTCCATAACTGATGTTTGAGACTTTACTTACAAAGAGCTTAGATGGCTTAACCCCTCCAGCTTAGCTGCATGCAAGATATACCTCTCTGTTAGGTTGGTACCACTCTCTGAATACATGTCTCCTTGGCAGATATCTCACAACTCTGACATCTCCAACTTCTTGGGGTCTCCATTGCCAACAAACTTCATCTTCACATGTAATGGGCTCCCAGGGCCTTCCTTATGCAGGAACTTCCCTGCCGCATGCTGCCTGGCCCCAGCAGCTCTCTGAAACTGAGGAGGGAGAACTAATGATCTCATCACTCTTTTATCTTTCATGCCTGTAAAGTCAGCACCACATGAATGACACTGCTAAGTTATCAGCCAGCTTGATGAAGAAGGACCTTGGCCTTCTTCATCCACATTACCAGCAGCTTTGGCCTTTTGAGATTTTCTAGGAGCAGAAAACTTGTTAGGCCTTTTCCTTTTAAAAGTTGGAAGCTTAGCTGGGTGGGGTCTTCTCATGTTATTCAAGTGCAAATTTGGAGGCCTCCCTTTAATGGGTCTAATCTCCTTGTCAAAGACAGCCTCTCTTCCAAAACAGGCCTTGACTGCCACATTATTAAGCTTCCTAGTGCTCTCTTTCACTCTAAACTGTACATTTGTATTTCTTTCTGCCCCACTTGCTCTTTTTCATTGTAGATCTTCATAATATTCACTATCAATAATGATACCACTGATTCAACATTAAGCTGTCTTGAAATTTCCTCCACCAAAGAAATTAATCCTTTACATTTTAATTTAGCCTCAGGCGAGTAGGACTCATGGGCAGGCAACAGCTTAATTCTCTACCCAAATCTCCCAATTTCTGTTTAAATATTTATTTGCATCTCCCTCTAGAACATTTTGACTCAAGCCTCCACAGTCCAGGTTTACAGCAGTATGGTCCATCAAGCTCTACTTAGAGCATTGAACCACTTTTCTAGTCCAAACTCTTAAAGTCTTTCACATTCCTCAAAAAAAAAAAAAAAAATGGTGAAGTTATCACAGTGACAGTTACACTTCTGATACCAACTTCCATATTAGTTACTTCTTTGTTGCTGCGATAAACATGACCAAGGCACTAGAGAAGAATTTATTAGTTTACAGTTCCAGAGGGATACTAGGCCATCATGGCAGAGAGTCATAGCACCAGAGATGGTCAGAGCAGAACAATGGGTGCTCACATCTTCAAATATGCACAGGAAGAAGAATGAGACAAACTAAAAATGGGCAAAGCTAAAACCTGCCCCCAGTGACACGTTTCCTCCAGCAAGGCCATACCTCCTAAGTGTCCCAAAACAGTGCCATCAACTCAATGAAATGTTCAAATACTTGGAGCCTGTGGGGGTGTGGTGGCTTGAATGAAAATGTCCCCCATAGGCTCCAAGTGTTTGGATATTTTGTCCCCAGATGATGGTGCTGTTTGGGGAGGTTTTAGAAGGTGTGGCTATCCTGGAGGAAACATGTCACTGGGGGTGGGCTTACAGAGTTCTTAAGCCTTGCCGGATCTCCAGTCACCCTCTTGTTTCCTGTGCCTGTGTGATGATGTGAGAACTTAGCTTCTGCTATTCCTGCTCTAGCCACCTCCAGCCACCATGCCTCCCTGCCACGATGGACTATAAGTCCCCTGAACTGTAAGCTCAAATAAACTCTTCCTTCTATAAATTGCTTGGGTCAGTGTTTCTATCACAGCAACAGAAAAGTGACTAATACAGGGGGCGATCTCATTCAAACCACCACAGCCTTGTTTTCCAAAGCGTTCACATTCTGAGAGTCCAGGTACATAGAAATTTGTGGGATACTGTTGGATATAGTGAGAGTCTTTGGCTAAAACTATAAAAACATTTCAAACCATTTACACTATAAAAATTAAGCTCTTGCTAACATTCTTGCAATATATAATCCTTTCTGTACATGACCTTGAATGACTCACCACAGGACAATTCCTGACCACTTTACCACAGAATCACAGGCTCAGCTAAGACAGAGGGAATGGAAAAAGAATGTGTGATGCCATAGACAAGGGAGGAAATAGGCTCAAAGAGCAGAAGATGAGCTTAGGCAATCAGTGTGTCAACCTGGCCCCTGACTCCAAAATGGACCTCTTCCTACCTGTCTTCACTTCTCTGGTGAAACAAGTGTGGGCGTCCATGTGGCTAAACATCAGCCTTCAGAGGGTCAAAGCCAATGATCCAGAGAGTATGAGACAGGCAGCAGTTTGTGACACAGCCTGTGGGCTGTCCCAGGAGCAGAAGTGCATGCTGACCCTGGCCAGGAGCTCACACAGATGTTGCTCAGCTGTCAGACTTTTCTGCCTCTTATCAGGGAGCCTGACTGTGAGCTATACCCATGTTCTTCAATTAGAAAGAAGAAGGTAGCATTCTGAGCATTTACCAAACCTCTTCTACCCAAGACTGACTTGGGTTAAGGCTGGCCTCTGCCATTGGCAAAAGGAGGCTGGTTGTATTAACCACTTTTTTTCATTGCTGTGGCAAACTACTTGCCAAGAGCAATTTAAGGAAAGAATGATTTCTTTGTGTAGGAGGAAGTGTGGCCTGAACAACCAGCGCATGTGCTGCAAACACGCCAAAAACATCTGGCTGAGGCAAACCTGTGTTCTGCCAAAAGACATAGAGACGACTGACACGAAAATGGCCTGATACAGAGAGCCAATAAGGAACAGACACGACCCATCAATGGGCCAATGGGACACCGGGAGGGGGGATATAAGGGAGCCCCATATCCGCAATAAATGAGTCTGCAGCTGCTCGCACTGCCTGCTTCTCACCTGACTCCCGGTGTCTGTGTCATGACTCTGTGCCAACTCTACCCCCACCCAGAGGGCCCCAGGACACCCGCAATATCTTTGAGCCCGTACTTTGATAGTACAGTCCATCAGAGTGGGGAAGTCATAGCGCCAGGGGCATGAAATGGCTGGTCATGCTTCTACAAGCTGAGAAGCAGAAAGAGACGAATGTTCCTGCCCAGTTCACTTCTTATTCCCTCTTGTACCTCAGTCCATGGACTGGTGTTACTCACACTTAGGGTGGGTCTTTCCACCTTGATCAACTCCATCTAGAAACCCCCTCACAAACATGTCCAGAAATTTGTCTCCTACGTGATTCAAGAGCAAGTCGAGAATATTAGTCATCAGAGTGGTCAAGTGTGTGTTTGTTTGTTTGTTTGTTTTTGTTGTTGTTGTTTTTGAAGGGTGGGGCTTCAGAATATCAAAGAGAAGTTTTTAATCAGCTCAGATGAACCTGGGTTTAGTTCAGGTCAGGAGAGATGTCAGCTCCAGGAGACAACTCAGCCCCTTCTAGAAGATAGTCGATTTAGACCTGAATAAAAAGAAGGGAACACAGATGGAGAGGAAAGGGGAGGAGGAGGGGAAGAGGGAGAGAGAGAGAATTAAATGTACATAGACAAAAGCATGCCACGTCCACTCCCATCTAACATATACCCCCCTCCCCCAAGTGTACACAGTTGAACACAGGTAGAAATGAGTCAGGGGAAACACAAAAGGCTGCCTGAGCCTGGAATATGTGTCCTCGCAGAACGATCTCAACAGCTAGCCCGAGACCAAACTCCAAAGTGCAAAGCCCCACCATGGACCTCCCAGCCATGCCCAGCCCCATCAGCCTCAGTTTCCCTGCCTGTAGCTGGGAGGCTTTCCTGCTTGTGAGGACTACATGAAATCACACACTTTGTTCCAGAAGGATCCAAGGCATCTGTGAGATCATATAGACACAGCCCTGAGCCACACTGCTTAGCATGTAATAGGTCCTCAATCACCACCAGCCTCCCTTCATAACAGAAACCTCAGCCATTTGATCCAATCAATGTGAAAAGAATCCAGAGGCCAAAATGAATGAGGGAAAGTGGCTATTTTTAGAGAAAAGTAGTCTTAATAAGTAGATCACCCATTCTTCCAATATAAAAGGTAATTTAGAAAACTAGTAGGAATATGAAAGTAGTTCTGATATTAGCATAAAGGCAGTACGTAACATTGCATATGCATGCAGCTTATGTAATAATGTTGATCTAACAAGACGGAGAAAATTTTTACCTCCCTCTTTTCCAAACCTACTCCCTGTGTTCCTTTTGGTTAGGGAATGGCCATTGTTGGGGTTTGTTTTGGGAGAGGGAGTGGTGAGCTAAATGTAGACCATGATGGGTGAGACAGGAGGGGCTGTTCTTGTGACTTCAGAAAAAGATGAATGTGGTGGAGAAACTAACAAGGGAAGGAAAAGAACGGAGGGAAAGAAAAGGGGCCGATCCTGCTCTAGGGAGCATGGGACCTTCCACAGGCCCTCACACTAACCCCAAGAAGCTGGGAGAAGAAATCTAAACACTTCTGAGATATTGAGCTGGAGAATCAGGGCCCTCTGTGGATGTCTGGGTTACATTACTATGCATGAAGGAAGTTGTATGGAAAAAGATGAAAATGGGTCATGTATTGTGATAGAAAATGTATTTGTTTTCTTTGATTTTTTTTCTGATTATTAAAGTCAAGTGCATTCATTGTAGAGATCTTTAAAAATACAGCAAAGCATCAGGAATAAAAACCAGTGTAGTTATTTTGATGTACGTCACTGGAGTCTTCCCCTCCTGCATGGGCATGCTCACACACGTACTTGCACATTACATACACTTTCACGTGTAACATGATATCTTTCCAATTTTCTGACCTCTACTTGTTCTACTCAACCATACAACATGTCACATGGCATTAAACTTCTTCTCTATCATTTTAGTGGTACATAATATTCTGTAGTATAGCAATATATAACTTAATCAAAACCCTGGTTCTGGAATTCATGTCCCAGTGAATGATCCTATACATAAAGTTTTGTATGAATGCATTAGCTATTTCTTCATTACTAGATACAGAAATGTGGGCTCAGAGATGGACAGTTTAAAGCCTTGTCATCATTGGCTGCATCTATTCCTTTTCAGTTGCTATAATCAAATACCTAACAGGAACAACTTAAAGGAGGAATCATTTATTTCAGTTCACGGATTCAGAAAGTGTAGTTCATAGTCACTTGGCTCTGTTTCTGAGCCAGCTGTGAGGGTGAGCATTATGGGGGCAAGACCTTGTGACCGAGGAGCTTCTTCATGGCTGAAGAGAAGCAGAGAAAAGGGGAAGAGATCAGAAAAAGATACAGAACATCTCTGTCCCAGCCTGTGCTGGATAGTTTTAGTGTCAAGTTGACACGCCTGGGTTGAGGGAGCCTCAACTGGGGAATTGCCTTCATTGGACTGGCCTGTGGCCATATCCATGGGGCACCTTCTTGATTGTTGAGCGATATGGGAGGGCCTAGGCCACTGTGGGTGGTGCCACCCCTGAGCAGGTGGACCTGTGTTGCATATACAAAGCAGGCTGAGCAGGGGCCGGGGAGCAAGTCAGTAAGCAGTGATCCTCCATGGCCTGTGCTTCAGCTCCTGCCTCCAGGTTCCTGTCCTGAGTTTCTACCTTGGGCTCCCTGATGAACTGTGACCCAGGAGATGTAAGCCAAATAAATAAACCCTTTCCTCCCCTAGTTGGTATTGGTCAGAGTGTTTTGTCACAGCAGTGGAGAAACAAACTAGGACACACCCCAACCTCCTACATTTCACCAGCTCCCCAAAATACCATAGTATTATGAATCCATTAAGAGATTCATCCGTTGCCCTCATTAGAGCCCTCGTGATCGATTGTGTCTGCAGAAACCCTCACAGACACATGGGGTGGGGCCTTCATTCATCTCCTTGGGTTTCTTTTTCTTCTCTCTTTTTTTTAGCTTCTGTAACCGTATTTTGATTTCACATGGTACCGAGTTACAGAAGAATATTTTCATACAGATACATAATGTGTTTCCAGCACATCCCCATAACCCCCGTACTCCATCCTCCCCTTTCTCATTCCTCCCCTTCCCCTTAGTCTTCTTTGTTTCCCTAGATAGTTTTTCTTCTGCTTTGATGTCATATATACATACATACATGATTTTAGGTATTTATATACAATTGAGGAGACTAACTTAATCCACTTAATGATTATCTCCAGTTGCCATTCAGCTAAGTGCCAGGCTAAGGATCCACCTGTCTGTCTACCCTCCTACCCACCATCCCAGCACTGTGGTTATGTGGTTATGTCCTCGTGCGTATAAAGCAAGCACTTTAGTTACAGAACCATCTCAATAGCCCCACCTTTGACGATTTTATAATTGGAAATTCTGTGTGTGTGTGTGTGTGTGTGTGTGTGTGTGTGTGTGCACTTCTGTGTCTCATATTGGCTGTAAATACTTCATTTATAGTTAGCTATCAAACATGTTTATGAACGTTTTTAAGAATGCTGTTTTATTTGGTTAATTTAGTTATTTCATTAAATTTTAATCAATATTTTCCTTTTTGACTTTTTCTTTCACTACCTAGAAAAGCTTTACAGATTCTGTTCCAGGTAAACACTTTTTTTTTCTTGATAAAAATCACCAACTCTCTTCATTCTCAGAATTCATTTCCAAACCTGCTCATTTTAAAATCTTAGCCCATTTTTCCTTTTCATTTTTTTCTTCTCTTTAGTGTACTTGGAATTGAGCAACTTTAGGAGATTGTGGTCTAAACCCAGGTATTTTAGGAATAGTCATTCACTCCAGCATCAATTATCGAGTAACCCATTCTTCTCCATTCATGTGAAATGCCACCCAGTCATGGCACAGGGTACCTCCATAGCCAAGAAAGTCTTCCTGCTGACAATGCTTTGACTGGATAGAAAAACTTTGAATCACAACTTTTTCCTCTCAAATGTATGTGGAAATTCCCATATCAACTTCCTTTGGTTTTGCCATGCATTGAAAATGTTTTTAAAGATAATTCGTTTTATGAAAATTTAGAAGAGTTTGTCTAGCAATTATGTAAGAGCTCACTAATTTTTAAGGTAATTAAGATCTATTTTCACATATTCATTGTTATATTGTATAGTGTTCACCTATGTAATTTTTTTAAATTTTGTACTAGTATATATTAAGCATGTTCCCTCCTGACCTGTCTCCTCACCCTTCCCTTCCCACTAACCCCCTCTGTTCCCCTGGATAGTTTTGCTACTTCCACGTCATTTACACACATAAGACTGTGTGACTATATAGCATTCTAGGAGCCACAAATGAAAGAACACATGTGATATCTGTTTTTCTGAGACTACCTTAATTCACTTAACATGATTCTCTCCATTGGGGTCCACTTTCCTGCAATGTACATAACTTCACTCTTCTTTGTAGCTGAAAAATTCCATTGTGCAATGTAGCACATTTGGTCTATTCCTCTGTTGCTGGACACCTAGATTGGTTCCATAATTTAGCTATTTTGAATAGTTCTTCAACAAGCATAGATGTGCAATTATGTCTGTGGTATGTTGACTTGGATTTTTATTTGTTCGAGAAATTTATTCTACTTATGTAGGTTTTCAAATTCACCAACAGTAAGATTTTCATAGTAGCATGCCTTAATTACCACTGTACGCATGCTCAGGCTCCTTTTGTATTACTCAATGTTTAATGTTTCTGGCTTTGTTTGTTTTGTTTCCAGCTGTCCAGATTGCCAAAGGTTCTTTTTTTTTTAATATGGCCTTTTAGAAAAATTAAATCTTAGATTTATTTTTGCAATCCTACTACTTTTCTCTCTGAGAATTTATTAATTTCTGCTCTTAATGTGTTCTGTTCTTCTGTCTTAACTTGCATTACTTTTATGGGTTTGTGGTTTTGGGGGATTTTTTTTTTCTTACTTCTCAAGTTGAATGTTTTTTTTTCCTCTCGATGTGTATTTTTGTTTTCTCTCTCTCTCTCTCTCTCTCTCTCTCTCTCTCTCTCTCTCTCACCTGGTAGGAAAATTGTTAAAGGCTATGAATATTCCTTTGGGTATATCTTTGGCAATATTCCACTGGTGTTGGTACACTGCATTCTCATAGTTTCTGTGTTCTACACAGTCTGTAATTATAGTTTGTTTTGATTCAGTCGTGACTAAAGAGTCATTGAAATTCTTCCCTGCTTCATCCAGTTTCCTCCTTGGCTCAACTTGTTTTCTTTGGGTTCCTTTTTCTTTTTTTTCAAACATCATTTATTCTCTCTGTGTCTCTGTCTCTGTCTCTGTCTCTATCTCTCTTTCTCTCTGTCTCTCCCGGCCCCCAGCCCCCACCATGTGCATCTCTAGAGTCCAGAGGAAGACATCAATGTCCAGCTTTATTACTCTAACTTACCCTTTTACAACAGGCTCTTTCATTGAACCTGGAACTCTTTCTCAGGCAGGCTTCAGGCCAGCAAACCCAGCGATCATCCTGTCTTCTCTCCAGCAGCACTGGGATTACAAATGTGGTGGCCATGCCCAACTTTTGAACGGGTGCTTGATGTCTGAACTCAAGTGCTCCTGTTCTTACCCACTGAGCCATCTCTCTATCCCCATACCATGTTTCTTTAATGTCTGTGAAGAACATCTAGGATACAAAATAGTTTGCTGATTTTTTTTCCTGGAGTCTGGAGAGTATACCTCCATCACAAATTTTTTGGTCTATAATAATTTTTCAAAGGATTATTCTTCTATTGTTAATTTTCAAGAAAGCCACAGTCTCTCTAAATCCTGCAAAAATATAGAGCATAAGACATGTACTATCCCACTCTGTTCTCAAGAGAAGGCCAGATCTTTTCAAATATTCCATTATTATTGTTTTTGTTTTCATTCTGTTTTGTTTTGTCTTGTTTTGTTTTGTTGAGAAAGGGTCTCATAAAGCCCAGGCTGGCCTCAAACTTACTATAAATCTTTCTTTTTAAAAATTGTATGTATATGAGTGTATTGCCTGCATGTAGGTAGGTGCACCTGTGTTGTGCAATGCCTGTGGAGGTCAGAACAGGGTATTGGATCCCTTGGAACTGGAGTTACTGATGGTTGTTAGGTAATGGGAATCAAACCCAGGTCCTCCAAGAGCAGTCAGTGCTCTTAACCACTGAGCCATCTCTCCAACTTACTATGTAGCTGAGCATAACCCTGAACTTCTTGATCCTCCTATCTCCACTTCCAGAGTGCTGGGATTAAGAGCATTTGCCACCATGCCTGCTTTATGTAGTACTGAAGACCAAGCCCAGGGTCCCATGCATGCCAAGGAAGCACTCTACCAACTGAGCTGTATCCCAAAGGAAACTAGATGGGGACACAGAGCTCACAGCTCAGCCTGACTAAGGAACCCTCTTCCCCTACACCGGTAACTGCTTCTGTAGTGCTCAGGACTAGTAAGACTCATGGGACAAGGGTCACCATGCAGTGACACTGTGGTTCATCCCATGTCCATTCTTTTGCCTGCAGTCCCTCATTTGTGGTACTTGAACTTCACAGTGGAAAATAGCCTTCTAGTATGCATACATGTGCATACAGACTGTTGGATGGGCATATCCTGCAAAAGAACCAGTAACAGCTGAATGTCTGAACCCTAAGAGACTCCATAGACAGAGGGAGAGACAGTCACCCCTCCCACCCAATCTGTCAGCTTCAGTTGCATGAGGGGGTGGATCTAAGGACAGACACAGAGGAAGGGGGGAAGGCAGCAGGACGTTGCCATCTTGGGTGGTGCTAGAATGAGCAAGGAGCTGAAGGCTCAGCTGAGATGTACGGGAAAGAGCCCATGGGTGCATGCCTTTGTAAGTAACTCTCTTCCAGACATCATAAACTATACAAAAAACTCAAATAGAATGCATTGGTTTTGTTGTTTGGGTGTAGGACAGCGTGGGGCCTGGGAGAGCATATGAGCACACGGGCCTCCCAGGAGGGAATTTGGCATTACGAATACACACACACACACACACACACACACACACACACGCATGAGCGCTGTCCATGTTGAGAATTACTGTCTCTGATTAACACAGAGCTGGCTAGGAGGTGGAGAGGAGGAAGGGGGTGAAAGTACATGGGGAAGGAGGAGCCGGTCTCTGGGGGCCTCACAGAAGAAGGATGGCAGCTCCATCTTCTGGTCATTAAGAGCCCAGGGTCTCAGCATCAAGGAAAGCTCTACAAATCCACCTTGCTTTTCTACAGCTGGGCTCAGCTTCTTCATGAGCCAAGATAAAACTGGTTTCTCTCAGGCTGACCCCATCTACTTTAGAGTTGGCGGGAATGCCTCTGATTCTGTATTCAGTGGGTTTGCAATTTCAGTTCTGGATGTACTTGTGAGCTCTTATCTCAAGTTTCCATAGGTATTTGGTGGAGAATTTAAAGAGGCTTTACCAGAACCTGAAAGCCAGATGCCATTTTGATGAGCGTTTTTTGTTCATTGTTATAATTTTGCTTCTGCAGTGAGTTCCACACTCCACACTTGCTGCCACCACACTTCGTCCCAGCACCCCTTGCCCAGAGTGCTGGGAACACTTCCTGGCTCTTTTTATTTATTTTTTTTCTTTTTTGTCTCCTTACCTCTCCCTTTTATTCCATCTTCCATTCCAGTCACCAAAAGTGAGTTTCCTAAAACTAAATCTCTTAAGTTCATTCCAAAATCTCTAGTTCCATCATCGATGCTCACAAAGCACCTACTGGGTTCCAGGCACCATGTTATGGAGATAGACAAGCCATGGCACCTGACATGAACACGCACAGCGTTATATGGGAAAGAGAAAACACAACTTACAAAACAGCAAGAAGGCTATGGAAGGTCCAGTGTGCTGTGAGGTCAAGTAGGCATATCAGCAATCTAGGAACGGTTCTAGGAAAAAAGGATGCCGGAAGGATAGAAAATTCAGCTGGGAAAGGAGAATGTTCCAGAACCTGGAGGACACAAACAAAGGCACACTTGGGGAGAAACTGCCTCAAAGCAGTCAAGGAGACCATTTAGAGCACAGGTGGGAGGAGTGGCTGCCTTTGGTTTGCTGTTTCAAATAAATTCACAGTTTATATTTCTAAGCTAATAATTATCAACAAGCAGAACCATATAAGAAAAATCTCTTTGGTTCTACCAACATTTTTAAAGTTTTTAGGGACACTTAAGATCAAAATGTTGGAGAGTCATTGCACCCAGCAAAAAGCAAAGGATATTTTAATCTGATACCAAAAGTGGATTCATGCCCTATTGAAGTTGCAACAAATTAGCACAAACTCAACAACTTCAAGCAACATACACCTATTGTTTCTGTGTCTATTAGCTAGAAGTTCTGCACGGGTCGCACAGGTTGAAATCAAAGTCTGGCTGACTGCACTCATCGCCTGAAACGTGGGGTCCTTTTCCAGAGGGAATAGTTTTGGGCAGGACTCAGCTCCTTGTAACTGCAGAACTGAGGTCTAAAATCTCCTGCTGCTGTTGTTGGCTGAGATTGTCCTCAGCCCCTTGGGCCCTGGGTGACACTCTCAGGTCCTTGCACATATAGACTCATTGGTTATTTGCTTTGTGGTTGTTTAATGCAATGATCAAAGAGGCTGGACTGAAGCAGACTGCAGTCTGACTCAGGAGTGAAAGAGAAGAGCTATTTCTGCCTGACTTAAGTGGGGTCAGCAGTTCAGTCACAAAGAGCCCGAGGAAAGAGGAAGGTCCAGGATGAGAGGAGCCCATTAAGAAATGACCAGAAGAATGAAATAACCAAGCACAGTAAATGGCTTCCAGTTCCTCTGGGGTCACAGGGAGGAGAGGGATCAGCCTGGTACTTTCTTCTCAGGCCACTCACAACTGTTTGGCTGGGAAAATGCAGAACAAAGCAGATCTGTCCTTCAAGTTCTTCAGATTTAACACTCTAGGAAGAGTATTGCTCATAGGTACATGTGTTTAGGGCTGACCACTTGAAAGGATAAGCTATCAGGGAGCTCGACCCTGGAGAAAACTGATTCTCCTTCCCTCAGCAGTCATTGTTGCCTATAGCTCTTCATCTTGAGGTGAGATCTTGTGAAATTTCTCCCATCCACATTGGCATGTCAACTGGTATTGTTAAGCAGGGCTTGTTTAGGCAACCATATTGTCTCGATTTCATGGGTACAGCTTCCCTGTCATGTCTAGAAGATACTAATCAAGTAGCCGGCATCCTGGTTCTCTGGTGAGGGAGTGGGGAAATAGCACGAGACAAATTGGAGGGAGGTGAGGGAGGAGTGGAAATTATATAAATACAGTATTTATGTATTAAGTTCTCAAATTTTTTTTAAAAATTTAAAGTAAAAATCCAGAGTGGGGGGAGAATGGTATTGGTCATGGACTACAGGACTTCTAGGAACCAGAGCAAAAAAAAAAATGCAGGGACACTTGTTCAAAAATTAAGAATTTCGGTATGCTGGAGATGTAGTACATTGGGTAGAGTGCTTGCCTAGCATAAATGAAGCCCTGGGTTCAATCCCTGGCACTACATAAAACTGGGTGTTGTTGCACACATAGGTAATTCTATCACTCTAGAGACAGAGGACCAGGAGTTCAAGGTCATCCTCACCACATAGTAAGTATGAGGCCAGCCTGGGCTACATAAGACTTTGTCTCAAAAAAATAACAGTAATTTCAAGATGGTAGCAGTAGAGCATCCAGTCAAGAACGAGGCCCTTCCAAGTGCCCTGAGCAAAGGCTATATGCAGCTGGCCCTGGTCTCCTACTAAGAATCAATTCTCAGATTGCTAGAGTTAGAAAAGCTGATAGACACAATTGAGTTCAAATATCCATATATAGCCCCTCTGCTGTTGCTCGGAGACCTAGAGCTGAAACTTAAGAGGAGACCTCAGCCATGATCTTAGAGCAAGTCCAGGATTGATTGGCCTTCTTGTCTCTAGACGAGACTCTTTCTAGTTCTGTGTTATTCCTGAAGTCTTTGTTCACTTGTTAAACCACAGCAGACTTGGATGAAGATCTGCATGCTGAACCCTGAGCCCCACTGCCCACCTGCCTCCTCATAGCATAAGAGACAGTGTGAATCAAGAGAAATTGTTCTAGACTGATAGCAAGGATCTGAGTCCTCACTCCACCAGAATCCTGCGTGTAACCTGGGCAGGTCAGTGTTTCTCTCTGGACTTTAGTTTCTTGAGTTGCAATAGGGAGCAATGTAAGCAGCCGGTCTGAAGTCCCTCAGCTGTGTGGAAACAACAGGGAGGAAGGCATTCCCAGGCGAGCCAAGGGGTCCTCCCACCCTCATCAAGGATGGAGCCATGTGCTAAGCAGGCCTTGGGTGAAATTAAACTCTCTGATTTCAACTGAATTTACCAGGTTTTCAGCCAAAATAATAATAATAATAATTAATAATAAGAGTAATAATAATAAGTATCACAACTACAAGCTGTTCCAAGCCAAGCTGCCCTTAAACAGATAATTGGATTTGCATAATTGGGTGCTGCTGAGGTTCAAATAATTCATCAACATGGCAGGCTCTTTTTCATAGCCAAACAGAACTGCCAGACTCCTTCAGGAAAGGATCAATGGCAATCCACATCCCAGGGATGTGAGCTGCATCCTCAGGGTGGCCAGAGCTGCTGGGTGACGCTTGGAGACAGCACTTCCTGTGTGCTGCCTGGTGCTTTGCTGTGTGGATTTGGACAAAGGATTTGCTTTTCTTCTTCCATGGTGCTAAGATGTGTGGCAAAGCTTTTTCACAGTTGAGGCAAAGAGAAACACTGAGCAAGCCCCTTTGAAAATAGCTCTTTACAGGACTGGGGAGATAGCCCAGCCCCTAAAGTGCTTGCCTTGGGTTAACAACAACAACAACAACAAATAAAACCTCTGACCTCAAAGGAATTCTGGAGCTGAATACGAGTGACCATGGCCCTAGGACACAGATTCAGATTTTCCCAAATGCCATGTTCCAATACGGTAGCAATTTCATGAACTTTTTATAGTGAAAGAAAAAAGAAAGTAATAAAATGACTCTTTACAAATACATTGGTGAATCAGAGACAGGTTAGAGCAAAGCAGGGAAAGGTGGTGGAAAGGTGCAGAGGTGGAAACTAGGGGTCTATTCACACATGCCAAAGAATTTACCTACTATTCACAAAAGATGTCGGATTATCTACAGAACAGGGCAATAAATAAGTTTAAGGATACCAAAGATGTGCCAAGATAATTTGGCTCTGGACTTGCAACATTACAATCTCTCCCGTATCATTGAAACTCTAATCAGTCCATCAGGCTCTGTAGTGACAGCTTCTTTCCAGGAATTCTCATTCACACTTGTCAGCAGGAGGATCTGAATTCAGTCCCCAGTATCCAAGTGAAAAAGCAAGGCATAATGGCCCACATTTGTAATCCCAGCACTGGGAAGGTGAAGACAAGTGGATCCCTGGGTCTCACTAGCCAGTCAACCTAGCTCACTTAAAAAACAAAAAACCAAGGTGGATGGCATGAGGTTATCCTCTGGCCTACATATGTGTAGGCATTAACAGAAACACACACACACACACACACACACACACACACACACACGAAAAGAAAAGAAAAGAAAAGAAAAGAAAAGAAAAAAGATTTGTCTTGAGAGATCTCAGATTTTGGCAGGCTCAAAGGGAAAGGGGGACTGGGGATAAAACCCTGTGATAAATTAATGGGAAACAAAAATGGGGAGAGGGTGTATAAAATATGTGAATAAAGGAGATAATTTCACAGGCCACAAACCTCCAAAGAGTTTGTTGTGGCCCAGGGAACAGAGCCAGTAGGAACACCCTGGGGAAAAGATGTCAGGCTATCAGGAGATGTGATTCCTAGATATTGTTCAGGAGTTGTCACTGTTCCCCAGACAAAAGGTCACCAGGACTACATCTGTGGTCAGACAAACAACTTCAGTATCCATCACAACAGGAAGAACGCTTACTAGTGGAAACCTTGAGGTATCTCAGTGAGAGAAGCAGGGAATAACATAGCACGTGAGCCTCTGCTGTGTGATGTGGGGTGGGGGTTTCCAGCAAGTAGGAATCAACTGAGCACTCAGGACAGGGGGTAATTCCACAGCTACAATACCTTCATGAATCTCCTGTGATTCAGAGGAGGGAAAAATACAGCAAGGCTAAAACTGGACTAGATAGAAGTTCTCAGAGTATCTTGCAGGGGGCTGTTCGGTACTTCTGATTTGCACAGTGACCTTGATGGTGTCTGTACCCAGACAAAATTGTGAAGGGGTCCGTGACCTCATCACAATCACAGAGTGACCTTGTCTGATGTTGGTGCTCTGGGAGGTTATGTCTAGCAGAATACCATAGGCCAGCTGTGAATCCACACTGGGTCCTAAAACACAAAGGCCTAAGGACAAGTGCCAGGCAGTTCCCAGGCATCAGAGGCTCCCATCTTCTTTTCTATAGCCACATGAGAAAGTCAGTGTTTCCGTCTCGTCTCCTGTGCAACTTGACTCAGAATGTCCAATACTGAGTTGGTCACTTTCCCTTGAGTTTGTTTCTTCTCCAGTCCATCTACCCTGGTGGACGGGGATGGAACCACACCGACTACAGGAGGCCACACAGAAGACATCTCGATGGTGCCCTAGCTTCTTCCTCCCCTTCTTTATTATGTTTTATCCCATCACAAATCCTATTGACTTTGCTTCAAGGTTGAACTCAAACTCTGGAGGTGTTGATGTTCCTGTTGACTTTAACTGCCTACCTCAACATCCAAAGGGTGAAATAGGAAAATGGACGTGAAAGGAAGGAGGCAAGTGCCTAGCCTCTGTCCCCATCCCCACTGGTGTTTGGTATGAGTTTAGTATCTCAGGGTTGCCAGACGAGCGGGCTATGGGGTGCGCAGGGATCTCGGGGTGCCAGCTGCTAGCGACGCCGGTCCCCTGCACGCACCTGGAAGGCGGCGGGTCCTGCGGAGCGTCTGCTCCAGGTTGCTGGTGGGTCTCTGTTTCTCTGGTCTCTGTGGGTCTCTGCTACCAAGGCTGGCCCGGTCGAGTTCCGCCCCAATTTCACCCGTGCACTCTCTCTCTAAGTTCGGGGCCCGTCAGCTGCCGGGTCAGGAGGAGAGGTGCCGGGCAGCGAGAGAGTCGATGACGGAAGGATAGCGCCTCCCAGGAAGACTGGATCGTAGGCAATAAGACACGGGACTCAGCTTAGTCTGTGTTACAGCTCTTTATTCAGTGACTCAGCTCGGCTCCAAGTCTTAGTAATCCAGCTTCAGCTCCAGCTCCAATTATCGAGGAAAAAGCAGGACACTTTATACCGTGGGGGTGGTAGTAAAAACCTTAGCTGATAGGTACTTTTAGGATGCCCCATTTACATGTGGCGGTAAGCTCCTGCCAGGCTGCCAGACTGCCTGAAAAATCACACAGGAAAGACTGGCAGTTTCCAGAGCCGGAGGCCATGTTTCTGTAATGGCTACTTCAAAAGATGAGTCAGGAAGATGCCGGGAAGACACCCCGCTGAAAAAGGAGTCTCTGCATTTGAATCCGAGCCCGTGGGCTTTCCGGACATGGAGAAACTGCTACTTTACACAGCAGGAGTCCCCAACAGCCGGCAAAGAATAAGATTGTGTTGGTGAATGGTTGTAGACTCTAGAACCCAAATATGATATTGGGGTTGTATTAGTTACTTTTTGTTGTTTGTTTTTATTAACTTTTTGAGAATTTCAATCTTTTTCATCTTGTTCATATACCCTCCACCATCTCTATATCTACCTTGCTCACCACCCCCAATTTCATATCCTCTATTACTTTTTAAAAGACCTATCAAGTCTAATTTGTGTCCCCAAATGCTCTTGGGTATGGTATGGGTCCATCCCTTGGAGCCTGGGCAACCTACTCAGTGTCACACCCTTAAAGAAAACTGACTCTCCCTCTCTAAGCAGCTATCAATTGCCAATAAATCAGTTTGTATTACTGTGTCCACAATTTCTGGCAGAAACTGTTTAAGAAAGGAATGGTTTATTTAGGCTCACAATCTTAGAGAGGTTTCAGTCCATCATGGCCGGAAAGGCATGGCAGTGAGAGCTGCTCCATCCATATTGACAAGAGTGTGAAATGTCTGTTCACATCACAACAGACCAAGAAGCAGAGAATAGCTGGAAACAGGGACCAGGCTAAAACCTTCAAAGTCCTATCCCTGGTGACTTACTTCTGCTACTCAGGCCCTACCTTTAAAGATTTCATAGTCTTTAAGGTAATGTCATCCAGTGGGGATTAAGAATTAAAAATATGAGGCTGTGGGGGAAAGTTCAGACTCAACAGAGATCTGAACCATTACAGAGACCCTGGTCATTGTATGTGGCACAGAATCAGGAGGAAAACTGTCCACTCCCCAGCCCACCAAAGACAGCCACACGCCTTGACCACCCTCTTGGTGCTGAGTTGCCAGAAGGTGGAGGCACGTGAAACCAAAAGAAGCTAGCATCTCAAACACAGCATGTGACAGGAGAAGTGGCTCTACAGCGGAAGCCAGAGCAGACAAACAAGAACAGAATTTTTATGAGACTCTAAAGGCCAGGGGAGATACTCGATCTGGAGGCTTCAAATCTGAAAAATATGAATGTAAATGTTAATATGATTCTGTTGCAAGCCATAGGTGGGTAAAAGACTTAGACATTTGGATCTTACAATAGCTGTGTCCGTGTTATGAATAGTATTCTACATCTGTGCTGTTCAAGTTGCTGTGGTGAAAGAATAGATGTTGATTTTGTTCTTGTTAATTCCCAGTTTATCACGGACCATTGTGTGGACAGGTGAATGGACTAATGTTGGTTCATGCCACCTGCCACTCAATACTCATCCTTAACCACACCCAAACCGGTCTGTACTTCATTTAACAAGGTAAATCCTCTCATCACAAGATTGGACGTCTTGGTGATGCCAAATTGTTTTGAAAGGTTTTTATTTTCATGCGTGTATGTTCATGTGTGTGCAGGTACAAATATGTATGCGTATGTTCATGTATGTGTGCATGAGTGCAGAGGGGTATAGGCCAGAGGTCAACATTGGGTGTCTTCCTAAATCACTCTCCACCTTAGTTTTTGAGACAGGGTCTCTCACTGAACCTAGAGTTTGCCAATTCATCTAGACAGGCTGGTCAACAAGCCCCAAGGATCTGCTTGTCTCTGCACCTCCAGTGTTAGGATTATAGCCCTGTGCCACCATGCCCAGCTTCTATGTGGGTGCTGGGGATCAAACACAAGCTCTCATGCTGGCACAGAGAGCATTTTACCAACTGAACCATCTCCCTAGCCCCTATGAAAGGTTTTGAATATCTACATAAGCCAATTTTCTGAACTTAGTGTTTCTCTTCCCCAGAGGCAGAACCAGTGAGTAGACTGGGGCAGAGCAGATGCATTCTTCCCAATAATTCATGGATGAGCACTGGTCTCTGAATTATACTTTGCCCAGGGCTACTAATGGTCAAAGTTATCATCTAACAGCTACCTAGACTTATCCCTCTCTCAAGAACCAGCACTTTGTAAAGCCAAAGTTAACTACTTAGTTCAACAGAGGCCAAGAAAGACCCATGGTCAGAATTCCACAAGAATGTGATGGTAAATTTGCAGCTTCCATCCAAGGTAGTATGGCATATTAGTTTCTATAGCTGCTATAATAAATAAACACAAACTGAATGGCTTAGAACAACACAGCTTGGTTTTTGTTACAGTTCTAGATGTCCTAAGTCCAACATGAGTCTCATGATACTCAAGTCAAGCTAGTCTCCTTTGGAAAATCTGTTCCTTGCTTCCCTCAAGCCTCTAGAAGTCACCATCCTCAGCTGATGTCCACATCACTCCATGTTCTCCTTTCAGCATCATGTCACTTCCTCCAGCTTTTGACCTCCTTTGTCTCCTTCTGATTTCAGTTTACAGCCCACCAGATAACATCCCTACTCTAAATCCTTAACATGATCACATTCTGAAAGTCCTTTTGTTCTGTGAGGTAAAATTCAAGAGTCCCTAGGCTTATGCATGGACATCTCTGACCTATTATTCAACCCAAGACCCCATTTCTTTATAGTCATATGCCCACATCAGGCCTGATGCCAGGGAGACAGGAGTGGCCATAGGACTCTAGAGGCTTGTATTCAAACTGTAACTCGGACTTGTCTTTGTTGTATGACCTGTATTATGTTATTTCCTCCTTTTTGAGTCTCAACAACTCTTTCTGTTAAATGGAGCCATAATTCTACCTCACAGGGTTACTGTGAGGGTAACCATAAATGTACATTTAAAGGATCAAGAAGACAGTAGGTGCTCAAGTAACACTACTTTGCTTTTCTGGATTTAATATGTACCTTCCTTACATACTGCAGGATCATCCGTGACATGGCTCCTTCTCACCATCACTCATGTCCCTGTAACTTGGCACACATCTCTCCCTGGATGATCTTTAATCTCCGTGAAACCTCTCTCTGCACCACTCCAGCTGATGTCCCTGGCAGCAAAGCATTTTTGCAGCCTTATACGAGCAAAGCAGAGATAGAGCCGCACAGCAAGGACAGCCACACAAGACCCCACAGCCAGACCTGCCTCCTCCCCCGCTGCTTTGAGGCCAGACATGAAAGGCCCTTTTAGAGAGACTGGAATTGTCATTAGAGCCTTTCTTCTCTTGATAATGGTCCTGCCAGAACAGAACCGGGGGATGGGGGGGAAGAAAACATGTTGATGTGCTATTTATTATGATACGTGGGCTGCAGGGTATATATAATCATGAAAATCATTCTTTGACCAAAATTACTACTGCATTTGCGTCAGTTTTAATACTGTGTTCTATCTACAATTTTTCTATTGGTGATCTCATAGAAAAAGAATGGAATGTTAGCTGGCATTTTAGGACAACCCAAAGTCATTTAATTCATCCTCAAAAAAAAGTCAATATGGGGCCAGGGAGATGGCTCAGTTGGTTAAATGCTTGCCTTCTAAGCATGAGGACCTAAATTCAGTCCTCAGAACCCCAAGCGTGGGTTGCATGCTTGTAACCTCAGTGCTAGGGAGACAGAGACAGGCAGATCCCTGGGGTTTGCTAGCCAGCCAGCCTAGCCTAGTCAGGGAGTCCCAGGCCAGTGAGAGTCACTGTCTCAAAAAAACAAGTTGGACAGCACCTGAGAAATAGTACCCAGGCTGCCGTCTGGCCTCCACACCTTCCTGTACACACAGAAAGCCAGTAAATAGTGACTCTATGTGCACGTGTTGAGGGACAGTAAGCTCACGGTCAGTTCTTCCCAAAAAGCTTTTTGAGGCTCTGAGCATAATAAATAACCAGGCTTCTCTTACCTCCTATTTTGAATCAATTATGAAAGAGGCCTCTGACTCATCTCAGGATAATATATGAGCTTCACTGTACAAATGAAGGATTATGTAGGAAATTCAGCATAAGCGGAGAACAGCCTAGGACCAGCTGATGGTAAGAGGTAGGGCTCCCTCTCCAGTCCTTAGTGGTTGCCTCAGACATGTTTGCCCAGAGGGAACAAGGATGCAGCACTGGGTGCTGATGAGCAATGGCGTGTGATTCCTATGCTACCCCAGTCATAGGATTCCCACGATGGTACCCACTGGATAAACCCCTCCTCCTGCTGTGCCCTGAGCCAGCTACACTAGCAATGGGATAACACTGGGTGGAGGCTTCCTGAAGGAGTGAGGAGGCTGAGGAAACACAGTTCTACAGGTCGACCCTCTGTGACGTTCCCCAGCCTGCCTTCAGGATGCCACGCTCTGCCTCCAGCCTCATCTGCCTACCTTCCCATTTCACTCTCTTGAACGCTGTTCTAGTTTGCTTTCGGTTACTATGATAGAACACCCCATGTCTCAAAGTGACTTATGGAAGAAAGAGTTTATTTTGGCTTACAGTTCCAGGTAGATAAGAGTTCATCAAGGTGGGGAGCAGGACAGCAGGATGGGAGCTGAGAGATCACATCTTCAGTACAAACACAACGGTGGGATGCCATGGACTTTCGAAGTCCCCTAGCAAGGCTACCCCTCTGAAAGATTCCATGATACCCCCAAACAGCACCACCAGCTGGGCACCAAGTGTTAAAACACTCGCACCTAAATGCTTTCTCATTCAAACAACCACAAGCTCTGCAGGACCAGAAGTCAGGGACAAGGTCTACTCAGCAGTCTAGAGTCCAGCGAGGCTCAGCTCTAACCTTACCCTGTTGCAAGACCTCAAAGACTTAGTGAAGGTTTCAATGTGGTGCATGAAAAATGGGATTTTTGAAGAGTCTCCTGAGACAGAAAGATTATCCAAATGGTAGTCTCTGAAACACTTCCTAGAGAAATGAGGACATTTCCCCTCAGTTTCATAAAGTTATAATTAACAAATGAAAAATATGTTATGGAT
>NW_008338996.1:2635495-2684727 GCF_000622305.1 Nannospalax galili | reverse complement strand
TGTGTGTGTGTGTGTGTGTGTGTGTGTGTGTGTGTATACTTTGTGAAGTGATTACCACAGTCTAATGACACATCAATCACCTTGAATAGTTTTCCTTGTGCAGGTCTAGGTGTACTGAGAGCTTTTAAGGTCTACTCTTATAGCTGCTTTCCAGTATAGAGCTCATTATTAACTACAATCACCCTTGACCAAAACTATGCAAATGGTGTCTGGAAGTTATTTCTCCTGTCTAAGTAACACATTACACCCTGTATGTATTTCCCCCCATTTCTCCTCCAGTCCCAACTCCTCCCAGGCAGCCACAACTCTATCTCTGCTTTTGGAAATCTGATTTTTTTTTTTCAGATTTCCTATGTGAGGTCACGCAGTATTTGTCTTTCTGTTCCTGGCTTAGTTCACTCAGCATAATGCTCTCCAGGTTCATTCATGCAAAATTTTCCTTCTTTTAATGCCTTATAATATTCCATTGTGTGTTCCTGATTCATTTATCCATGCCTAGTTGACTCTTAGCTCGATTGCATAATGCATCTAGGAGTAGAAGTTTGAACAAGGCTTTGCAAAGTCACTAGAACTTGAATGTGTGTATTGGCTATTTGTGCCACAATAAATGCTGCCTAACAAGCCATCCCCAAACATAGGAGCATAAAACAATAAGCATGTGTACTTTTTGCTCATGAGTCTGTATCCTGATTGGGTGGCCGTGTGGATCCCGGCTGACATTTCCACATATCTTGGCCTTGGCTGGCAGTCAGATGGTCTAGGATAGTCATGAGTGGGAAGACTGCAGTCACTTTAGCCTTACCCACGTGCCCGGCAGCAGCCTCACCTGAGGACTGATCCGGGGAATCACAAAGACTCAAAACAAGGCACACTGTGTTATACAAGCATTTTATCAAGACACTGAGTTTTGCCAATGTTCTTTAAGCTGTTGGAGGTCACATGACTGAGCCCAGAGTCAGAGGAAGGCCCTTGCAAGGTTACTGAGCACAGCAAAAGGAGAATAGAGGCTATTCCTACTAGAAGTTAAGAGAGCAGCCAGGGATGAATGAGCTGTGAGGGTAGAGGAAGAAGGAGCCCTCCCTGTCCCATCTGGACCAGAGCACATATTGGCCTTAAGACAGTAACCATTTCCTGAGCATCTATGGACAGCACGCCAAGCAGGGTACCAAGCACACAGCACCATTATTTCATTTCAGTTTCACAGAATCATACAAGAGAGGCATATGTTCCCATTTTGCAGGTGAGAAATCAAGATTCAGCCAAAAAAAAAAAAAATAGAAAAGGCAGTTTGAATCCTTGCCTGTCAGACACAAAATGTACTTTCAACTTAAGTTCCACTGACATTCATGCAAATTAGGCAACAACAGGATGAATAAACATTGCACCTTGAGGGTCCCAGCTGTGTGCCCACCCTCTGTAGGCTCCCACATCTTTCCATCAGGCCCTGCTGTGTTCCAGGGCTTGCTTTTCTCACCACCTCCAAGGTTCTCCCTGTACATGCTCCCATCACTTAAGCATCTCTATTTGGGCTTAATTAGGCTTGTGCTGAGTTCATGAGTTACCGTGGATATAATGGATCTAAAGAGAAAATGGAGACCTTCCTCACCAGGTGTTTATTTCTTTCTTGAGTCGTCCCCACTGCACTTTCAGATTCATTTCCAAGTTCCATCTGGTTAATGGGCACAGGTGAGATTGAGCAAAGCCTAGTGCCCCCTCTCTGCAGTGCCCCCACCACAACCCCCACCCACAGCATACCCAGATATTCTTTACGCCACTGGAAAGATGATAAGAAGGAAATGAGAAACTTTAGAAACCAGACTTGGCCCCAAATGAGCCAAATCCACCATCCATCCCATCTAGCCCTACACATCTTTGCAAAGGGTGAGGAGCACATGGCATTTCTTAGTACCTACTATGTGCACACCCTATACTTGCACACTTTAATTCTATTTATTTGTTTTTACTTTACCTATATGTAAGTGCACCTGTGTCATGCAGTGCTTTCAAATGCCAGAGGAGGGCATCAGACCTTGGAACTGGAACTATGAATGGTTGTTAGTCACCATATGCATGCTGGGAATTGAACCTGGGTCCTCTACAAGAGCAGCTAGTGCTCTTAACCACCATGCCATCTCTCCAGCCCCTGTACCTACACTCAGTTTGTACAATGATAAGGCACAGGATTTGGGGACTTGTGTTGGTTAGCTTTAATTATCACTATGACACAACATAGAATCACCAGGAAAGAAAATCCCAAGGAGGGATTGTCTGTATCCAGTTGCCCTGTAGGCATGTCTGTGGGGGAATCATCTTCGTTGTTAACTGCTGTAGGAAAACCTATCCCATTGTGGGTAGCAGCATCCCTCAGACAGAGGATTGTGAACTGTGAGAGAGGAGAAAGCTAAGTGAGAGCAAAGTAGCCCTACATGCATATTGTAGGGGATTGTCTCAGTGAAGTTCATTGATGTAGGAAGATCCAACCCACTTGGGCAGCACCATTCCCTAGGCAGGGGTCCTGAACCTTATGAGTAGAGAAATTGAGCTGAGCACCAGCAAGCGAGGATACATGTGTTCATTTCTCTCTGAGTTGGACTGTGGATGTGATGTGACCAGCTTTCTCAATCTCCTGCTGCTGTGACTTCTCCAGAACACTTGACTGTAACCTGGGATTGTGAACTAAATAAACCATTGCTCCCCTAAGCTGCTTGTGGTCCAGATGCTTTATCACATCAACAGAAACAAAACTAGAGTGAGGCTGTTTGCACATAGAAGTTACTTGCTAAGGGTCTTTTCTGAGTCTCACCATCTGAAGCAAGGGACAAGCACAGAACTCATTTCCAAGGCCACTGTGAAGATCAAATGACCTCATATTTGTAAAGTGCTTAGAGTTCCTGGATCCTGATAGGTCTCAATAAACATTTGTCACTATGACTACAACCATTATTTCTAATATCCTTATGACGAATCTGTTACACAGGCATTGCCTCACTGAAAGATAAGAAAATGAATTTGTAGAGGTAAAGCAATTTACCCCCAGATCAACCAACTAGAAAAATGATAAGTAACAATAAGGTTTAAAATTTCCCTGACAAAGTAGGGGAGGAGGGGACTAGTGACAAGGGGAACAATGAGATGTGAGCAAACACCGAGCCACATGAACTTGTCAAAATGAAACCTGCTATTTTTTATGATAATTAACAAATAATAAATCAAAAACAAAATGATAAATAAATTTTCTCTGCCAACAAAGTCCCTTCCTGTCCTATCATATATCACCCTTCCCACATGAAATAGACTAGCATAAATGACCCAGTCCTGTTTGTTGTCTGTTTGTTTGTTTGTGGGTCCCCTGTGTTGCCCAGACTGGCCTAATACTCCAGATCCATCTGTCTTTGTCTCCTAAGTAGATGGCATTATAGGCCTGCGCTACCCTCCCTTTAGCCTTAAGGATAGTTTTACTAGAACAAACTCATCCTAAGGCAAAGGCAAAGGAGAATTCCCAGGAAATAGCATCTAGAAGGCTCAGATGGGCACAGCCCTTGTCCTCTGTCCCACTGAGGCTCTCCAGGGACTAGTTCCAGGTCATAAAATTCCACCCTCTCAGTATATGCTTGGAGGAAAGGAGTAGGACTTGCCCCAGTTCTGCTAGGGTTCAGATGAAGTTTTCCAGGTGAGGGACTCCTCAAGTGGGCTTTATGTGATGGGACAATGTCACAGAGAGATGGAGAAGGGCAGAAAGACTCCCACAGCAACAATATCAAAGAACCAGGACCAGGAGGTCCTCAGGCTTATGATGCATAAGGGACCTAGTTGGGGCAGAGGGCAAAACGATTAGTAGGAACAGAAGGTATGGGGCTTGGATGTTAAAAAGATTTTTAGGCATCCTTGTGTACACAGCAGGGAGCCTCTCAGGGTTTTTAAGCAGATAGGTGACATAATCCAGGCTGGGATTTAGAAAGCTCAGTCCCTGGAAACTGAGTTGAGGAGGCAAAGATGAGAAGAAAAATTAACATTGAGGGTCTTATGACAGGGCAGGTAACCGACTCACACCTCACAAGTGTGGCCCTGCCAAACTTTTCCCATGACTCTACAAACCCACAACCTGAGAGCTGAACACTGCCTGCTTCTGTTTGTGTAGATAGCAATTTAAAAAACTACAGTCATACATTGCATAACTATGTTCTGGTCAATAACACAGCACCTATGACAATGGTGCCATCAAGTGATACCGCCTAATAACGTCACAGCTGTCTTAGTTCATGTCAAGAACACTCTATGATTTTTGCATGACAAAATCACCCAAAACACATTTCTCAGAACACAGCCCTGTCATTTGATGGGACAGAACTACACAGTTAGCTGCCATTCACTTATTTTTGTTTCTGTCCTTGCTTTGATGTGCTTAGAGGAGCTGAGGGGTTTCAAAACAGCCTATCTGGCTTGTCAGTGTTAAAGCATCTATGAGTTCACCCTTCACAGAAAAAGTTCGTGAGACTTGTGTTAGTGGGAATACTATTTTATCCCCATTTTACACATTTGAAAACTGAGGCTGTGTGAAGTAAGATAACTTGCCCAATGTCACACAGCTTATAAGTGGAAGCAGGAAGGTGAGCAAGAGGCCTTTGAGAATCCTAACACAAAGCTAAGAAGGCAGCTGCAGAAAGCCTCACCCTAAATCTATTGCAATAGCCCCTTTGGCACCCGCCCCCCAATCCATCCTCTTTCACCCAGACCACCTCTGCAGCCAGCCAGAGGATCCAGGCGCCACACTGTCACCCAGAGCCCTTGCTCTGGTTCCTCAAACCAGCATCAAATGACTAATTTAAAACCTAATGCTTCCACTGTGTCCACCTCGGCCGCCCCTTCTTCAGCTTATCGCATCCTATTCAAATCCAAAATAAATTATTTCAGCTCTGCGGCTCTTTGGATAAAGAAAAAATGAAATTAAAAAATAAAAAAGGAGGAAGGAAATGCTTTGAACTGACAGTCTGCCTCCCTTTCTTGCCCACAGTCCCTGACTTTTTTTTTTTTTTCTAAGTCCTCACTGATAACCTCCAGGGGAGGCCGAGCCCTGGAGGCCACAAGGACAAGAGACACACTTTCTTCAGACTGTAGGCCCTTCATAGGCAACAGGACAAGTAAAGAGATGCACAAAGTTGTCCTACATCGCCCCACCTCTCTCTCTCTCTCTCTCTCTCTCTCTCTCTCTCTCTCTCTCTCTCTCTCTCTCTTTCTCTCTCGCTCACTCTCTCTCGTGCTCTCGCTCTCTCCCTCTCTCTCTCTGTCTCTCTCTGGTGCTCTCGCTCTCTCTCTCGTGCTCTTGCTCTCTCGCTCTCTCTCTCTCTCACTCTCTCTCATGGTCTCATTCTTCAGGTACCTCTCCACCTGGTTTTTTGAAGCAAACTCCCTCACTCACTTATTTGGCTAGGCTAGTTGTCCAGGAAGCACCACAGCTCTTCCCATTTCTGCTTCCCTAGTACTGGGATTACAAGCATATATCACCTTTTTTTCACATGGGTTTTGTGAATCAAACACAGATCTTCATGCCTATAAGGCAAGCACTTTAGTGACTGAGCTATGTCCCGGTACCCCATTCCTTTAAATAAGAGTCTCATGTCTTTAGGGAGTAGATTGCTAGGGACAGGAATGATAAACAGTCACTACCTTTAAGTATCTACTATTCACCTGCTGTATCCATGCCAGGCACTAGGCTAAATACTTGGTATTGGTATAGAGAGCTAAATAGAGGAGCCCTGCAGCCTGCCATCATCATCCAACTGCCGAACCTCCTTTGCAAGGCTCTTTCTCCTTCATCCTCACTAGAGCCTCCCAGTGATGCTCTGATTCAAGGTAGAGAAAACATAATGAAGAGCCTCATTTTACGTGGCTTGAAGAGGCTGAGGGACTTACTCATAACGTACATAGGTAAGTTGGTCGCTCAACTTTGCAAATTCTTCTCTCATCGGCATGACTGGCAAAATAAAACATGGGTTAGAAGCCAAGCCAGTGACCTGGGTTTGCTGGTCACATGCTCTCTGGATATATGTAACTTTTCTTGCTGTTCCTTTACCCATCTCTAAAACTGGCAGCATAACGTCTGCCCCATAAAATCGTTGGAGGGAAGGCATTAAAATGAACAGAATTTAGTGCAATCCTTAAAGCCCAACAAGTTCTTGATGAACGATGCTTTGTCTGCAATTGATATTGCCATTGCTGTTAATGAGAACAGCAGCAGAGCTGAGAGAGGAAGGAAAGGAAGAGGGGGCACAAGGAGGCCTGACTTCAAGTTGTCTTTCCTACTGCCCTTGGTCCCTCTCAGTGAAATAGTTGGGTTATACTCCTGGCTATACCACAGACACCTCAGGAACTTGGACAGATCTTCCCCCTCTCTAATCTACGTTTCTACCAACACACTTGGGAGATGGTCAAATCAAGAGAAAGTTCCCTTCTCCTGTAATTTTTCCATCTATCGTTTCAATAACAAGAGAGTGAGGCCCCAGACGCCAAATGGAAGAAGACTAGAGAGCATGGGCAGGACTGATACTTTGTAAAGTGAGCATCTCAACTGCTGGTAAGGAGATAAACTCCTCCTGACCTTGGCAGCTTAGGGGCCTCTCATCTTCCATGATTCAAGAAGAATCACCGTCAACAGGGAAGGTTGGAGGGAAGAATCAGAAGTGTGTGGTAAACTTCCAGAGCATCTTTCAATGACTTCAGGTGCTCGATGGCAACTGTGCATCCTTGGAGAAGATCTGCTTCAGGAACTTGCAAGGGCATCTTTCTGGGACATGTAGCTGGTATATACTGACTCCTAGAGCTAAGGGCTTCTTTTCTACCCTGGCCCTCTGGGATGCTGCTATCTCTACTCCCACTTGGATGGGCCAGGTTCCAGGGCTTCCGCAACAACCAAAGTGGAGAGGATGCTCAAGTCACATCCATGGGCTTTTGCTATTACATCCTGTCTGGGAGATGTACAAATGGGAGCCAGGATTGCATGCAAAGACAACTTGATGTCCAGCAGCTGCATGATGAGGGGGAAAGGTCAAGTGTGTTCAACTCCCCAGCGTCACTTTCCCATCACTGGGGCTCTCAGCATGTGGGGCATGTCAACTAATACATATATTAAAAGAGTTTAAATGGATAATTCCCTTATCAGGCACTACAGGCTAGCAAATAAAAAGCCCAATGCCAGGAATAGGCTCCCTTTTTGTACTTATTGAGTGGGGACATCCCTCAGAGCCTTCTTGGTGATCCTCTGGAACTTGACAGTAAAGACCCTATTGCTGAAGACTCTACATACATGAATCAGAACAAAGGAGGAGAAATCAAGTTAGTAGTAACCTTGGAAGTTTCATCTCCACTGGTGAGTTTTCACACTGCTGGAAGGTGCTATGGATGTTACCAGAAAAGGAAAGTAATTATCGGTCTTACCCAGCTGTGAACACTATGGGTTATAGTAATGACTGGCCTGGTAAGTTATGTCCACTGGTGCAATAGTGGCACAAATGTTATGGCGCTAACCAATCACTTTCTGATTGTATTTAAGATCTGCTTCACAGGATGGAGCCCATGCTTTGTACTGTTATTGAGACCAAGAATCTGTTACAAGACGTGGGTCCTAGGGAAGAACCTACACTATTATCATGAGCTGTAGCTTTTGTGTTATTCCACTTTCCGGCTCCCTTGAGAGGCTCCTGAGAGCCCTGGGAGATCCTTTTGAGGATGAACCCTCCATCTCTTCACACAGGCTGGGTACTAACAACACCCACAGCCTGATGTCCAGCTGGGTAGCCAGGCTCTCCTCACCTCAGGGACCATCTATCTACCCAAGAGAACTGTCTCAGCCAGGTGAGCCCCAGATGAGCCTCAGGTGCCCGAGATCTGCCACTGTGACCCAGTGGAAAGGGAATGCTGGCTTCCCGGAATCTGACTACCAGGGCTGGTTCATGTGCAGCAGTCTTCAAGCTGTTTTACCTTGAGTAAGCACCTTCATGCTCAGGAGCTCAGGCTTGGGCTCTGGACACACTGCACATAGCAAGGACTGAAACCAACAGCTTAGTGTGTTTTCCTTTATTAGGTCTTGCATACTGTGTTCTAGGCAGTATGCTAAAGGCTCCGATATATTAGGTCATTTAATCCCTGCCTCTACCTCATGGACATCCCCTAGCCATTTTTCTTATCTAAAAATGCTGAGGCCCCACGAGTACCAGTGCCTTGGTTTGGACATTTGGTCGCCTGGTTCATAATGAGGCAGAAGCAGCTCTTATAGAGGCAGACATCAGCTCTCAGCCACTAAAGTGACACCCTGTTTTCCCATAGAAATTTGCTTTCTTAACACTAGGTCTGCAGCAGAAATTCTAACCCTGCCTTACCCTTGGGACCCTGGAGTTTGGGAGAGTGGTGGGGGGGGTGTAAAGAGTAAGTCCCTGGCCATACAGCTCCATTTCTGTGTAGTTAGCAGGAGGCAGAGCATTTCGTGTTGACCCCAGTGTCTAGGATCTCTCCCTGACCTCCAACTGCCTCTTCTGATAAGGTTCAGCTATTTTAAAAGGATGTAAGAAAGAAAAAAAGTACATGAAATGTGCAGGAGAGATGAAACTGATCGAAGACATCACATTGGTATTAAATTATGGATGGAACCAAGCCTTCAGTCAGCTCCCTCCCAACTCCTACCTCCTTGCCCACCCCTTAGCCAGCCTCTGACAGCTTGTCAGGAAAGGTGATTCTGTACCTTGGGCGACTTGCTAATGGGCTGATTATGCTGCTGGGGGCCAAGAGACAGGGAGGAGGCACCTTGCTTCAACCTCCAAACCTTAATGGGAATCATCCACTTGAGGCCACAGACAGCTGGGCCTTCTAGCGCAGAAAGGACTGACTGGCTCCCTCACCTGTGCCTTGTTACACCTGGTATATTGTTATATAAGTCCTGTGTAAGGAAAAGGGCCTGAACTGAGGTTCGGAGAGACCAGAATTTCTAGCCCAGCTCCAACACTTTAGTAGTTTTGGGACTGTAGGCTTGCTTTCCCTCAGTCTTGTCCCCTGAAACACAAAAACTATAATGGCACCTGCTATTTAAAGTTCTGGATCTTGTTTGGTTTGGTTTTGGTTTTCCGTAGCTCAAGCTTCCTGAAACTTGTGGTCCTCCTGCCTCAGTCTCCCAAGTGCTGGGATTATTAACTTGCACCACCCCACCCAACTTTTACATGATGTTCTTTCAAGACTTAAGTGGGGTTTGGAGAGATGACTCAGCAGCTAAAAACACTGGATACTCCTGCAGAGGACCTGGGTTCAGTTCCTAGCACCCACAAGATGGTTAACTACTGACTAACGACATCACATTGGTATTAAATTCGTTTGTAATTCTAGTTTCAGGGGATCTGATGCCCTCTTCTGGCCTCCATGGGCATGGTATGATATGGGTGCACTTATGTACACACAGGCAAAGCATTCATACACATAAAATTAAAATAAATCAATCAAAAATTCTGAAGACTTAAGTGATAGAAGAGAAGCAGTTTTAGAAACAAAGGTTTAAAGTTCACTTCAGACACCTAAGGGCAAGGGAGTTGACAATTTTTAATGAAATAAATACATGAACAAATAAAGACTGTGCCTCTTATAAAGCTAGAGATTGAAAGGAAGTAAATGGATGCGTGATGTCCTTGGTGTTCCATTTTAATGGCCAAGACTTGAGCTTCTGATCACCCCAAGTGCAAGCAAAGTTGTAGGTACCAGAGATGAGAGAATGAGTCAGGTGAGAAGTGGCACTCAGGAAAGGGACTAGCATTCCAGAGACATGTGCTCTGGGCCAAGCAGTGAACAGAACGTTGTTCAGTCTCTCAGCAGCCTCAGGACGCAGGACGCATATGATGCAATTTGCACTTTGCCAGTAAACCAAGTGGAATGTTCTGCCAAGATGGTCTCACTGGATCACGCTATCTAGATTCAATCTAAGACCTCCTGGTCCCAAACCCTGAGCCTTCATGCTGCCAGAAGGATGATGTACCTCCAGATAACCAGCTGCCTTAGGACCCAGGGTGGGATCAGATTCTGAGGCCCAGCCTCACATTCTTGGACCGGGAAGGGTCTGTCAGTACATTGCAGAGTTCAAAATGTGTAGATGGAGAAAGAGAAAGGGACTTCTTTTTTCTGGAAGGGAAAGGGAAGTGATAGTGGGTGTGACCTTCGAGAACCACAAGACAAGTCAGGTCAGTGATTGAGCTCCTTCATCACTCTGAACCTCCCTCTCATCTTCTTACATGGGAGACTCACAGCACCTGCCCAGTCAGATGGAATGAGCTGATGCAAGGTGCTCTGCAGAGAGCCTGGTACACAGGCACTCAATGAGTATCAGCTGTGCTCTATACTCAGCTCCACAGCTGCAGGGGTGAGGGCACCACCACTGCGGGCTCTGTACAGGTATACCTGAGTGTGAGCACCTTACAACCCTGAGATGTCATCGCTACTGGGTGTTGAGGATGCCTTCAGGACAGGAAAAAGTAGGAGGGGGATCAGAAAGAAGGGAGATCTGAGAGAGTGACAGAAAAAGGAGATAAATCCCCTCTTTCCCTCTCCCCTCCCCTCATCTGACTGATATATAATGTCTGTCTACATCTGTTCTTATGTCTCCGTATGTTTATGTCCCTCTCTCTGACTCCTTGTTTCTCATTTACACAATGGAGTTATACTCAGCAATAAAGAAAAATGAAATTTGCAGGTAATGGATGGCTCTAGAAACTGTTATACTAAGTGAAGTAACAGACTCAGAAAAACAAAAGATGTATGTTCTCCATCATTTGTAGATCCTAGCACCAAATCCTCTTTGCCTGTTTCTTAAACAATCTGCTTTCCTCTCTGTGTCTGTCTTTGTCTCTCTCTGTCATACACACACACACACACACACACACACGCACCCACACACGTACACACACACATACACACACATACACACACACACACATACTTTACCTCTGACCAGCACACAATCTACTGTGCACATCCATTTGCACAGCCCTTATGCAGACAAGCATAGCCTCTTAGACACAGGCATGAACTCTCCAGATATTTACATTCCAGTCACAATCACACATCCATAACCCATACACCATGTTTCATATCACTCAATTGCCCATCTAGCCAATCTTTGCATTCCCACTCCAAAAGCACCATCCGGGCCATACTGCTTTATTCTTCTCCATGACTCTCAGTGAACACCTGCTAGAGCCAAGGTACTGGGCTGATGCTGGGTAAGTACTGAGAAGAAAACACTGACAGAACATGTGGTAATAGGGAACATTTCTTCAGAGCCCTAAGTTTCCTCCCAGTGATGAAAACACAATTAGTATAACACCTGACCTCTCTAGTCCCTTACTAGAATCTGAATCTAATTTGTGAACCAGGGAAAGAAACAGCATTCTCTGATCAGATTATATCGACAACTTGAACTGAGCATAACAGTTCTCCTCTGCTCCTCTAAGCTCAAAGTCCTGGGTCGCCTTCCATGTTGGGAAGCATGCCCTAGTCTCAGAAATCTTCAACTAGGTGGGGAAACGTAAGCATGAGAAACAGAACCATTATGTCTTGGATACAGAGCGTCCTTCAGAGGCTCATGTATCAAGAGCTTGGACCTAAGCTGGTCATGTTATTTAGAGAGGTGGAGGAAACTTTAGTTGGTAATCCCTAGCTGCAGGAAGCAGGTCACTGGGGCTGTGTCCTTGGAGGATATATCTTGCCCTGACACATTCCTGGCTTCTCTCTACTTTCTAGTTGCCATGAGGTGAGCAGTTTTCATCTGCCATGTTCTTCCATGAGAGTTCTGTCTTGCCACATACCAGTGGAGCCATGGACTAAAACTTCTGAAACCATGAACCAAAGTAAATTCTTTCTCCCTTATGTTGTTTCTGTCAAGTATTTTATCACACACAAGAATCCTCGCATTAAGCTGTGATCTGTCTGAGTCTTCAAATGTATACAGGTCTACTCACCCAAACAATTTAAGCCCACCTGTAACCTTACAGCTATATCTCTATTCTCATCTAAAATCCACTCCAGTGTGCAACCTGCCCCACATATTAATCCTGTGTTGTAGAAACATTGTCCATCCATGTTCCACACATACACACACACACACACACACACACACACACACACACACCTCTGTTTCATTTCCTAACCTTCATGCCCATACCTCCCCTCACAAGTCCCTCCCCCATAACTCTCCAAGCTCCCTCCCTACCTGGGGGCTCATGCAAATCATCTCTCTGCCTGCACTGCCAAAACCAGGTCAGGTCACAAGGCAGTTTTCCCAGCCTGCCAGATTTTTCACTCAGCTCACAGATAACTAACAGGACCATCTTCCCAACTAATCGGGAAAGAAATCTGGTGGGTTCACTTGCCGCCGATATGCATTTAAATGGCTGCATCTAGGAAGAAAATCTAAATGAGAGCTGAAGGAGGCTGGAACACTGGGGGAAAATCACTCTGTAATAACTGTGTGAGGTGAAGCAAATCAACAGAAAGCTGTCCACTTGCTGGGGAACTTGAGAAGACTACTGTAACACATCCACTCCGAAACTTATTGAAATCTTCGTACTTCTAATATAATAGCATTCGTGTCATGGTTCCTTATGTGTAAACTTCCCCCGACACACATAATCAACAGAGTGCCATTTCCCAGCGCGTGTGATGTCTGGATGTGGGTACAAGGAGAGGATGTGTGTTTGATGATCTCCTTTTGAATCGGATGATACCACACAGCTGCAAAGTGCAGAGGAAGGCTGCATCCTAAGATCAAACAGACCTAACTCAGAAGTGACCTTGAATAGATTATTTAAGTCACAGAACATCCATAAAATAGAGCTATAACAAAGACCTCCTAAAGTTGAATGAGGATACAGTAAATCATTTGAAATTTTTTGACAAATAATACTCACTTAACCTAGTAAATGACATTAACAAGCCTGGGTTTGAATCCAGCCTCCAGTACTTAGTGACCTTGAACTAGTTACCTAGCCTCCCTGTTCCTCAGTTTCTTCATTGTATTATTAGAGCAGTCCTTCTTCCATGAATACTGATAGAGCTCAGAACAGAGACTACATTGCCTGTGTGCTCAGTTCACCTTCCATCTTCCAATGTTTCACCATCATAAAGCAAAGGTGCCAAATGGGCCATGTGACCAAAGAGATTTAATTAGAAGTAGTGCGTATGGAGTTAGCTTGCAGGGTGTTCATTTGGGTTGTTTGCTGGGCACACTACAAGACTCCTTCCAATCAATCCCCTCCTCAGACTATAGACAGAAAGATCATAGATAGGTGATATATTACAGAGAGATAAATGGTAGTTGGATGGATAGAGATAGATAATTGATAGATGATAGATGATAGATAGATAGATAGATAGATAGATAGATAGATAAATAGATAGATAGATGATTGATAGATAGATACTTGAATCTGCAGGCACAACCCAGAACAAAGAGTCAGGCATGACACTTCTTCCAGAGATACAGAATTTGTGGGGGTCAAGAAATAAAGTCAACAATGATGGTAAAATGTGAACTCCCTAGATATCTGCGGAAGCATTGAGAATTTGGTCTTCAGCAGAGTATGGAATGGGAATCCGAGCCAAATGTATCCAGATCTCAAGGGGCCAAGAAATCCTAACTCACATCTGTAAAATGAATGCATAGGTAGATGAGGGAGGAATAGGAATATGCCAAGCTATTATGAAGTGGTTATAGAATTATGTATAATCAGTTTTTCTTCCTCAGTCTTCTCTAAATTTGCTAAATTGGCAACAGTGACTATGTTTTATAATCATAAAAATGCATTAGAAGTAAAAAAAATCACCAAGTGAAATTCCAAAAATGACTGCAGTTCTTGTGAGGATCAGGGCACAGTGCACAGGACAGGGTCCACCCCTTCTAGGCACCAGACTCCAAGAGCTACAGGTGGGCCACAGAGGATCGCAGACTACAGCTCTGTCCTGGCTTCATTTCTTTGGCTGTAATAAAATAACCTGACAAAAAGCAGTTTAGGAGAGAAAGAGTTTATGTTACCTCCATTCCAGATTACAGTCCGCACTATGAGGAAGTTAAGGCAGGGACTTGAAGCAGCTAATCGCATCACGTCCACAGTCAAGAGCTGAGTGAACTGGATCCCTGTCACTCAGCTCACTTTCTACACTCTCCTGCAGCCAGGGCGCAGGCCAGGAAATAGTACTGCCCACATTCAGGGTGGGTGTTCCCACTTCAATTAACCCAATTAAGAAAAATTTCTCATTGACATGCCCACAGGCCAAGCTGATCTAGACAGCTTCTCATTGAGACTTGTTCTAGTCACTTTCTATTGCTGTGATTAAAAACACCGACCAAAACCAACTTGGAGAGGAAGGGATTTATTTGGCTTACAGCTCTCAGTCCAACATCAAAGTAAGCCAAGGCAGAAACTCAGGGCAGGAACCTGGAGCACAGAACATGAAGGTACACTGCTTACTGGCTTGTTCCTCTGGCCTGCACTCAGCCTGCTTTCTTATAGGACCACCTGCCCAGAGGTGGCACCACCCACAGTGAGCTAGGCCCTCCCACATCATTCAACAAGCAAGAAGATGCTCCCACAGACATGGTCACAGGCCAGTTCAATAGAAGAAATTCCTCAGTTGAGGGTCCCTCTACCCAGGTGTGTCAAGTTGACAATTAAATCTAACCTTCACAGGCTTCCTATCACACAACTGTCCATGTGCCATGGATGCCTACAAGTTCTTTTCTGTATCTTTCTAGCCCCAACCTGTGCTACCAATGTTAATACCTAAGCATGAGATGTGTAGTCATCCCTGCTGCGTGGAGCCCAGTCTCAGCATCCTGTCCCCATTACACTGGGACATGTGTGCCATCTGTCCCTCATTTTGCTTATCCCTTTGCATAGGCCATTAATATCTCATAGCGGCTCAACAAGATATTTGCAGTCATTGTCCCCATTTGGCAAATGAAGAATGTGAGGCATCTACATTGTGTTAGGCTTTATAAATAATCTAACAATAACTTAACTCAAGTAAAACATCTTGCCCCCAAACTCAGCAAACTGGGGGGCAGTAGCAGGTTTTAGTTCCAAGCTCTTCAGTGCCATGCTTTAGCCTTTTGGGTCCCCATATGGGCCAGTCTCCCTAATAATGGAAGTAAACATAGAGGAGGAACACCTCCCTTTGGAAAGCCTGATAGGTGCTGTGTTGAAATGGCATCAGGTGCTGTGGGTACTATACCAGCTCTCTTTATATATTTTTTTAATTTATTATTTTTATTTTATGTGTATGTGTGTTTTGCCTGCATGTAGGTAAGTGCACCCGTGTCATGTAATGCCCGCAGAGGACAGAAGAGGCCATTGGATCCACTGGAGCTAGAGTTACAGACAGTTGTTAGCTGCCATGTGGGTGCTGAGATTCAAACCCAGGTCTTCTGCAAGAACAGCCAGTGTTCTTAAATGCTGAGCCATCTCTCCAGCCCCTATACCAGCTCTCTTGATGTGGGACCTTGGGCAATTTCTTTGTTTTCTTTATCTAAAGAAGCTTGAAATAACACCTGCCTTGTGGATCTATGGGCAGGACTATATTATTTATCAGATATAAGGAGCTAGAAGAGTGACTGATGCATAGTAAGTACTCAAGGAACAGTAACATATTAATTATTATGGTTGTGGTAGACTATAGGGAACACAAAGGAAAAAGAAATCACCCTTTCCTGCCCACAGAGTCACATAAACAGTTTCAACCAAGGGTGCATCAACTGTATCTGGAAAAAATTCTATATGCATTGAACTTGTACATGCTGTTTTTTCCCCTTGCCATTATTCCCTAAACAAGAATTTATAGCATTTACATTGTGTTAGGCTTTATAAATAATCTAACAATGACTTCACTCATATGAGGGGTGGGCTGAGGTTACAATGTAAACAGCTCATTATTTTATATGATGTGCTCCAGCACTGATTTGGGTATCTATGAGAATCCTGGGACTAGCACTCAGCAGACACCAAGGAACAAATGCTTGAGGCTCTCTAGAGTGGTTAAGGGGCTTCAGATGCTGCAGAACGCAGAGTACTGGAGCAGCAGAAAGCTAGATATTAAGGAAAGGGCCCTGGCTTTGCCCCCAATGAACCAAATTAGGAAGATCCAGAGTGATGATCACGTGCTTACACCCCAAGGACATCTGACTATCCACCTGGGAAGAAGGAGCACTTTCTACTGCTGATCTCTACAAACCACCTTAATTTGTGCCCTCTGGGGTAAAAGGTAACTAAAGACTTCAGATTTGAGCCCTGTTTAGTGCTGGAAGACCACAAACTTTGGCTTCAAAGAGAAAAAGCATTTGAAAAGCTTATGAAAAGGCTTATGAGCCTTCTTGTACATCAAACGTGCCTTACAAAGCAACATTTTGATGAGTTAAGTGCAAATGAATCAGAAACACAAGGATTAAATTTCTCCTGAAACACTCATAGGTTTAAAGAGGAAATTGCCTGGCAAGACGTGTTTGGGGTTAAACACTGCCAAGTAACTCTAGTTGGTTCCTGTCTGCCACTTCCCTTCTATTAATATAATAACAAAAATAATAGTTTCAATATTGCTTGATGTATTTTTGGTTCACTCAGAGCCTATGGGAAACTTCTGAGTAGGTGCATGAACAATTAAAATGTGAGTTGGGTGTGGTAGCACGTGCCTGCAATCCCAGCACTCAGAATGTTGAGACAGGAGGATCATGAGTTTGAGGTCAGACTGGGCTACATAGTAAGACCCCATGCAGGGTTTGAATCCCAGCACCCACATGGCAGCTAACAACCATCCCTAACTCCAGTTCCAGGGGATCTGATGCCCTCTTCTGTCCTCTGCTGGCATTGCACGAAACAGGTACACTTGGGTAGATGTAAACAATACACATAAAATAAAAAGAAAAAAAAATTTTTTTAAAGAAAAGTTTATTTTAGCTCATAGTTTGAGGTTAAAGTTCATTAGGGCAGCAGGAGCTCAAGGCAGCATATTACATTCATGGCCAAAAAAGAAAAAGAATGTGTGCTGGTGCTCAGCTCACTGCCTCCTTTTTTATACAGTCCAGGATTCCAGCCCAGTGAATGGAGCTAGCCACAATGGACAGGTCTTCCCACCTCAATCAACCTAATCAAGATAAAACCCCGATGGGTATTCCCAGATTTCCATCTCCCAGATGATTCCATACCTCATTGTGTTGACAAGTAAGAGCAACTGTTCCTGGGTTGGAGAGATGGCTCAGTGAGGAAAGGTGCTTGTTACACAAACCTGATGACCTAAGGTCAATCCAGAACCCATGTAAAGATGGAAGGAAAGATCAAACTCTACAACGTTTCCTCTGACCACCACATATGTACCATGGCGTGCGCGCACGCACGCACGCACACACACACACACACACACACACACACACACACACACACACTATTTTTAGAAAAAGAAAGATTAACCATCATAAAACCTAACCATAAAATTTTCCCATACATTCTTTTGTTCTCCTTCTCTATCTTCCAGTTGGGCCTTGATGCCCAAGGCTATCTAGGGATTATGTGTTGAAGATGACAACATCTTTTTTGATCTCTTCTTTTTTTTTATTTTTGAAAGTATTTTATTATTTTTTTATTTTTTATGTATATGAGTGTTATGCCTGCATGTAGGTAAGTGTCATGCAATGCCCGTGGAGGACAGAAGAGGCTGTTGGATCCCCTGGAACTGGAGTTACAGACAGTTGTTAGCTGCCATGTGGGTGCTGGGATTCAAACCTGGGTCTTCTGCAAGAACAGTCAGTGTTCTTAACTGCTGAGCCATCTCTCCAGCCCCTTCATTCTCTTTACTATTGAGTTTAATGTGAACACAATACAAACTTCTATAAAATCACTGAGGTTTCAAGATTTCTGTTTTACAGTGATTGGTATCAGTTTAAACACAAGAACTAGCTCAACGACCACATGCATAAGAAATCTGGACCACCAATCAGGACACCAAATCCTAGTCTCTGCCCCAAATATTCTGTAAGGATAGTCTCTGGAGAAGTCTTTTGCTACCCTCTGGGTCTGTTTCTCCAGAAGTAAAAATAGAAACTGGGTAAGGTGACTGCTGATGTTAAAGACTAAGTTATTCTTGGGGCTGGAGAGATGCCTTAGCGGTTAAGAACAATGGTTGTTCTTGAAGAAGACCTGGGTTCGAATCCCAGCACCCACATGGCAGCTAACAACTGTTCGTAACTCCAGTCCCAAGGGATCTGACAGCCTCTCCTGTCCTCCACAGGCATTGCACGGCATGGGTGCACTTACCTACATGCAGGCAATACACACCTACACATAAAAATAAAAATAAATAAATTTTTAAAGGCTAACTTATTCTAAATAATCAACTGTGCCATGAATTCTAATCAACAAAGGCTTATGAAACACATGCTGTTCAGGCATTGGGGCTGCAGAGATAAACAGATCTAGGCATTTAGATTGTAGGCTTGAAAATAAATACTATCATGTACATAGCAAGAAAACAAATGGATCAATCAATCAATCACAGAGAACAATCATTCCACTGGAGAGTAGAGGTAAAAGCCAGTAGGAGACAACTGAATTTGGACTAGGCTTAGAGGATGAGTAAAGGCAATCATCAGGCTAGCATGTCGGAGGCCTATTCCAGACAGATTTAGGAGCTTCAAAGATGAAGGGGCCTTTATTTCACAGATAGAAAAGCTAAGACACAAAGGAGATTCTGATTAGCTATAATTTCCCTGTGTCTCAGTCTTAGACATAAAAGGGAAAATTAAGAGAAACTTAGAAACTTTTAGGAGATAAGCATTCAGCTCCAAAGATAAGAGTCTAGGCTATCCAAATGATGTCCTCTAGCCCCTGGAGCACACTGCACAAATGGTCTTCCTTTGACAAAACCATCGCATCCCTCTACTGATTTCACAAACTCAAGAATCTCCTCCATCCATTTTATTTGACCCATGCATGAAAATTTACAGAGGTCTCAATTAGCCTTATATTTTAAAATTTAAATCCATTCTAGTCTGATCATGATCCAACATTTTGTTCACCCTTCAGAGCTCACCCAATATATTGAATATAACACAGACAAGTCGTTGATGCAACTAATAAGCAGGACAGATGCAGAGATTAACCCTGAGTCTCACCACTAGGAGTGTTCCTCGGGTGTTTACTGTATCTGTGTCAGATGTGCCTGTAAGGCAAGCAGGACATCTTTCTGCAGCTGGGGGTAGGAGGGATTCTATGGCTGGTATAATAAATGATCACAAATGTAGAGACTTCCACAACACGAGGTTAAAAATCTTATGTTGATCTCATTGGGCTAAAATCAAAGTAGTGTCAGGCTACATTCCATTCTGAAGACGAAGACTCCACAGGGAAAACCATGTCCTTGCTCCTAGGAACAACCTGCACATGTCATCATCTTCTTCCCTCAGCTATGACAGGAGGAAAGGAAGTATAGAGCAAAGGTCAGCTAGAATCAGAAAGTGGGTCATCTCTAAAACACCAGGAGGTCCACACTACAGTCTTGATCCAAAAGTAGATACTAGGTTGAAGTTCAAAATTTAGATTATGGGACAGGCTGGGGGAGTAAGAAAGGCCCTGAGAGTAAGAGTCTTAACACCAGTTCCTCTAAAAAGACCATCAAGGCCATTGCTGCCTAGGTGACTGTTCTAGTTTGTTTCTTCGTTGCTGTGACAAAATACTCTGACTAATACTAACTTGGGGAGGAAAGGGTTTATTTGTCTTACATCTCCCAGGTCACAGTTCATCAGGGAGCCCAAGGTAGGAACTCAGGGCAGGAACCTGGAGACAGGAGCTGGAGTACAGTCCATGGAGGAACGCTGCTTACTGGTTTGCTCCCCTGGCCCCTGCTCAGCCTGCTTTCTTATACAACACAGGCCCACCTGCCCAGGGGTGGCACCACCCACAGTGGGCTGGGCCTCGCACATCACTCAAGAATCAAGAAGATGCCCCTCAGACATGGCCACAGGCCAGTCCAATGGAGGCAATTCCCCAACTGAGGCTCCCTCAACCCAGGTGTGTCAAGTTGACACTAAAGTTATCCAGCACTTGACTGATCCCTGCTTTCCTATTGCTATTTTCATTCAAATTCCAGAGTAGAAGCCTTTATATTATGGGTTTATGGCATTGCTGCAAAGGAGCCTGGGGAAGCAAGCAAGCATGTGATCTCTGCTCATAAAGTAGGAGATTCAACATAGAAAGGGAAGTCTCAAAAGGAGTTCCTGTAGCAGTTGGTAATACTGTCAGTTCCAAGTCACAGAACAGTCAGTGTCTTGAAGTAATATAAACAATGAAAGGAAAAATGCATTGTCTCGTATAACAGGATATCTATCAGGAACTGACTCCAGGGTGGCCCAGAGGGTCACTTATGTCATCAAGAACTTGAACTCTTCTAAACTTCAGTATTATTAGTCTCTTGCTATTTTCTTGAACATTAGGCTTGTCCCTTTGTGGCTGCAAATTGGCCTACTCAAGCAAGGCATTGCATTATCTAAGATTAAGTCATATACTGTGGGTAATTGATTATGTGACTGCCCTAACTCATCGCTTCTCCCTGTATTTATACCATTTACTACAAGACTTTGTATTTATTTTCATGTAAGAGGCAGAATCTAGTTTTACACTCCTTAAATCTAGGCTGAACTTGCAGCTTCCTTTGGTCAATTGAATGTAGACAAACTGACGATACTCTAAGGCTTCAAGACACTATGTGTATATCCACTTCTTAATCCTCTGCAGTCAGCATGAGACCATTCCTGACTGCCATGATGGAGGAAGGGAAACACCCCATCTGTTCCCAGTGACAGCCAGCCAATCAGTAGGCATGTAAGATTATCTGGAAAACTCAGGCCAGAAGAACTGCTCAGTTGAACTCCACCTAAATCAACTCCAGACTCAGGAGCTCGATAAATGCACTAATCCACTGAGGCTTGTTACCCAGCCTTATGATGGCATTAGGTAATTGACACACATAGCCCTGTTGCAAGAGAGACTAGTAAGTAAGATAGTATCTTATACTATTTGGGGGCCTCACTAAGAAGAAATAATAAGGGGCTGGGGAGATGACTCAGTAAAAACGCTTGCTGTACTAGCATCAGAACCTGAGTCTGACCCTCAGAACTGAGTTAAAAAAAATCTGGGTTGGTAACACATGCTTATCATCCCAGCAGTAGGAGACTGGAAACGGGCAGAAGGCTGAGACTCTCCAGCCAGTCATAGCAGTGGAATCAGTGAGCCCCGGGCCAATGAGAAACACTGTCTCAGAAAACAAGATGGAAGGCTCCTAAGAAACCACATGGGAGGTTGACATCTGACCTCCACATGCAGACACACATTCACATGCACACACATAAATACATATACACAACAAAGAATGAAAGAAAAATAATAGTTACTAGGTAGGCAACCGACAGTGTGTACCACATCAGCCAAGAACAAGAACAAATATGCAGAAAGCCAAGGAAAGGTGAAGATAGTGTTAAGTGAGTCTATGTAATTCTTCCAAAGGGACTGGCCAGTGGGTGAAGGGTTAGCCAGGCAATGAGGGAAGTAGATAAGTCCTTGGGCAGACAGGATTTATCAGGTCTTTCTGTTTGAGTTGTGATGATAAATACATCAGATCTGTATTATCAGCAAGACAATTGCAGAATCATGGAAGGGCTTGCTGTAATACAGAATTCATGAGCTTCTGGAAGCAGTCTGTATTGAGGCACTTCTTCCAGGTCACTTCAGCAGAATTTGGCCAGTCACATTCTAATAGACAGTCCAGCTTTGAGTGGATTCCCCACACCTGGCAAATCCCATAGGCAGATCACACAATACATCGCAGGATGTGGTCCAAATCAAACCCCATAGTAAACGATGAAATTAACCTTACTTCTTGTCTGAGTCTTCCACAGTTCCTTCATTTGTGCTATGTTTATTTATTTATTTATTTATTTATTTATTTATTTATTTATTTTCTGGTGCTGGGATGAAATCCAAGATCTCATACAGGCCAGACAAGTACTCTCCCACTGAGCTCTATCCATAGCTCCATTTTTTACTTTTTATTATGAGACAGTGTCTTACGAGGCTACCTAGGCTAAACCTTAACTCACTCTGTAGGCCAGGAAGGCATAGTCTAATCACAAGTCTATGTGATCCTCCTGCCATAGCAAGAAAGCATACCTGGGATTATGTGTGGGTACAAGGCCTGGCTTTGCATTTTCTATTTTCAAACAAATTCCACCATCTCTAGGAACCCTGACCTTCTCCCCAAAAGGTGGACATTCAACTCTAATCAGACAAAACAAAAACCAAAAACCAGAAGGTCAAGAGATTGACCTTTACTCAAGGTCATAAACAAGATGGTAGAAAGTTCTTAGTCCTGTCTGGCATCTTTCCTGCACTGAACCCAGGTATCTACTGGGAAGCCACCTCCTCAAAGTGGACCTCTTGAACAACACTTTCTAAATGGATAGTGTCATGCCTTTCTCTCACTCTGTCTTATTTTTGTTAATTTTTACTGCTACCTAACACAATCTCACATAGTTTTCTACTTATTTTAAGTTAGTCTCAATAAGAATGCTCTCTATGAGCAGGAACTTTGTTTTTCTTACTTACAGCTACATTCTCAGTTTCTAAGACACATGGTGGGCAGCTAAGAAGTGAATGGATTGATTAATTAATTAACTAATGGGATGCTGATCAGATTGACCTGACTATCCACCTGTGGATGCACAAAGCCCTCTAAAATCCTCCTAGTCCTGACCTTCAGCATTTGCAGAGTTCTCTATTAATGGAACATACTTCTACCATTGTGTTCTTTCATTCCACGTCACCTAGACCCAAAAAGAAGTTCAACTCTCTCCACACTTGCCACCAGAAACATTTCATACCACAAACATTCTTGGGTATAACAAACTTTACCAATCATTTAGAAAAGAGAGAAGAAATTTAAAAATTTTTTTTTAATTATTTGAAAATTTCATACATGTATACAATGTTTCTTGGTCATATCCACCCTCCCCCCCAACACACAGTCTCCCAAACATATCTCCCTCCCAACTTCATGTCCTTTTTTTTTATAATCTGCTGGGTCCAGTTAATTCTCCCCATATGTGAATGGTGTGGGGTCATCCACTGGGGCATAGGCAGCCTACCAATGGTGATCCACCAAAAAAGTGACTTTCCCTCTGTCAGTAACCGTCAACCCCAATAGACCCTCTGCAAGGGGTAGGGCCTCAGGAACCCCTCCCTATTCCATGCTAGAATTCTTAACTGACTTGAACTTATATAGGTAACCATGCATATATGAGTTCATGTATGCAATAGATATGTCATGTCCAGAGCCCAAAATTCCACAGCATCTCACCCTATCCTCTATCGCTTGCATTCTTTCCACCCCCCCTTCCATATGAGTACAAATGATTTCATATCAGACATTAAACACTCACCTTCTTTCTTTTTCTAAATTTTATTGATTTTTATTTTGTGTGTATAAGTATATTGTATGCACATAAGTGCATCTGTATTGTACAGTGTCTAAGGAGGCCAGAAGAGGGCATTGGATCCCTTAAAATTGGAGTTATGGATGGTTGTTAGCCACCATGTGGGTGCTGGGATTCAAACCCAGGTCTTTTGTAAGAACAGGCCTCTTCATCACTGAGTCATCTCTCCAGCCCCACATTCACCTTCTTAATGTGTCCTCTAGTCTTACAACCATCAAAGAATTTGCTCCAGCTTCTCCACTCCTCCCAACCTCCAATCCCTCTCACCTCCTCAGTTTATCTCACCTCTCCCTCCCTCATCTCCCCTGTTGTCTTTGTTTTTCCTTCCTCATCCCTCCCATTTCTTCTTTCTCAGTAAACCACACCTTTTCTTTTCCAATGTCTTACCTTGTAGGGTCCCTATTTCCCACAAAACTATTTCCATTAACACCGGCCTCACCTTCCCTAAAAGAAATCCAGGCTCTCAAGTTGTAAAGATTTTGCTCTGCTATGCTGGGAAAAGAAAAGGAGTTGCAGAATTCATTAGAATATAAATACAAGGAAACTTAAGGCAAGTAGCCCTTTCTGGTCCACCTTCTCCATCTGTTACTACACTAGAGTCACCAGATATAACAGGATAGAAGAATTATTTTTTCCACTGTAGAAATTAAGTAACGAAGACTCAAAGAGGATAAGAATGTGCCTGAGTCCCTGGCGTGTGAGAAACTGAACAGGATTCCAGCTTAGCTCTAAGTCCTAATGGTGACTATTTTCCTTCTACCTTCTGTGTAGTTATGAAGGTAAACCCATGAGGTAAGAGGGGAAGGGAAGAACAGCTCCTAATCTGTCTTCCATGTCTTAGATCTTATCTAGGTTTCCCATGAGCAGCTCAAACAACCTGCACAAAACCATATTTTTACTCTAATTTTTTTCTCCCTTAATTTAAGGACCTGGCCTATAAGCCAGGAACCCGGAAGTCTTCTAGACTCTCCAGCTTCTTTACCTCTATGGTGGTTAATCTTGATTGACAACTTGATTGGGTTGAGAAACATGGAAGAGGAGATTCGTAAAGCACATCTCTGGGTGTGTCTGAGAGAAATTCTAGTGACGACAAAGGGACAAAGCGGGAAGGCCTTCCCTGAGTGTGGGCAGCATCACCGTAGGCTAAGGACCCTGATACAGTAAAAGAAGGAAATGGAGAAACTGTAAGTGCAGACCTTCTTCTCCCTCTGCTTCCTGTCTCCCATAATATGAGTTGCTCTTTTCCAGGATTTCCTTCCCTTCATGATGGTCTGAAACCATGAACCAAACTATACTCTTCTTCCCATTAAGGTGTCTTTTGTATGTATTTGTCATAGCGATGGGAAAATGGCTAATACAACCTCTCTCACACCTTTATTTAGCCTCCCTATATGTCACTTAGATCACCTGTCCATCTCTACTGTTGCATTCCTGGTCAACATGCCATCTCTCTCCTGAGCAATCACATCCATCCCCTTTATCCAGGCCTACCTCCAGGATGGCCCTTCCCATGTACCCTCAGCACAAGCTAGTATCACTGGGCTCTCACTAAAACACATACTTGAATGTCACTAGCTTGCTTACACATCTTCCATGATTCCCCATGGCCTTCAAATAAAAGACCAAATTCTTCATTCAGGTCTACACAGCCCTTCAGGATATGGTATGGTCCTATTAAGGAACTCACATCAGCCCTCATAGCCAAGTAGAGTGCACTCCTGGCAGCTGCTCTTACTGCTGTTGCATAAGCAGATCTTCACGGGTAGAGCTTCATCTTCTGCCTTTTCTGCCTGAAATGTCTTGCTCTTCCTCACAGATCAGCTCAGAAACTGCCTTCCCACGGCCCACAGGCTCGCCACATATAAAAATCCACCTTCCTCTGGACCCCAGAGTCTCCCATTCTTGCTTTACCGTGGCTCTTATCACACTGCTCTAGTAGTTTAACTACCCCATTAGTCCATGCCTCATTAGATGGGAATGAGTCATTTTTGCTTTTTCCTTGATATTTTATGGGTGCTTGATACTTAGTAAGCACTCAGTGAATATTTGTTAAGTGAATAAATGAAAGACCTAAAATATTTCCTCTCACAAAAATGACACATGGAACAGCCCCCCCGCTCCCCCCACCAACCACCACCACCACTACTAACACCTGCTCTTTGGTTCGTATTTCTGGTCATCTTCCCTTCCTGTGATTTTAAAACAGTGTAGTGATGCATGTATGCCATCACTAGAACATTTCTAGAACACGAATACTCTCTTCAAAGAAAAGTGTGTCTCATAGATTTTACCAGTTGCCAGGTCCTCAGATCTGGGTTTAGGAAATATTGAGTCTAAGTAAATGAAGTTTTATTCTATGCAAATGTATTTCAATGTCTATAAAATTTGTAAGAGGAGATTAAAAAATAAAACCAAAAATCAAAATGAATTCCCATAATTCAAAAAGCCTCAAGAGCATGTTTATACACCCCCAGTTTCATGACCCTCCCCCCACCCAAGAAATACTGGACTAAACCTTAGAACTATAAGTCACCTAAGGCTATCTAATCCAACTTTTACACACAGATGAAAAACTTGGTACCAAGAGAGTATGTGGCTTGTTCCAGCAATGCAGGCTGAGCCCAGAACTCCAGGTGCCTAGGTTTTTATAAATCTACTTTCTTTTCTGAATTATCCTGATAGCTATTGTTAGAGAAAAATTAACAGATGTTAAAGCATCAGTGGAAGACTTTATTGAAGACAATTGCAAAGGAACTCCATAGTGAGGGGCAGATTTGGGCTGAACTCCTAATGCAGAGTGGAAGCGTAGAGATTTGTAATCAAGATGTAGAGTGGAGACGAGTGGATGGAAAATCACTGAGGAGAAATGTTGGGAACAAAATGGATTTCTGGGAAAACTTACTGCTTACTGAAGACAGACCAAGAGACTAAATATCACCTGTGATATGGGAGATGGGGAAGAACCTGGTCAGATATGAAGGATGCAGGAGGTCAAGGGCAAGAAGTTCTCACTCAGCCAACTGCATGGGACTCTCACAAAGCTGAATTTTATTTTATTCTATTTTTAAATTTTATTATCTTAATTTTTATGTGTATGAGTGTATTTCCTACATGTATGTAAGCACACCTATGTCGTGCAATACCCACAGATGCCAGAAGAGGGTGTTGGACCCCCTGAAACTGGAGTTACAGATGGTTTTTAGTCATCATATGGATGCTGAGAATTGAACCCCGGTCCTCTGCAAGAGCAGCCAGTGCTCTTAGCCACTGAGCCAACTCTCCAGCTCCACAAAGCTGAATTTTATAACAAAATACATTTAGAAGTTTCAGGAACCTTATTAAAGTTTAGCCAAGCAAAAAATATTTACACCACCTACCTAATCAGATTCTTGACATGTATCAGTTTTCTACTTCATTTTTATTTGTTGGGTCTTGAATTATTTAAAGAAAGTAGGTGTAAAATGGCCCCCTTCAAAATAAAACCCCTTCTTTTTCCTGGGGAATTTCAATCTCAAATTGAATAAATGACCTGGTGTCCACCGACTTTCAAGAATTCACAACCTCTTCCTATTCTTGAGAAAGAAATAGCAAATGAACAAGCTGCTACAAAAAGGGATGCCTTGATCTATCTCTCCCCAGGAAAAACACACAACCCTCCTTTAAAGACTTCTTCCTATGACACCCCCCCACACACAACCTAATAGCTTACCCGCCGCGTTTACCTCATTCCGTTCATTTCCTCAATAACTACTCAGTGCACACTTCCCTGAGTCAGGAAAACTGAGTCTCAGACACAGAAGGTGATTCATCCAAGGTCACAGACCTGATAAGTGTCAAGACCCAGATACAGTAAGAACAAAGTGATTTCATTTTATGTGAATCCGCCCCCCCCCCCCCCCCCCGGTTCTTGGAAGCCTTTTGCTTAGAGCAAAGATCACATGGGAAACCAGTCAATGGATCTGAAGGGAGATACACACTTTAAAATAATAAATAAGAAACCGTTTATAAGAAAAGAAAAATTGAAGGGCAGAAAGTAATGAATCACAACTGCAAGTTGGCACAAAAAGAAAAATTAGTTCATAAAAATGCAGTTGGATAAATAATAGGTTATTTCATCATGTAAATATACCCCAAAAATAACTTTATTCAAAGAAAACATCTATTGTAACCTAAACTATTTATCATGCTAACTTATATCCAGAATCCAAACAAATTTATGAAAATGTTATATTCTGTAATCTTCCTGATCCAATGCAAATAAATAGTTGAGCTTCAACTGTCTTGTTATGAAATGATTGATCATGGCTGCGAAGAGCAGCCAAGAAGCTAATTTCTGCTTTTCACTTTGTGGGTGGCATTTGGGGGAGCCTACTAGGACTTGTCTCTGAGTACTGGACCTTCTAAAATGAAGGTTTTATGCCTTGACTATCCCCAAACTGGGTCAACCTCAGGAAAAATTGTTATCATCACATTCAAGTGAACCCAGTATCTTCCAGCTAAGGAAAGTCAAGAGTTTCTAACTGTACAGAAGAAATCAGAAAAGAAAGGAAGGAAACTAATATTCATTGTTGGCATTTTATTGTATACTTGTATCAAGAGACGAGCTATTGTATATATATTGTATATACATATTGTGTATGTATGTGTGTGCATGTATGGAAGTGTGCCTTTACATAGAGGTTAGAGGACGCCCTCATCTGTCATTCCTCAGCTGTCCACCTTGTGTTTGAGACGGGATTCCTCACTGGCAGGGAGCTTGCTGATTGGGCTAGGTTGGCTGTCCAGCGAGCCCTTAGAAATCCACCTGCTTCCACTACTTCAGTACCAAGATGAAAGGGTTGAATTCACATCCTCTTGCAAGGACTTTACTGATTGAATCATCTCCCCCGCCCAAGAGATGAACTACTATTATGAGCACAAATGAAGACATTGAGGCTGGTACTTTCCCAAATCACCTAAAGATTGACTCATTAGCGTGGTGACCTAGTGTTCAGGTTTGTGAAAGACTGTCTCAGTTTGGGGACTGGAAGTCACAAGTCCTGGAACATCCCAGTAAGCTTAAGCAAGGGAAGACAATGGGTCACCCATCAGACCCAGCAGTTCAAATGAGGGCTGAGATTATTTCGAAGCCTTGTATTTACCCATTTGCATATGCCCACCTCACCCAAGAAAACTCAGAGATCACATTTTGACAGCAAGACTTCTTGGAGCTTAGAACAGAGGACAAGTTTTCAATCTCAATTCAGCCTCTACTCCTGGAACTGTGCACCCTCAGGAGAAGTTACTAAGCTTTGAGTCTTCTTTCTCTGTAAAACAGAAGAAAGTTAAGACAGAACTAAATTATTAGTCTGGATTCTTCTTGCTCTAGCATCTGGAGATTCTAATTCACTCTACCTGCTTCTGAGTAACCAGCTCCACACATATGGCCCTGTAACTAAAGGAAGAAGGTAATAAAGTTTCATCCACCTTTATAAAATTCTGCCCCGTTACCTTTATAATTAGACAATTTTTATGTTACTTTGAAGATTCTTTTCCATTTTTCCTTCTTTTAAAGAGTTTGTTTGGGGAGAGAATATGATTCCTGCAGGGGGAAAAAAAAAAGAAAGAAAGAAAGAAACTTTCTGGCTGAAAGTGTGAATTTTGTAACTGCCAGCTCTTTCAAAGGCAGGAAGGCAGTAGGTAAAAGGATGGTTGCTAAGGAGACAATTGTATTTAAATTATCAGCTCACAATAGACTCAGCAAAGATATTGATTGGATGTGAGAGGGTAAAATTATTTTCTTCAAACTGAGGAAAAGCTGAGGGTCTGGCTAGAGGCTCACCCTTCCCAGGGTAGAGACAGACTTGGGGTGTGATTGTGCTGTGTTTCTTTGTCTAATTGAGGATGGTAAGGAGTGAAGAAAAGAAGCTCCCTTTGTGTTCTCCATAATAGTCTTTCCCTCAAGTTCACCAAAAGTGGGAGAAACACAGGGAAGGGAAATTTGTTGTGCTCACAAAGAAAACTAATAGTTCAAAGAAAGTTTTTCTAGCAGTCTGAAAGCCAGGAGCTACAAAAAAAAAAAAAAAAAAAAAAAAAAACCCTCCTAAGAGCAAAAGTACTCAAAGGGTACCTTTTGTGCAAACAAAAAATTCTTTCCAGTAATCCCATGTGTTTGTACATTTACTCCTTAAAGGTAACCCAGTGAGGCTGTTGTTGTTGTTATTATTATTACTATTATACAGGCAAAGAAACTGAGGATTAAGCAAATCATTCAAAGGGAATCCACTCTCCTACCTGTGCATCACACTGCTTCTCTAAGGTTTTGAGTCTAAAAGTCCTGTAGCCCATTTGGGCAAACTCCAGGAAAAGTGGTTTCAGTTAAAAGCATCAAAGTGTTACCAGTTTCTGCCATCTGGCACATGGGCAAAAGCCAGAAACTGAATAAACTGTGCTCCATTCAGAAAGTCAGCAATCAGAGGAGACCATAGATTAACATCCTAAAGTGCTGTGTTGTATCTCATCTTTAGCCAACAGCTTCTATGGGGTTGGGAAACAAAGCCCGTCAAGCATTCCAGAGTTTACTCTTGCCCCTCTGGTCAGGTGGTCAGACTTATCTCTGAGATTTATGGTGTTTCTGGTTTTTCCTTATCATCTCATCTATGTAGTGAGGGTGGATTCTGTTTCTCTCTCATTATCGTCTCTCTGAGTAGCAGGGGAAGGTTCACATACACCAAGGCCACTGAGTCCTGCTTTCCTCCTGAGCCACTATTTGCATGACATCCATGTTGAAGGTTAACTCTGAAAAATGAAGCATTAGCAATATGTACGTGCAGGTTCCTTCCTATAAGATGAAATACAAATGTGCTTTTATATAAAGACTGTAAAGTGCCCCATTGTAAGGGAGATGGGAAGATAGGTATTATCCAAGCCTGGGGAGAAAAGTCAGGATTTGATTCAGACATAAACTGATAATATGTAAGAACTAGAGGGAAAAAAAAATAAGACCATTGCATCTAGATGTGACTCCAGTCTCTTTACATTATGGTAAAGGAATCAGCATTCTCTGCTGCCCCACTTTAGAGAAAAGGAAAAGATTCCCTCCTTTCATAACCACAAATGTACAGTGTTCACGAGACTGCGGAACTCTGGGGCATAAAGGAACCAGGATCCAAGGCTACTAGCTACTACCACATGGTTTCTTGCCTCTCCCTGAAACCTCTCAGCAGGGTTGCTCTGGTGGCTAAGTCCAACATGACAATGTAGTGACTCTGGACCATGGCCAGACTCACGTGCCAATGCTCATTAATGACAGAGAAGCAGAATCTATCCTTGCTACACAATGAGAGTTGATGATAAGGACAAAAATTCACCCACACTATAAATCTTTGTTCAGATTGTTTCAAGCCGTATTAGTCTAGACTGACTAACTGGTGGAGCAGAAAACCATAATTAAGATCTAAATATCTGTAGTATCCCAAGCCGGAGTAAAGGACAGAAGGGGAAGTTCTTTTATCCACCATTTATGGGGTCTTCTTTAATGTTTCTGTTCAGGTATGTTGATACCTACTTCTTTGCCTGTAACAACAGTGAAATGAACCAGGAAGTCTGTAGTACTGACTCTAAGGTAATGTGCATGTAAGTTTTTAAACAGTTATTTCAGATCAGTTTCAGCTCTGAATGGTAATAAGTAAAGAGAAAATAGTATGCAAATAAAAGGAGTATCAGTCCCTCTTCAAGCCATAAATGAAAAAACTCAAGGTAGTCAGCAAAACCTATCTCAAGAACAGAGAATTCAATACATTGTGTGCAGTTTCTTAGATACCAACAGAACTCATTGCTTATGATAGCAAGATGCAAAAAACAATTAATGTTTGTTTGTTTGTTTGTTTGAAGAGAATCTGCTAAATAAATCATATCTATCTTTTACCAATCAATCACCTGTCATCTATCTTCATAGAACACTCATTTCTGTATGTGCTCATGTGCAAGTATGTGTTTATGTTTGTGTGGGTGAAGATGCACATATGTGTGCATGCATGTGGAGAACAAAGGTTGCTGTTCCTTGAGAGCCACCCACATTACTTTTCTTTTTGCAAACATTTATTTTGTGTGTCAGTACACCTTCTTAATGGGTATTACCTCTTAAAAATGAATGTTCAGGATTAAGGAGATAGTTCAGCTGGTAAAGTGTTTGCATTAAAAGCATAGTTTGACACCCAGCACCCATGTAAAAAGCCAGATGTGGTGGCATGTGCCTATAATCCCAGCACTGGGCAAGTAGAGAAAGGCAAATCCCTGGGGCTCACTGACCAGTCAACCTAGCCTACTTGGTGAGTTCCAGGTCTCAGTGAGAGATCATGTCTCAAAAAACAAGATTCCTAAGGAATGACACCCAGGATTCACATCTGGTCTCCATGCATACATCAGCAGACACATACACACAGACATACACACAATAAGAATGAAGTAATGTTCCATGAAGAGAGATGATAAAGTTAGATGATAGATAGATAAATGATAGATAGATAGCTGATAGACAGATAGATGCTAGAGAGATAGATGATAGAAGATAGATGAGATTAGATGATAGATAGATGATAGATAGATGATAGACAGATAGATGCTTGATAGATTATAGATAAATGGTAGATAGATAGATAGATAGATAGATAGATAGATAGATGATTGATAGATAAGATAGGATAAATGATAGATAGATAATCCTGTATACTTAACTACACTTGCCTATCTATATGAATACACTCAGGTAAAGGTAGATATATAACTGTAGAATTGAACACATATACAGATATACCCTACTTATTCCTAGAATGCCCTTTTCCCTTGCATACCCCATTGGAAGGCAAGGCATGTCCAGGACTTGCCACTCATCCCCAGTCTTCTGCTCTGATCTTGTGCTTTGTTGTGTGAAACCCTGTGTGGTTTACAAAGTGCTTCCACCTCCATTTGATTTTCCTTAACAATGGTTTTCCAGAAGAAACTTGGGTGTTTTTCTCCCATTTTAAAGAAAAGAGAAGTGGTGGCTTTGGGTGCACCCACAGGACTGGAGAGTCTAGGTCTTCCAAATCCCAACTTCATTTCTTTCACTCTATCCAGTTACCTGTGCAGCGGGAACTTTATTTTACTCACCCCTGGAGACTCATCCACCAAGTCCTCCAAAAAGCCTTCCCAGGTCCTCCCTAGAAGCCCAGTCCCACCCCTAGGGTTATGTTCCCCCTACCCAGCACTTGAGCAGAGGGCTGAAGCTATCTCTACTGACCTCTCAGAACATCCTCCCCACTCCCAATGCAAGCCCCATAGTCAATTACTTAGTATTCTCTCTACCCCAGACGCAGTGTCATACCTGGCACATAGAAAAGGCTCAGCAAATGTTTGTCAAATAAATGATTCAGAGAGTGATCATTCCAGAGTCTGGTGACTTCACAAGATTTGAGTTATTGCATTTTTTTTTTCCCACTATCTAGAAAGGAAAGTTCCCAGACGACCCTTTGGCTGTGTTCAGATATTGTAAATAATTGATCATAAAGATGAAACTCACAGGCTGGACAGCGACCAGGGATCCTGTCAATATCATGGGAATAAATCTCTGTTCACAGCAGCCCAGCGCCTGGGCTGGCTTTCTAAGGCCATTAAACTATCACTGTGGCTCAGGCATTAGTTGGAATAAAGTGTTTGTGTTTGTTTGTTATCATTTCTTAGTAAAACTAATTAAGGAACTAATTGATTGTTTTGTTGTTCTACTAATTAACTCCATATGGTGCCCATTTCCATGGAGATAGACTATGAGTTATGGGAAGGACTCAGATTTAACATGTCTTTTCTGGGTTTAGGGACAATCCTTTAGAATTAAGTATCCTTTTCCATCTCATTTCCCTTCATTGGGCAGCCCTGTCCTTGAGGGTGGGGGAGGGGGGCCAGTGAAGATCAGCCTGGAAACTGCTAGAAAAAATAAAAGCAAATAGCCTAAAGCAAGTAGTCAGGAAAGCTCCAGACTAAAACAACAATAAAAATTGCAGAAGCCACCACTTTTAGCACCTACTATGTAGTTCATATGATGTAAAATATGGTGATGCAGTGGCTGGAGAGATGGCTCAGTGGTTAAGAGCACTGACTGTTCTTGCAGAAGACCCAGGCTCAAATCCCAGCACCCACATAATGCCCATAACTCCAGTTCCAAGGGATCCAACACCCTCTTCTGACCTCCAAGGGCATTGTACAACATGGGTGCATTTATACACATGCAGGCAATACACTCATACAAATAAAATAAAAATAAAAAATAATTTAAAATATGATGATACATTATCCCAAGTGTGTCCATAACCAATGTCCTTGCTAGTAGTTCTGTTTTGCAGAAAAAGAAACTGAGTTCTCAGAGTCATTTGTATAAGGCTATGTATTCATTCTTTATTTCACAAATATTTATCAAATACTCACTATGTGGCTAGCATAGCGTCTAGAAACAGATGAGTCTACCTTTCTCCTCATGAAGTTTATTTGCCAGGAGGGAGAGGCAAGTAATGAGCTAAAAAATCAAAGGTTATTTTAGACAACAACAGGACAAGAAAGGCAGGTCCAGTTGGTGAGGGAAAGAGCTAAAGATCAGCATGATGCAGGTGCGGTTTTGGATCAACTGGGTGAGGAGGATCTGGGGGAGTAGGCAATGTCTGAGCTGGATGCTGATTAAGAGAGAAGCAGCTATAAGAATGTCTCCAGTGATAACCTACTAGACAAAGGGAACAGGAAGCAGGAAGCTGAAGCACGAAGGAGCTTTCTGCCCTAGAATTCAGTGGGAGCCAGGGGAGGATTGCAGAGGTCAGACAGGGGAATGAAACCCAGCCATGTGGACCATGGAGGTCATGCCGGGGAGGGAGGTTGGATTTTCTTCTCTGTGGGGATACAGTCCACCTGACTCAAGAACTTCGCTTGTTCTCACCACCCTGTGTTAACCTCAGTTACAAGCCTGGGCAACCCCTTGAACACACAGCATACTTCCCAATCATTGTCCCGAGATAGTCCTTGGGAGTGATTTGCTGGGTGACTCCTGACCTGTGATTCTTAGAGTCTCAAGAATCAAAGAAATCAGTTTTGAGTCAGGCTGCAGAATGAAGATACCATTTATCCAAGATCAGGATGCAAACCTCAGGCCAAGTTTTCTTGAAAGTCAAGGCCATAGTGAGGATTACTGGTGAAGTATGTGCTCTGTTCCAAGTCTCATGGTGAGTAAGGGTATCCTTTGTATGACTGATGCAGATGGGACCACATGACTTGCTTTGACAATGGAAACAAGCAGATATGATTGAAGTAGAGGCCTTACGTGTCTTGTATAGACTTTATTGGCCCTGTGCTCTGGTAAAGTGTCATAAGAGCTTCCTGAGTATCTTCTGACCCTTGGTCTGGTCTTCCAAACAAACACACAGTGTGGAGCCAAGTTCAACTAGCCACAGCCTAGAACAGAGCTACCCAATGGAGTCTTGTCTAGGTCAGCCTTTTAAGTCTAAGATCAAATATTTCTCTCATACACTACTAAAATTTAGGAATTTTTGTTATTAGCATTATTGTAGCATTGGCTAATTAACATGCCTGCAATGTGCAAGCTCGTCAAATAGTAGGACACCAGAGTGAGTATGTTCAGGAACCACATCTTCCCTAACTAAGAGTCTAGCATGACTCACTGTCTTAAAGCCATAGTAATACTAACTTAATTCAGAAGCACTGGACTTCTATACTGCTTAGATACACTGTGATTGGCAGATACATAATTAAAAAATTTAAAAGATGCAAAGTGAATTAATCATAACCTATATTTACCCAGGCAGCTGGTGGTGGGTGGACTAATAATGAGGGGTCATGGCATGGGGGAAGGATGTATCTTCTAAAGCCAGACACACTGGGTTCAAATACAATTTCTGGTTTGGAAAAGAAGCTCAGCTTCTCTAAGCTTTAATGTTTACATCTTTGTAACAGGAAAGATGATACTGATTTCTCAGTGAAGTTGATAGGATTAAATAAGAAAATGAATGCAAAATACTCAGTGTGGTATCCATTAGATATTGTCTGGTAGGCAAGCCCATATTTAGCTGTAGATCCTACTTTTGTCTTCAGTTTTTTTCTAGTAAGAACTCAACATGAGATCAGCCCTCTTGACTTCCAAGTATGCTATACACTGCTGTTATTGACAGGTACAATTAGGTAAACTGCTGTGGTCTAGAATAAGTTCCCTAAAACTTCTTTATCTTGCATAACTGAACTTGTATTTGTATACCTGTTTCTATGGGTTAGGTAAATGTTCTCTGAAGGCCCATGTATTAAAGACTTGGTCCCCAGCACCTCACACTATTGGATATAGTAGAAACTTTAAGAGGTAGAAACTGATGGAGAAGTCTTCTACTTATCTGGAGAGTTCTCCTAAAGGGGATATTGTGGCCTCTGCCTTTTCCTCTTCTTTTGAATCCCAGCATAAGTGAAAAGTTTTACCTCACCATGATATGCTATCTCACCACAGGCCCAAAAGCAATGGAGTCAACCAGCCATGGTTTAAAATGTCCAAAATTGTGAAACCAAACAAAACCTTATCTCTTTATAAGCTGACTGTGTGGAGGCATTTGTTACAGTAACAGAAAACTGACTAACATACTCCTTGATGAACAACTCCCCATTTGTTTTGGAATCCACCATTCTACTCTATAATAGGTTCATTTTTTTAATGAGTCTGGCTGTGATGTTTGAATGATAAATATCCCCTCATAGTATTTGAACACTTTGTTCCCAGTTGATGGCACTATTTGGGAGACCATGAAATCTTCAGGAGGAAGTGTGTCACTGAGGGTGGGCTTTGAGAGTTCAGAATCTTGACCCATTTTCAGTTCACTTTCTCTGCTTCTTGGTTGCATTTCAAGATGTGAGCTCTCTGCTTCCTGTTCTGCTGTCACGCCTCCCCACTGTGATGAATCCTATCCTTCTGGAACCGGAAGCCCAAATGAATACTTCCTTCTGCACATTGTCTTAACCATGGTATTTCATCACAGCAAGAGAAAACTAATACACTGGTCATTTTAGATCCTTCCTATAAATGGAACTAAGAGGTACTTTTCCTTCTGTGACTGGACTACTTCTTCATTTAACACAGTATCCACTAGACCCATCCAAACTGTCACATATAGAACAAGTTCCTTCTTGAGGCTGAATGACATTCCATTTCAGACAAGTGCCTCACAATGATGTTCAGTCAGTGATGGACAACATATATACCTATTGTCCTGTAAGACTATATTGGAACTGAAATCCTTATCACCTAGTCATGTCATAACCATCATAATATTAGAGTACAACTAATTCCTCATCTCTTATTGGTGAGGCTGGTGTAAAGAAACCGACTGCACTTATCATTTAAAAGTACCGCATAAACGATGGTATATAATGTTTGATAAGGATAATAAATGACTGTTCTTGGTTTATATATTTGCCTTCCATACTTTTTATCATTTTAGAGTTTACTTCTAATTTTTTATTACTGTGGGGATGAGGTTGTAGGCACTTGCATAGCATTCATGAGACACTGAGTTCAATCCTCAAAACTACAAAAAAATATGTTTACTATAAAGCTTTATGGTCTACCAACAGTAACCTCATTGTGGTTCATGTTAATTACATCTCTTTTTCTGTTCTGTCTTGTTTTTCAGTGCTAGGGTTTGAACCCAGGGCAAACCCAAGGCCTCACATATGATAGGCAAGTACTCTACACCAAGTCACATCCCCAACCTTGCTGCATCTCTTCATAACATCATTTCCTCTTGATCTTTTGTGGGGGTTGTGGTTGTGGTTTGGGTGTGTGTGTGTGTGTGTGTATTGATGTTTTGTTTAGAATTATTTTTTGAGACAGGGTCTCATGAAGCCCAGAATGGCCTCAAAGTCACAGTGTAAGCAAGAATGACCTTGATATCCCAATCCTCTTCCATCCCCCTTCCACATGCTGAAATTACATGTATTCACCTCCATGCTTCTCTTTTCTCTTTTAATCTTGATTTAATTTCATATTGTTTTGTTTATCATAGCCCTAGCAATCAACCCTCTCTCTCTCTCTCTCTCTCTCTCTCTCTCTCTCTCTCTCACACACACACACACACACACACACCATATAGCCTAGATATGTAATACACATACCCTTTAGATGTGCGTACACACTCAATAATGTTCATGCAATGACAGAATTTCCTAATAATGCAGCTCCCAGAAATTATGTGCATGACTAAGTGATGTGTGCTTGTATAAGCTACATTTTTTATTCACCCATAAATAGACATTTAGTTTGTTTCTAAATCTTGGCTATTGTGATGAGCACTGTTGCCAAAAAGACACATTTGGGAAAAGATAGTCCTCAACAAACGCTGCTGGAAAAGCTGGATATCCACATGCAAAATAATGAAATTGGACACTTACATTACACCATACACACACACACACACACAGCAAAATAAATAAAAAAAAATGGATTAAAGACTTGGGACTAAATAAGCCCTGAGCACAAAACTCCTAGAAGAAAACAGGAGAGAGAAATTTCACGATATCGGTCTTGGCAATGATTTCTTGGCTAGGACACTAAGAACACAGGCAACAAAAGAAAAAAATAATGAAGTATTATTACATCAAGCTACACAGCAGAGGCAAAGATCAACAAAGGAAAAAAGACACCAAGAAATAAGGAGAAAGATATGTATAAGTCAAGAATCTGATCAAGGGGTTAATTTCCACAATATATAAGCTCTTAGAATTCAATGGCAAAAGAAAAAGAAATCCAAATATGAGCAGCTAAATTTTTAAAGGGACAAAATGGCCTGGGAAGACATGAGTACCCAGAACCCATGTAAAAAAGCCAGACATGAGCATGCACTTATAATCCCAGTACTGGAGAGGTAGAGACAGGTAGTTCTCTAAGGACTCACTGACCAGCTAGCTTAGCCTAACTGGCAAGTTCCAGGATACTGAGAAAGTGTTTTTTAAAATAAAATAAAATAAATCACTACCACAACAATTAGGTAGATGGTTCTTGAGAATCAATACCTCACGTTGACCTTTGGCCTCCACACTCACATGCACAGCCCCACATGCATGCAACCACACATACACAGATGCATACACATAAAGGACAAAATATTTGAAAAGCCATTTCTTCAAACAAGGGACATAAATAGCCAACAAGTATAGGAAGAAGCAGTTGATATCACTTATCTTTAAGGAAATGCAAATCTAAACCCCAATGAAAAGTCTCCTTATGTCTGTTTAGATGGCTGTTATCCAAAAGAACAAGAAAGAACACGTGTTAATAAGGATGTGGAGAGAAGGGCATGCATACATTGCTGGTGTTTCCCTTTATCAAAAACAGCATGGAGACACCTTAAAAATTAAATACCGATCTACCGTATGACCCAGCAATCCCACCTTGGGTATATGTATGCACAAAAATTGAAAGAACGGCAAAGAGCGACCTGCACCCCATGTTCTTCAGTGCACGTTCAAGACACAAAAGGCCAATTTCAATCAATCCTGACTTTGCCACTCACTGTGCAGAGCTAATCCCTTCCCACTCTAGACCTCAGCCTCTTCCACTACTAAGCAGGACCAGAAAATTCCAGGAGATGCCCACAACCTTTGATGAGATAGCAAGCTTGTCTCTTGGGCAAGTTTTCAAAGTTGAGGAGACTCTGAGAATTGTGAGTAGTCAGCATGGGAAGGGGGGTCTCCTGTCCATTGTTTCAAGAGCCCAGGTCATTCTGTATTCACTTTAAATGTGACTTTTTACCCAAAGTTTCCCAAATCCCCTCTCTGCTTTCTCCCCTCCTGTCTTTGTCTCTAACCTTTCCAATTGTTTATTTCCTCTGATGTTGTCTGTCGCTCCAGAATAATTGTTGCAGGAGAAGCAATCAGCTCAGCCTTCGACAAGCCATTGAGACAGACAGGCAAGCAGAGTATTAGGCTGTCAATTTCCAGGCCTTTCCAAATGTTAGAACAATTTCAGTGAATTACAAGCAATAGAAAATCACTTTGGGTGCTCATCAGGCAGGAGGCAGGAGTGATGATGAATGCTTGGAAGCAGACGCAGAAGCACTTTCCAGAAGCCAAAACTCTACCTTCCAGCACCTTCCAGGGACAGTTCACTTAACCCTCACTCTCCTGGAGAAAGTGCAAGGAGCCCCCAGGGTCTGCAGAATGGAACAAGTCACTGTACATTTACGTAGCACCTACTGTCCATGGTAGGTTCTAGAAATGAGACATGCTTGTACCCACTGTCCATGGTAGGTCCTAGATATGAGACATGCTTGTACCCACTGTCCATGGCAGGTCCTAGATATGAGACATGCTTGTACCCACTGTCCATGGCAGGTCCCAGAGATGAAGACATGCTTGTACCCACTGTCCATGGCAGGTCCTAGAGATCCCACTGTCCATGGTAGGTCCTAGAGATGAGACATGCGTGTACCCACTGTCCATGGTAGGTCCTAGAGATGAGACATGCTTGTACCCACTGTCCATGGTAGGTCCTAGAGATGAGACATGCTTGTACCCACTGTCCATGGTAGGTCCTAGATATGAAACATGCTTGTACCCACTGTCCATGGTAGGTCCTAGAGATGAGACATGCTTGTACCCACTGTCCATGGTAGGTCCTAGAGATGAAGACATGCTTGTACCCACTGTCCACGGCAGGTCCTAGATATGAGACATGCTTGTACCCACTGACCATGGTACGTCCTAGATATGAGACATGCCTGTACCCACTGTCCATGGTAGGTCCTAGATATGAGACATGCCTGTACCCACTGTCCATGGTAGGTCCTAGAGATGAGACATGCTTGTACCCACTGTCCACGGCAGGTCCTAGATATGAGACATGCTTGTACCCGCTGACCATGGTACATCCTAGATATGAGACATGCCTGTACCCACTGTCCATGGTAGGTCCTAGAGATGAAGACATGCTTGTACCCACTGCCCATGGTAGGTCCTAGCAATTGCCATTCAATTGCTCTGTCTAGCATAGGAAAGAAACATTGAAATGCTACAGAAGAGAAAACCAGAGAAAAGGTGATAGAAAGCTAGAGAGATGAGTCAGCAGTTAAGAGTGGATGCTGTTCTTGCAGAAGACCCATGTTAGGGGCTTCACAACGTCTTGTAATACTAGCTCCAGAGATATTCAATGCTCTTGACCTCTAAGGCACCTGCACTCACATCCACATGCCCACAGAGAGATATATATTTTTAAATTGAAAAATAAAAATAAAAGATGAGGAAATGGGATTCAGGAAGAAAGAGAATTATTCTGAGTAAGAGGGTTGAGAGATGCTTCACAGAAGAGTTAGCACTTGAGTAGAGTCTTGAAGAATGAGTAGAACATGAAAATAGGAACATTAGGAACAACACTTCTACGATGCATACATAGAATGTGTACTACTTTCCCATCACTGTGACAGAAAGGAGGAAAGAGGGGCTGGGAAAATTACTAGGTAGTTAGAGTGCCTTCAACATGAGCATGAGGACCCAGGTTTGGATCTTTAGCATCCAAATAAAAGCTGGGCATAGTCACAATGATATGTAACCCTAGTTCTGGAGAGAGGGCAATTGGTAATCTCTGGGTTCAGTAAGAGACCCTATCCCCAAAGATAAAGAGCAGTCATGGAAGATACCTGACATCAACCTCTGTCCTCTACATATAAGCACACATATGTGCACACACATCCAAGAAGGAAGGACTTATTTTGGCTCATGGTTTTAGAGGCTACAGCTCTTGGTCAGATGGCCTTTGTTAAGGCAGAAAGTCATGGTGGTGTAAGCTGCTCACATCATGGCAGTCAGGAAGCAGAGAGCTAGAAAGGGCCTGAACATAGGTTATACCATTTACATGTGCTCTTCCAGTAACCTGTTTACTCCAAACCCCCCTCTCATCACCATCATCTCCACCACCTACCAATAATGCCATCAGATTATGAAACTATCAGTGGATCAATCAACTGAGGAACTCAGAGCTCCTGTGATTCAGTCACTTCCCAAAAGCCTCATCTCTGAACATGGCTTTGGGGAGCAAGCCTTCAGCACACAAGCCTTTGAAGACCATCTCACATACAAACCACAGCACAATGTAGTGTTCTCAATTCCTATAGCTAAGTGAGTTATATACATAATAAGTTATATAATAATTTACAATGAACCTGAAGTCGATACTATCTCTATTTTATAGACAAGGAAACTGGGGTGTAGAGAGTTCAATTAATTACACAAAATTACAGTCAGTAGGTGTCCCAGAAGGAATACATAGGAACTGTAAAAATGAGTCATCTGAAGCAGAGTTAGGGGTGGTTCTCGTAGCTTTTAAGAGAAAATATGACCTGACTCATAAATGTAATGCTCATAGCAACAATAATGATGTCCTAAAGAGACCCTTAGGCCCCTCCATTTGGCTATTGCACTACTGAAACCTTGGTGTCCAAAGAATTGGAATTTCTCCAGGAATCTCATGCTGAGAGAAAGAAAAGCCTGAATATCGGGTAAAGGTGGAACTTGTCTTCTAGAAAGAGATTTCACACAGGTCTGTCTTGTCAGATCACCTTGCAGGAGAGACCAGAGCCAAGACAGTGATGGGTCAAAGGTGGTCAGGACTGCACCTTGGCCAAGACTGCTTAGTTATGCATACCTCTTGCTTTCTACTCAAACCTAAGCCTCATGTCAGGTCCCCAAAGATGGACTTAAGGTGTGATAGGGTCACAGGACCTCTTTGTTTCAATTCCCAAAGTTGTCATATTGAATAAATCTTCTTTCTGTGCTTTTCATTATTACTTGTACATTTCAATGGTGAATTGAGGATGGATGACTGAGTCTAGCTCGCTAAGGCTGCCAAGGCCCACACTCTGATGCTAACAACTCTGGTACTACAAATAGCAGGTACATCAGCCAAGAAGATTGGGTTTAGTTCCATTTCTACTACTTACTATCCTGGTGACATGGGAAGTTACTAGAACTCTCTGAGTCCTGTAGCCCTCAGAGAAGATACCATGGTAACAGTGCTTTATATACATAGTAAATTATATAATAATTCACAGTGAACCTTAGGTCAATACTCTCTCTATAGATGAGGAAAGTGATGTATTGTGAGTTCAACTAATTACTTAAACAATTAGAGCTAGTAAGTGTCAAAGGAGGGAGGAAACCCCCCCCAAATAGTGGTAGATAGAAGTCAACATCAGAAAACTAGATCAACTTCCATTTCATCATTCATAGAATTGGCTGAGTACCTGCTGTGGGCCCCACACCAGGTACAGCATTGTGGAAAGAAGGAAAAGTGAGACAATATCCTTGCCCTTATGGGAAATGCAGTATGATAGGGAACGCTGGTGAACATCAGTCTCCGTGCTTGCTCCTAGACTGCGATTATGAAGTTCTTTCTGTTGTTTCTCTTCCCTACTCCCCAGACTGCAGAGAAAAGGGTGAGTCATCCATTGTGAACTGTAAAACAAAGGTTTCTGTGAATACTGACAAATGTAGAAAGAATCAGAAGCACCCAGAAGAGCTGCAAACACTACCTGGAGGACAGAAGAATAGAGAAAGGGAAGGAAAAGGCTAGGAAGGGACATTAGGGACAAGAGTGTGGAGTGCATCTTTGCTTAGAGGACAGAAGTCACCAAATGGCCATGTAGCAGCTGAAGTATCAGAGTATAAAGGATTGTGACTCAGCAGTGTCTGAGGAGCCCTGTTAGTCAGAGGCCAGTCTCGACAACCATAGGTTATCTAGCTTGCTGAAGTGTATCTATATCTGTGCCCTAAGACTATGCCCCTAATTGGTCCGTTGCGTGAAAACAATCCATGGCCTCAGTGTGTTGACACACACATAAACTCAGGGATTTTAGAGAAGACATAGGTGTCTTGGATACCTTAGGGTGATCATGGCCTAAAGGAAAAGTCTCAATCCCTAATTGAGACAGTATGTGAAGCTGGTTTGAAATCACCTCCTTTCACTGTATAGGGAAGGAGTCAGAGAAATGAAGGTTTGGGATTGCTAGTGCTAAGATGGAACTTGTCAGGGTCCCAGGTCACAAGGGAAAGTGTGGTCACTTCTGCCATTGGAGACAGGAGGTCAGGAAAGCTGCCATAGATAAGGTGACCTTCAAATGAAGTCCTGAGCCTAACACATTGTCTTGGGGCACAGGGAGTAGTCACGAAGCCACTCAGTACTTCATGGCAATCTCAGAGCATGAAGCTAGGTCCCCAAATAAGAGACAGCCCAATCCTTTGTGAGAGGATGAAGTCACAGATGGGAATTCAGTGGCTCTGGCTTGGGAGACAGGGCAGTTTATGGAGTGAAGCAGGGTCTGGAAGCTTTGTAATACTTGACATAAAGATGGCTATAAAATAATTGCATTTTGATCCCAAGGTCAATTGCCAATGCCCAAGATGGAAAAAACATAGGCAAGGAGTTTATGTGAAAAATATTTCAAAGTAAAAGATGGCAATAAGCTCTGTAGAAGCCAGCCTTAAATTAAAGCTAGATTTGTTACAGTTGTCCCATGTACATGGCATTCAGGACTTAAAAGATGCATCTTTTTAAGCCGAAAGAAGAAACAAGATGCTAAAGATGCATGGACTTGGGACTTTTTCAGAAGCACTGAGGCTAAGAGTTTGCCCAGTACTGACAGGGTTGTTTAGTACCTGCACAACCTTGGGGAGCTTTACTATTTCTCTAAACCTTAGTGTCCCCAACTGGAAGGGGTATTTGTAAGAGTAGAGAAAATAAAGATAAAGCAATTTACAGAGTACCTGGCAAAGAATATAGTCGACTTTGACAATGAGAAGATGATGCTACTGATGCTGGCGAAGGTGAGAGGGATAATAATGATGGTGATGGTGATGATGATAGAAATGATGATAATGATGGCAGAAATTATAGTGATGATGATGATGGTGAAGACAGTGGTTCAAGATGGTGGTAGTGGTTGTGTGATAGTGGTAATGGCGGTCATGATGATGCAGATGATGATGATCATAACAATGATATGAGACGACAGTGATGATAGTCTGACGGTGGTGGTGACAGTAGTGGTGATGGTGATAGTGAAGTTGACAACGATGATGATGACGATAATGAAAATGGAGACGGTGATGGTAGTGATGATGATGAGGGTAGTAGAAATGGTCGTGATGACAAGAAATAAGATGATAACATTACCCTTTGTCAAAGCCAGGCTGTAATAACAATTTCTCACCAAAATTCAATATATCTTGGGCCACTCTTAAACACTTGAAAGCTGAGATAAAGTATCCAGGTAGATGATGAAAGAAATCTTGTAGTAGCAGCCTTCACAGGAGAGACATGCCTTGCCAGTCAACTGAGGCCAGAACTGAAGATAGACAGTAAAAACAGCCGTCATTTGCAGAGCTTTCAGCAGGTGCTTTAATGTTTATCATCTACAAAATTTTGTAAGGGACAATGGCACCTTCCAAAAAGAGGAGACCGCAGAGCAAAGGCCCTTTAAGGGAGAAGTTAAGATAACTGTACAGTGGAGAACAAAGAGGAAAGGGAGGCAAGATGAAGCTGAGAAGAAAAAACAAACCCCCAGAAAGTACCGGCAACAGTGCCCAGCACATAGTAAGTACTCAGTAAACTCCAACTCTATCACCATTGTCCTGAGAAGAACTTTGTAAGAGCTGAGGTTGTCCTAAGGTGGTAGAGGCACTTCCACAGGAGGAAAAGAGTTCCCTGACAAGGGTGGTGTGAGTGAAATTTCCCGGAAGGAAGTTGTACCTTCAAACTGAACCTTCTTCAAGGATGATCAATTAATTAAAACTTCAATGAATGTTACAAGTCTAGAGTCAAATTAGCTTGGGCTATCTTTAGTCCTCTTTATAGTCATTTATTGCCCTCCTTTGAAACTGACATAACAGCCTTGTGACCATGAGGTAAATCATTTGGAATGTATAAACAGTACACTAGTTTTCCTTTGGAATGTACAAAGAGACTCCTGTTTCCCAACCAACCAAGAAGCTAAGACTACTGTCAGAATCTGAGACCTATAACAGAAGTTACCTTGCTTTACTTCAGCCTGGCTACTGAATGTTTCCACCAATGTCTTTTTAAAGTGTCTTGATTCATGACTTTCTTTAGTCTGTTACTGTGAAAATTTCATGAATCCACTTCCTCATTGAAACATGGATTTGGGGTGACTTAAACCTGTTGCCTGGCCGACCACTTATATTTGGCTCCAGAATGAACAAACCATCTCTTGCTTGCTTATTTTATGAGAGTTGTGTTTTGGGCTCAATAGAGGCATACAGGTGGGAGTCATCAGACCTTCACAGAGACTGCAGAAGAGCAGATTGAGGTACAAGATTCAGGATAGGCTTTGGACCCTGTGATAGTTTTGATTATAATTTTAACACAATCACCTGGGGAGGGATTCTCAATGAAAGACTATCTAGATTAGATAGGCCTGTGGGCATGCTTGTGAAGGATTTTCTTAATTGGACTAACTGAGGTGGGAAGACCCTTTCTTGGGCTGGGCCTTGGACTGAATGAAAAGAATAAATCCTTTCTCTTCTAAGTTGTTTCTGTCAGAGCATTTATCACAGCAACAAGAAACAAAACTAAAACAGACCCACTTTTGACCAGGACAACCTGGCTCAGGAAGCTTAGGAGATACATGGGCTCCCCTCAAAGCATTCTGGGTAGATAGAACAAATTGACATCCATCCCCATCTCTGTATTTGGGCCAGAGATAAATTCACCTAAGGCCTTAATCCAACCTTGGGCTTAAATGCCCCAGGCAGAGTTCCCCTCTGGCCCTGAAACCCTTTTCAACTTGTCTGGCCTCCTTTGTTCTCCTACTTTAATGACTTGGTTCTCTCCTCCACTCCCCTCCTGGCAACCTCCCATCAGCCCCCGCAGCAGGGACCACTTTAATTGGCAGTAGCTTTGCCATTGCCCAGCTGCGCAGGTGGAGAGGCATTTAGTGGTGTTTGTTCTGTGTAGGGAAAAAGGGAGGAGTTCTTCAAAACCAAGCAGCTACGGTGGCTTGTTCAACATGATTTGAAGGTAATAAATTGGGCCTGGTTTATTTTCTCATGTTTCCCCTGCCGGTTCTTATGACAAGTGGCCACGCTGAGATTCCTGAAGGAGACAGAATTGCTTTCTCCGGCAGCCATAACCTTCCTGCTGTCCCCTTCCCTCCCTCTCTCCCTTCCTTCAGGGACCACCACCACCCACTAAGGTCAGACCCAGGCCAGTGCTTGGAATACCCAGGCCAGCATCTCTGAGGATCCTTGTGAGCAGGCTACTAAATTCTGAAAGAAAAGTCTAGAACAAAGGCAAGGTGTACCCGTTCAGGGAATGCAGCTGTGGAGGCTGAGGATTGGGCTCACAAAACTCAGTCTCTCTGGAAATATCCCCCACTACTCAGGTAATTCATTCATTCCACGAGCATTTATTGAGTGCCTTCTGTGTACTGGACACTACTAGTAAAATCATTAGTAAACAGAACTGACAAAAGTTCCTGCACTTATCAAAAAGAAGAGAACACAGACAAATGTCACATACAATAAATCATAGATTTTATATATATATCTGAAGGGTGTTGCTGACTATGGGGAGAAAAACAAGCAGAGGAGGGAAAGGGTGGCTGAGAACACAGAGTGAGAGTGAGGAGATGGCAATTTTCAATAAGATGAAAAGACGGCCCTTGCTTAAAACTATGATGCAGGAACAAAGCCCTGAATAAATGTCCCCTGTCACTCATTCCTCCATCCAGCCATTAGCTCAACATCCATGTCTTCTTTCATTCATTACACTATTCACAATTCGCTCCCTCATCTCTTCAGTTACCCCCATTTATTCTCCCAATCACTCCATCCCCATTTGCCCAGTCCCTTGTTCATTAACTCATTTTCAACACTTTCTTGTTCACTCATTCATTCACACATTCGTTCCTGGCCTCCACTACCCAATCACTTTCTTCCTTTGGTGTCTCTGACACTTTTCATTTCTTTCCATAAATATATGTCCATCCCTCTCTATTCTGCATCTGTGATTCAATTGTTCTTGAAGCTAAACATGTAACTTCTTTTCATGTTGGCCTCCAGGACCTAATAGATATTCTCTCCCTCCAGGAAGCATGACAGACTTGTGGTCTAGGTGAGGGCTTCAACTCTGGGGTCCACACCTCTGTTTCTCTGTCACAGTATTTGTGCTAGTTAGTTTTAATCTGTCAACGTGACACAACTTAAAATCACCTGGGAAAGCCTTAATGAAGAATTGTCTACATCAGGTTGACATGTGGGCATGTCTGTATAGGTTTGTCTTGATTGTTAATTGATGTAGGAAGACCTAGTCCGTTTAAGAGAAGAGTAAAAGAAGGAAACGATTCAAGCTCACTCTCGCTCTCCCTCTCGCTCTCTTGCTCTCTGTTCTTCACTACAGATGTTAAGTTCCTGCCTTGACTTCTTTGAAATAATGAACTATAGCCTGGAATTGTAAGCCAAATAAATCCTGTCTTCCTAAAGTCACTTTGGGAAAGGTATTTTATCATAGCAACAGAAATGAAACTCAAGCAGTATTGTTCAGCAATTAGATTCTTAGCCTGACACCCCATAAAACCATGAGCTCCTTGGAGTTTGAGGATGGGATCTGGCATCGTATCCCCACATCACAATAACTATTCAGTAAAGACTCATAAAGTCAATCACTCTTCAGGAACAGTCTAGACAAAGAATGGAGAGGAGAATCACTGACCAGCCAGGGACACACTGCAGGAAAAGTCAGAGGCAGTGCCTGGTCACCTGAGGCTAGACACACCTGATTAAGCTTCGCACCCGCTGAAGCAGCCACTTTAAACTTCACTTTATAAATGAGGACATTGTGACACAGAAAGGTTAAATACCTCACCAATGATCCTATGGGCAAGCAGTGGCCCTGCTGGAGTTCATCCAAATCTGCCTGACTCCCCAAATCTGCGCTTACCAGAACCCTGAGCTGCCTCCCTAAAGACAAGAGTCCATCTGACTAGCTAAGAATAAGCCTAGAGCTCTGGGGTTACAGACACAGGTACTGGGCCCCCACCACAGCTACCTGCTGCTGCCTGGGATAATATTCTTTTCTAGCTTCTGCATTTAAAGGGCCAGACCTCCCAAGACCAAAGAGCCCTGGCCTCCAACCTTTTAACTGGTAATTACTCTGCAGCCACAGTGTGAGATCATCCATTAACCTGAGGCCAAAGGGTACCCTGCTAATCAGCCAGCTCTATTCCATCAAGCAGTTGGGCTGATTGCAGACCTTAATCACAGAGGGACCTCCACAATCAGCCTGTCCCAGTCCTCCTCCAAATCCAAAGGGGAGAGAAAGTTTTATTAGAGGAACTGACATTTGGCCGTCTCTGCAAAGAGAGCTTGCCATAAGCATGTCTCATCCAAGACCCACTTAATAACCATGTAAGACCAGCTCTATTCCATCAAGCAGTTGGGCTGATTGCAGACCTTAATCACAGAGGGACCTCCACAATCAGCCTGTCCCAGTCCTCCTCCAAATCCAAAGGGGAGAGAAAGTTTTATTAGAGGAACTGACATTTGGCCGTCTCTGCAAAGAGAGCTTGCCATAAGCATGTCTCATCCAAGACCCACTTAATAACCATGTAAGACCAGGGGGCGGGGG
>NW_008338996.1:2625330-2635386 GCF_000622305.1 Nannospalax galili | reverse complement strand
GGGCTGTGGCTACAGGGAAACCCTGTCAAAGAAAGAAAAAAAAAAAAAAAAAAGAAGAAGGAGGAGGAGGAGGAGGGGGAGGAGGAGGGGGAGAACCGGGAGCGGGAGGAGAAGCAAGAGCCTGGGCCACGTAGACAGGAAGGAGCAGAAGACCCAGATCATAAATAAGGAAGAGACTTGCCATGAGCCAAGCACTGTGCTGGGTGCTTCTCCACAAGGTTTAATCTTAAACTAATGCTGCAGGGGAGTGATCTGAAACCGCTACTTAAAATGGAAAAGCTGAGGTTCAAGGGAATTAAGAAACTTCCCAAAGTCAGACAGTGGATCTTTTTTGGCAGAACTAAGAATGGAAGGTGAATCTTTCCGGTACCTGCTGCTATACCAGGTATCTAACTTTCAGCCTGTCTGATTTCCCTGCATTAAGAATAACAAAACAGTTGATGTGTAGGTGGATATGAATGTGCAGTGCCCCAGCTAGCCACATTTGCATTTGAAGAGAACTGTGATTAACCTGAAGAAGAGGCTGGATGATCCTAGAATCTCAGGCACCTTGTTGGATTGCCCAGAGCCTCTCTCAGACCCTGGAGTCTCTTCAGCCTAGAGAATTTAAAAGGTCTCTCTGGGTCACTGCTCTTACAGATTCTCGTTCTTTAATCACTCCAGCTGTGAAGGTACAGCAAGGAAAGCTAGAGACACTTACAGGTATTGTTTGTTTTGAGAAAGAAAACAAACAAAAGGCACAATGTTCTTAAGAGCAAAGGGTGGAGATGCCCACTTTAGAGCAAGGTGGCCCAGTTCTGGGGCAGGCGGCTACTCACCCATTTCAGGGAAGCAGAAAAACTCTCCAGAGAGAGGTAGCGCAGGCCCATGTCCACAGGAGATAAGCAGGAAATGGTATTCCGGGAATCTAAAAGTGGGTGAAAATGCACATACAAATGGCCTGTGAGCGGAAGTTCCTTAAAAAAAAAAAAAAGAAACCCATGCTTGCATTTAAACATTCAAGTCTGGTTGGCTGATTAGAACTACAGTGATTATGGAAAGTTGCTGTGTTTCAGGTCCAGAGCCAAATTGTCTTGGGCTATCCTAGCCCCTCAAAATAGCCAGGTCATATCCACCTCTGTGTGTGACAACACATCCTTCTGAATATTAGGTAAATCCTTTTGGAATGAATAAACAGACCTCTAAGCTTCCACCAAGGAAAGATTAAGACTGCATCAGATGTAGCAGAGATTTAGCAGAATTCCCTGCTCTACTGGAGCCTGTAGCTACCTGATGTCTCTGGGTGTTTGTTTGCTTGCTTGCTTGTTTGGGGGATTTTTGTTTTAGTTTTGGTTTTTCGTATGGTTGGGGGGGTAGTTGGTGGTGGTGGTGGTGGTGTGGGATTTTTGTTTTGTTTTTTGAGACTGGGTCTCCCCATACCCCAGCTGGCCTGGAACGCCCTAAGTAGACTAGGCTTTGCCTTGATCTCACAGAGGTCCACCTGCCTTCCAAGAACTGGGAGTAAAAATATGCACCACCACACCTGGCTCCACTAGTGCGTTTTAAAAAAATATTTTATTATTTTTATTTTATGTGTATGAGTGTATTGCCCGAATGTATGTAAGTGCACCCATGTCGTGCACTGCCCAAGGAGGCCAGAAGAGTGTTGGATCCCCTGGAACTGGAGTTACAGATGTTTGTTAGCCATCATGTGGATGTTGGGAACCGAAGCCAAGTCTTCTGCAAGAGCAGCCAGTGCTCTTAACCACTGAGCCATCTCTCCAGCCCCCACTAACACATTTTTAAGTGTCCTGATTTATGACTTTCTTTTGTTACAGTAGCAGAAAACCCCTTAAGAGAAAACTGATCAAAAGAATGAAATCTCTGGCCTGGATGAAGACCCTGTTTTTGAGTTCTGCAGTGGTAGGGGTCAGGGAGGTCAGTCACCTGGTCACAGGGCCACCCGTAAGAAAGCAGGTTCGCCTTAAGACAGGCCAAAGAAATAGGTGTTACCTAGTTGATGAGATGGTGAACTTTTCCTGCCCAGAATCCCTGCCCACCCTTAGTGCAATGCTTATGGACAAGGCGACAGACAAGTCGCTTTCTACAAGCCTGCCTGCCTTTCTGAACTCTTCAGAAAAACGTAACCTCTCCTTTTCTTCTCTATATCACTTTTCTAATCATGTTTTCCTAATGCCCTGGGCTGCCCCCAACATCTTGAATCTCTTTACTTGTTCTTCAAAGCTCCCTTTCCCTCGCCATCTTGCAGCTGCTAGCTCCTCAGTGTCTGACCTCCCCACTAGCTCCATGGCTCCATTCTCCTCCTCAAGGTAGCTGCTGAGATGGACAACTTGCCTTGCTTCACCTGAGGAATTTTCTTTAGCTTCTAATAAAATTGTCCTACAGCTTCCATTTGAGTCCATTCTTAGATTCTTTTATGAATGAGACTAAGAGCCCTGAAAGAGGACCCAGTTTTCCCCTGTATCCCTTTGTTCTGTTACTATGAAAACTTCACGAAACTATTACCACAATGGAACATAGTATTGGGGGTAATCTGGATATGTGTTCCCTTGGGGTCATGGGCACTCACATTGGGCTCCAGAATAAACTCTCCCTCGTTCCTGTTGAAGTAAGAACTGTGTTGTTTGCGACAACAGAGGTATCTGTTGCACCAGCCATCCCAGCATCAGAGGACTCCTCGCTTCCTGCCACTGTCCCTCATTGTTTGATCAGACACTTGTCCCCCAAGTTGTCCATTGTTTCGCTCCTCTTCCCCCACCATCATCAGCACCAGGCTGGACTGATGTAACAGCCTCACAGAGGGTCTCCCAGCTCTTTCACTTGTTCCCTACAATCTTTATTTGCTACAGCAGCAAACAAGATCCTTCTAAGGAATCAGTCAGTTTAACACTCCTTGGTGTGTAATCCAAAATAAAGTCCAAACTCCTTGCCAAAGTCTTTAAAGTCCTCATGGGACCTTCGGTCCTAAGGCCATTTCTTCACAGTGGGAAGAGGGGTCTTCCATAGCTTTCAGCTTCCTACAAGCCACACAGGGACTGCTCAGCCACTGGGGGACACCACGGTAGGCTCTGCTTGCTGCCCCTCCTTTGCTTAGACCATCGCCCTCTACTGGCCAGTAAAACAATTGGCACTGCAATGTGACAATCAGATAAAGGCCAAAACCACCCATAGGATGGTCCAGATGTGGTTAGCCTTTCCCTATCTCCCTCAAAGGTAAAATTAAAAAAAAAAATCACCTCCAATTTATAGTTTAGTTGCTCCTTCCTTCCTTCTTCTTGAACCCCAGCCTGATTTTAAGACTTAGCAAGAAGTGCTGAAAGAAAAGAGATACTAAGAGAGGGGAGTTGTCATACTAGCCACACAGTGAGTTGAAAAAGAAGAGTTTTGTGGGGCTGGAGAGATGGCTCTTCATTTAAGAGCACTGGCTGTTCTTACAGAGGACCTGGGTTCGATTCCCAGCACCCACATGACAGTTAACAGCCGTCCCTAATTCAAGTTCCAGGGGATTAGATACCCTCTCCTGACCTCCTCAGGCACTGCATGACATGGGTGCACTTACATACATTCAGGCAATACACTCATACACATAAATAAAAATAACAAATAAAATATTTTTTTAAAAGAAAGAAAAGAGTTCTGATTGTATGTTCATCACAGATATACAGTCCTTATGGAGTAGGGTTCCCAGAATCTACATTTTTAAAAGCTAGTGTTTGCAATCCCAGCAATGTAGAGATGAGCAGTGGAGACAGGCAGATCCCTGGAGTTCAAAGGCCCCCTACCCAAGCCCACCTGTGAAGTCTTAGGCCAATGAGAGACCTTGTTTCAAACAAAAGATGGAAAAGTGCCTGAGAAAAGACTCTCAGTGTTGTCTTGTGGCCTCCACATACATGCACAAGCACACATACATGCACAAACACACACACATACACATACACAGTATGAATTTGGCTCAACAAACATCAACTCAGCCCTTCCTCTGTGCCAGATGTGGAGTGAAGCTCAGAGGGAAGTAAAACATAGTCCATAAGAAAAGCCAGAGGCCAGAGTGGGGAGTAGGGACAGATCTAAACCCCTTTCTCCTTGACTCTAACAAGCTGCTGTATGAGACCTTGCAGGAAGCCAGTGGCACACTCAGATGGGGTCACTGAGATGAGTGTACTAAAGGGTCTTATTTGCAAAGCTAGGGGGAGGTGAGGCTAAGCCAACACTCACCTTTGCAGTACTTATTCCTAGGTGTGAAACAAGCTGACAGAGCAGCTGTAGCTTAGTAAGATCCTGTTTGGAGAGGAAGAAAAGGGGAAGGAAATAGGCCTCCAACTCCTCCAGTCCTTCCATCCTGTTTCTGCTTCCACTGACCAATTCCACAGGCAAAGAGGGGCTTGCTACGATCCCTAAGGATGGCCTCCCAGAACATGCAGCAGGCCCGGGGAGCAGAGAAAGGATCTAGAGGAACAAATAACCCTGAGAAGGTCATGACCTTCACCCATTCCATCCCTGAAGTTCCCTCCTGCTAGCCCCAATGTCATTTTCAAGAATTTGTCATGGATTGGGGGGAGTTCAAGTCACAAGTACTTTCACCAGAGACACCCTGAGAGTCTTGAAGGCCCTATTGAAATTCTCTCCCTCCCCTCAACTCTCCTGGTAGCACTGCAGGATTACTGCAGCTCACAGTCATCTGTCTCCAAAAGATTAAATCGTCCCCCGGAAAAGGCCACTGTTTCCCGAAGGATGGGAGCCCCTTTGTGCTCATTGCTACAAGAAACTGACTTTTCGAAAGACAGTACATGTTGATTTCTTTTCTGGCCTAAGAGGCTGTTTTGTATTGGATGGAGACAGTGGGCAGAACTGTGTGGACCTGAAGGACTTTTCCCAACACCAACTCACAGAGTTCTTCACAGAGTTCTGTTTGAGTGAGAACATCGAAAACAAGAACTATAATGACAATAACAACTGAGATTCATCTTTTGAATACTTGCCATATTTCTAGCACTATGTTGTCAACTACTAGACACAGGCTATCTGATTTGTCAGGTGCATATGTGGTTCCTCCTATTAAAGGTCTCGTTACATAGGTGAAGAAACACACAGAAAGACTATGTGACCTATGGAAGATCATACTAGCCAGAATCAAAGTTGGGCTGGATTCAAATCTGAGACTCTTAACTCTGGCTCTTTTATCCCCTATAGTGTAGGAATAAACTTTTACAATATGGGCATACTATGAACTAAAGACTTTTACCTAACCTTGCAACTAAAAAGTTACTGTTTAGAAAATTTCACTGATATGTTCCTCTCGTGACCAGAGTGGGTTGTGACTTCTACTTCCCCATTTCATGCTGTAGATACTAGTTCAATAAAAGAACAAGCAAAGCCCTGGCTTGGGAGCACAGTTCTAAGAGACATCTGAAGGAATAGGTGCTTGGCAGTTCAGGTCCACTCTTGGCCTTAAAACAAATGCTGACAAGAAAAGAGCCATGCTTCTATGGGGAGCCTAGAACAAAAAGATGTGAAGGAGTTGGGATGGGTGGTGACAGGCAGATAGACAAGTAAGTAGAACAGGGGTATACTTCAAGGTAAATTCACCAGGACTTGGTAAGGAGGAGGTCTGACTACTAAGCTTTAGATCATTAGGGATATGCCCCCAAAGGGATTGTTGGACTCTGGCCCCTTTCTCTTTTTCTCTTTGCTTCCTGACCACAAGTTGAGCAGTTTTCTCTGCCAGACAGCCTCAGCCTTTGCTGTGTGGCACAGTGAGTTGAGTTGATCTTGGGCTACAACCTCCAGAACTTTGAGCCAACACAAACCTTTTCTCTTTATAAGTTATTATCTGAAGTATTTGGTGACAGTGACAGAAAACCAATGAATACCATGTCTATCTGTGTCTTTTATCTATCTCTCCATGACTACTTGTCTATTTAATAAGTGGCTATATGTTTCTGATGTAGGGGCCAGCAAATACAAAAGTGCTGAGAAGAAAAATAAAGATAAAGACCTATTTTCAAGTTTGCTAGGTGTGACAGTTGAGGATGTCTATGTCTGAATGGTACCCACAGGAGTGAGAAGACTAACACAGCCTGCACCACCCAGTTTGTCAGTCTTTCTGGCCTGAGCTCCTGATTGTGGGTTGCCCCCCACCCCCACTGGCCGTGAATAAAACAATCAAGACCAAGTTCAGTGTGAACAAGAGGAGACCTAAGTGAATGTGCCAAGTGACTGTCTCCAACTCCCTAGTGAAGCTTTTCTGAATATGTAGAGGAGAGGAGGCAGGGGGCACCCGTGAAATCATGTCACTGGAGTGAATTTGATAGAAAGGCAAATTTCAGCTCAGTAAAAGAATTGTTTTACAATGGGAGCTAGAAAGAAAAGATCTCCCCATCACTAAGAGAATCCAAACTCAGGCATTGTAGTCTCCAGCTAGAGAAATAACAGGTATGCCAGCATCTATCAGGTGAAAGGTTAAACCAGATATCTCAAGGATGGGTTCTGCCCTGAGAATGTAGAATGCAAACAAGGCATGCTGGTTTCTCCATGTCCGCGTTTATCAAGCCCAGATGAATTTCTCCAACAACTCTCAGAGCATCTGCAGCACCGGCTGAGAAAAATTACCCCGACACTCCTGACCACATCACTTATTAAAAAAAACACTCCCTGCAGGGCAGGGAAAATCTTCCAGACTTTTTTTTAAAAAATGTATCAACGATTTGCTTGCAGTGGCTGACAGAACTTCAATAAATGCTCCCTCAATGTAAACGTGCTTTCTTTCTCTTTCTTCTAATGAGCCCTTTCTCAGCTTCCACCCACCTAAACTCCCACGACTGTTCCTTCCATGTGGGTAGGAGTTGAGGAGAGAGGATCAGACGCATGAAGGAGATGGTCTGGGGCCAGCCACACCCACACCTAGAAGTGAGTCACGAACTCCCCTCAGGGTACTAACACAGGCCCTCTCCAAACCCTGCCTTTCTCTTGGGGGGCTGGGGCTCTCACCGTCTAGGAAGAATCTCCTCTAAGATGGCTGAAAGGCATCTCGGAGTCATCAGGTCCTCCACGTGGCACATCCTCTTCTACCCAAATGTGCTCCTGCCCCAGAGTCTCAGGCTTTAGGAAACACCATTCAAGCCAGACACTTAGCCCTTCAAGAAGTATCTTTGGCTTTTCCTTCCTCTTCAGTCCCCACGGCATTCGACCTGTACCTTGGTGTGGACCACTCAGAAGAGAACCCAGAGACAAAAATGTAAATATAAGTACTTTATTTGGGAGCTGCTGGAAGCCTGAGGCAAAAGAATGAGGAATACACTTATCAAGTCATCTGGGGTGTGGGCAGTGAAGTTAAATTCCAGGTGGAAACTTGAAGAAGGGGGGAGGGGGCAGAAACAAGCCTCCTTCACAGATGGGCACCTGGTTGAGGGCGCTCCTGGGGGTCTTAATTCCTCAGCACTTCCATCCTGCTTTGTCTGCAGGCAACTCTCCCACTTTAGGAAAAGCCTTCAGGCAAACAGACAGTAACCTGAGCGTTGGAATTAAGCCAGGAATCGGTGGGGCTCAAGGAAGATCAGTAAGACATCAGTGAAGTTGGCTACAAGATCAAGTCCCATGGAATAGAAAGCTTACATAGCTCTCTAGGATTCTAGATGCTTCTGATGGTAGATTCCTCCACCTCTGTCCAAGCCACTATTTGGCTTTTACAGTCTTCGCTGTGTCCCTGCCTATAGTCTGCCATGCCGTGCGACTCATCTCCAAACCATACCTATAGGACTTGATGGCATCAGGGTCACAGAGCAGGCACAGGCTCTGAATCCCATTCCCCCTCTAGGCACATGATTTAAGACAAAATACTTCTTATTCTCTGTTTTGTTTTCAAGTAAAAATTAGATGTGAGAATGGTACCTTATCTAATAGAATTATTGCAGCGATTAAATGAGCTGATATATTTAAAGTGCAAAATGTTAGCTATTGTGATTTCTATAGCAGAAATATCATCACAATGTTCCTTCAGTCTTTCCTTTCTAGAAACTGGATTCTAGAGGAGTAGGCTTTGATGACTGCTGAAAGATCAGAGTCCCATGATATTCTTAGAGGACAAATCTTCACCAAGGATCAAAGATACTTTTACAGCAAGAAGTACCGTAGGAGAAAGGAACATAAAGGATGACTGCCTTGGGAGTTTTCTCATTTGTAGGTATTGAACCCACGAAGTCAAGGATGTAGAAGGTGCCGATAGTGCAGCCACTCCAAGTCTGGGAGAATTTGCCAACAAGGTGCAACTAAAAGAAACAGTTCATATACAGGATGGCAATTCTAGTCAGTAAAGAAAGCCTCAGCATGAAGTTGATACAGGATCGAAATTTCTCTCCAATTTTATCTCACAGTGTGTCCTAAGGCAGGTGGCTTTCTCTCTCTGAGCCTCAGTTTCCCTATCTGCAATTTTAGAATAATAGCATTTACCTTCCAGAACTGTTGTGAAGATTAAATATCATCACATGCATGAAATGTCCCACTATATAGTAGGTGTTTAATAAAAGTTAGACTTCTTTTTTCCTACCCACAATTACTGTTTTCCTACTTTTGATTTTTCCATCAATACCATGCAAGTTAGAACACTGTCTTGGGTATTGCAGATGCCCCATCCTTTCCGCCACTTTCTCATTAAATATCGTCGTTGCAGTGACCACTGCCTGTCTCTGGGTATAGCCTGACACTTTACATCCCTGACACTGCCTCTCCCTGAAGCAGCACACGTGGCCTCATAAGAACATCCTTATGACAAACTAAACTCAAGCCTGGTTCACAGAGATGCCAGTGCTCTTCCAATTGAAAGGATTGCTCTGCTCAGGGTGACCTTGAGGGATGGAAGTAGGAGAATTAGTTCCAGTGGGTGTAATTTTAAAGCATATACTTGGTTGTTCACTCTGTACAAAGGGAGAAAAACCTGCTGAGGTATGAGTAGACATGCATTCCTGGCCAATGACAAATGTCTTGGATGGTGGATCAGGAACCTGCAAGGACCATGATCTTCAGAGATTAGCGACAGAGAAATCTAGGGAAGAAGCATGTGAATAAACCTATGGGTGTAGAAATAATACACGCAGATCTTTGTTTCACGTTATAATACACACAAGGTCATCCATAGAGAAACTGTTAGCAGGTGGATAGACAGGATGACTCAACCAGTGGATGTCAGTGAGCCTCCTTAATCTCTCTACATACCCAAGTGCTAAGCAAGAGGCCCAGACATACAGCCGCATGATGCAAGGATGCAAGTTCTGCCCCCACTCAGCATCACTGGCTCTTCCCACTAAGAGTGATCCAGCTGCTACCACTGATAGATATCAACACTAACAACAATAGAACCTGAAAAAGAGCTGTGGGATAAGAATCGCCAAGACTGCAGCTGCCAGGCTGTGGCAGATTAATGATATCGCTACTTTACATTTTTTTGTTGTTTTGTTTTGTTTGGGTGGTTTTTTTATTCTTTGGTTTTGTTTTATTTTGGTTTTGGGTTTTTTGAGACAAGATCTTACATTTTCACTCACACTGACTTGGAATTCACTGTGTAGCCCAGACTGGCATTCAATATGTAGGAAACCTCTTGCCTCAGTCTCCTGAATGCTGGAATTACAGGCATGAGCCATCACTCCCAGCTCACATTGGCTTATTTTATTGATGAAAGATCAACAATTATTCACGTGGGAATTGATACCCACTCTGTGGGTTTAATATTTCTGTCTGAATTGCTTCTAGCCAGTGCCACCAATCATGAACTTAAAGACTTACTAAAACGATTATTATATAAAATCCTTTGGACTAAAAGACTCATGAGAGCTGTCACACTTGACACATGACCTCAGGACCTTCAACACTTAAATAGCCTAGTCCACAGAGCCAATACAGGGACAATAACATGCAAAGCTAGGAATCCAGTCCTCAGGGATAATATATGTACTATTGGGCCACTAATAGCTAAAATATACATGTCTGGGGGCTGAACAGATGGCTCAGCAGTTAAGAGCACTGACTGCTCTTGCAGAGGACATGGGTTCAGTTCCCAGCGCCCAC
>NW_008338996.1:2596785-2625151 GCF_000622305.1 Nannospalax galili | reverse complement strand
ACATCTGGAAACAAAAGCTTGACTCAATAGGCCTTAACATATATGACAGAATGCATGAAATACTGTGGGTTGGGGACTATGGGAGGGTATGGATGGGGAAGGGAGGGTCTCAATATGATTAAGATTTATTGTTTCTGGCTATTACTACCAATGGCATGAACTTAAAGACTTGCTAAAATGATATATAAAATCCTTTGGACTGAGACTCATGAGAGCTGTCACACTTGACACATGACCTCAGGACCTTCAACACTTAAATAGCCTAGTCCACAGAGCCAATACAGGGACAATAACATGCAAAGCTAGGAATCCAGTCCTCAGGGATAATATATGTACTATTGGGCCACTAATAGCTAAAATATACATGTCTGGGGGCTGAACAGATGGCTCAGCAGTTAAGAGCACTGACTGCTCTTGCAGAGGACATGGGTTCAGTTCCCAGCGCCCACATGGTAGCTAACAACCATCCATAATTCCAGTTCCAGGGATCTGATGTCCTTCCTCTGGCTTCTACAGTCATTACACGCATATGACACACTTATATACATTCAGGCAAACCATTCATACACATAAAATAAAAATAAATAAAATCTTTAATAAATAATTAAGATATGCATGTCCAAGTAGGGTTGTCCTCCCTGATCCTCATTCTGAGACACACCCGCGGCATTTGTGCCCCCTCCCTATATCCTGGTTCCCTTAAGTCAGAGAAGGGAAGCTTATTCTGAAGAAGGACATAAAGCATACTAAAACTGACAGGGATAGTGAACACTGCTATGTAACTGTGGCAGAAAAAAAAAAAGCCTTTCTAGAACATAAGGGACACACTAGTATATCACCTTTTAGTTATTTCATGACTCACAGTCACCATGACTCACTGTAAATAGAAATAAGAACAATCATATTTAATAAAAATAAAACAACTAAGGCATCTCATTTTTTTTCAAGAATGTTTGCATTTCTTCATAAGACAAGCAAGTTGATGTACTGGAGCTTGTGCTGAGGGTAAAGGAATCTGGAATGGGTGCTGAAGATGGAGATGATGATCGGTTAAGGCTTTGAGTCTTTTTTTTTTTTAATGAGTGTTATGCCTGCATGTGTGTAAGTGTACTCATGTCATGCTGTAGGACTTTGAATCTTTTGCAGGAGCAGAAACTGTAACTTGATCTACAATTTATCCATGTTGAGTATTTTGCAGCAATGGCAGCTCACTGCTACTTTGCAGACTCTGTGATAGACCATACTTAATGGAGAACACAGCCATGCAAGTAGTTCAAGGAGTGGATTATAGGTATATTATGGTCTATCTTACTTCCTATTTTTGTCCCAGTAACTGCTTTAGCTAACAGCTACAGCTAGGTATAGTGCAATGAACTCATCTCAGCTATACTGTCCATTGCTGTCCATTGCACAAAGGATGCTCTTGGAAGCCCACTGGTCATACCAGTGCATTCATGTATTTTCCAGAGAAAAAGAGTCAATAGATTTATAAGAAAGAGTTGCTTTGGGTGATTATGGAGGCTGAGAGGTCCCACAATCCACTTTTTGCAAGGTGAAGACTCAGGAAGCCAGTAGTATAATTATAGACTGGGTTTGAGAACTTAATATCCAAAAGAATTGATGGTGTAATTCTCAGTCCAAGGGTACAGAAAGACCAATGTTCAAATAGTTAAGCAAAGAAAGAAACATATCTTCTTCACTTCTTTTGCTACTTGGGCCCTCAGTGGATTAAATGATACCCACTCAAAGAAGGAAGAACCATCTCTGTTATTTAGCTATCTAGTCAAGATCAAATCTCTTCGGGAACTATCTGCACAGACACACATAGAAATCATATTTCCCAGATACCATGAACCCATGGGTCAAGTTGACCCATAAGATTAACCATCGACATGTACAAATCTGGAAAGTTGGGGAAGTTAGCAACCTTCCTATTGACCAGTAAGGAAGAGAAAATAGAGTGTAAATATTCCCCTGTGATGGTTAATCTCAGCTGTCAATTTGATAAAATCTAGAATCACCTAAGAGAGATGTCTTTGGACATGCGTATGGGGGAATATCATGACTAGGTTATCTGAGGCTGGAACACACACACACACACACACACACACACACTGTGGATTGGCTCCATTCCCTGGGAGGAAATCTTGGATTGTATAAACAGGAGAAGTGAGCTGAGCACAAACATTCATCGCTTTCTGCTTCCTGACTGTGGATGTGATGAAAACAGCTGCCTTAAGTTCCTGCCACTGTGACTTTCCCACCATGATGGACAGGAACTCAAACGATGAGCCAAAATAATGCCCCCCCCAAGTAGCTCTTGTCAGGATATTTTGTCACACCAACAGGAAAAATGACTAACACAGCCCCCTTCTGAATTTTAGAAGACAAATTTGAGGCATATTCTACCCGACTCCTCGGAGTCAGAATCCCCAGTGAAACGGAGCCCTGGGTGCCCCAAGCATTAACTAAGTTGGTAGCATGTACTAATGGGTCTTCTCCACCTTCTATATTTCACTCTCCTCCCCTTCCACGTTCCTTATTCCGAGGGTCGCTTCGCACAATGAACTACCTCCCTATAAACCCCCTGAGAAAAAAAATCTCTATCTCCTCGAACCTCAGTTTCCTCTTGTGTAAAATGGGAATTATAACTGCCCTTCTCCCTCCCAAAGTTGCTGAGAGCATTAACTTAGAAGTATTGAGCCTGATACCAATACATGCTGAGGCCGGAGCAAGGAGTAAGCGCTTAGGGACAAGGACAGTGCAAGGTCTAACAACCTCCTCAACAGACTGTTTCAGTGATTTGTTTTTCTCTCATTCCATCTTTCCTTTTGCTTTCTCCCACTAGGTACCTCCATGCAAATGTACCAGTTGTGGCATTTTCTTCCCTATGACATCAGGTAGTGGTCTGACATTCCTCTGAAGGAGTGGAAGGACAGGGTTCCTCTATTCATCAGCTCTTTTCCAAGGAAAGCACCTCAAAGATTCTTTGTAGATGCAGCCTAGGGAAAAGCTGGAGTGGAGTTCCCCAAAGACTGGATCTAGCAGAAATTTATCTGATCAGAGTCACCTGCTCAGGCCTCTATTCGTCAGGGATAGGATTTTGTTTTTCATTGGTTATGGCATCTCTTTATCCAGAACCTTGGATGATACATTTGCAAGGACTCATAAATAATGTATGGTGACCTGGAAAACTCCAAGCAGGTAAATTAAAGATGAGCGTGTAAAACGTGAGTGCTCAGGCTGAACTGAGCCGTGACCATAGCAGGAAGATCTGCCGGACACATTCCACCTAGTTCTCCACGTTCTGCCTCAGAACCATGCCCCACCTTCTGAGGCTCCACATTGGCAAGTCCTTCGTGCTGCCCTTCTGCCGGGCCCCGCTTTTGACCCGATTTTTCTTAGCAGTCTTTCTATATTGCCTCTCCTCTGCCCCAGTTTCTCCACAGCTTATATGAATTAACGTTAAGCCCAACAACTATTGAAGCAATGAAATGAGACGTAATGTAATGATGGATGATGTAGCATCACCTTTCCAGACCCCAGTCCTGTGGGTTTTCCCCTAAAGGCTGTGTTACATGAATACATCTGCAAACAACACTGAATTTAAAAGGAAGAGGAAGAGTGATTGACACTACCAACCTGCATAAACTATGATCACAGGAGCCCACAGGATGGGGATGCAAGGAAGACCTGGTCCCTATCTGGTCCCCCTAATGATTACACAGACACCAAGGGCTTCCTCACTCTGGTTTTAGTTTCTCATTCAAAAGACAGGAGAACTGGAGGCCTGGAGTTGAGAAACAATCCTGCCAGAATCCCACCATCAGCAAATGACAAAGTTAGGAAGAGAATCAGAACTCACCCCCCACAATGCAACACTCTTTCTACCATCTAAAATGCCCACCACCCTATTCCCAGGTGAGCCATCCAGGAAAGAGGAGGGGGAAAAAGATTTGCAGGTGATTTACAGCCGAGATGCTTCCAGGATGCCCCGCTCCCTCTGGGTAATTTATGGATGTGTGAAGGAGATGATGGGCTCATTGCTTACACCATGTAATTCAAAAACTGCGGCTGCCCCAGAAAGATGGGTGAGAGGTATAAAAATATGTATATTTGATGGAGCATATATATGTGTTTGTAAATACAGTCTGTTATTGCTCAGTGTTATTATATATCCATCATCTTTCTTTGGGTTATTGGAAACATAAAAATCTTAAAGCACTAAAAACACAAAGAACGATAATTCACCCAGGAAAGTATATCTTCTCGGGGATGATTTTATGTCGGGAACAGTTTGTGCCTTTGGAAAATAAAGTCCTTGCACTGTGAGGAAGGGAAGAGAAGACAGGGTGGGGCTGACAGATGGTACCTATGAGCCCCTGGGTAGAAGCAGCTCCTGGAAGTGGTGGGGTGGCCGGCGGAGTAAGGAGAAAAAGCAGGGGACAGGGAGAACCAGGCCCAGCCTAGGCCCACCACTCCCAGTTTTCTGGCCATGGGAAAATCACAACCTTTGACATTCACCTGTTTCCTTACCTATAAACTAGAAGGCCAGAATGCCTGCCTGCTGGGACACAGCAGGACTCTGCAAATACTAGCTCCCTACCCCCTCCCCTGAAGTCACCCCATCCTGAGAGAGCATGAAAAGACATTGATCAGACCCCCTCCCTTATTCCCTCCTCACAGTCCCAGCATCCAAACCACAAAGTGGAACCATAAACCAAATTCCAAGCAGCAGACATAGTCAATAGCACAGACGTGATTTTTAAGTGAAATTAACGATTTTTGGAATATAGATTTCCTCTCCAGGCCTTTCCTCCCCAACTTCAGAGATTCATGCTTCTACATGGGTATGGTAATGTGGCTCAAGCCCTAGCTTCCGTTGTAAGTCAAATGTTAAGGAGGACTCAAGGGGACAAGAGGGGGGAGCTAGTTACGTGTGGTCACAGAGGAAAGGGTCTTCTACAGCCATGATGGAAACATAGGTCTGCAGTGGGGTGGAGGAGTGTGGTGCCTGGGAGTCCTCCGGTCTGCTCCCTACCCTGTGCCTTAATTCACTCAGTGTTCCCCCCATATCCACATAGTCAATTGGGTGCCAGTTGGTACATCTGAGAATGAACTGGTAAGAACATAGCCTCCCCACTGACCTCGTTAGTGCTCTGCTTTCAGTATGGAGTTGGCATACTAAATTCACAGTATGTAACATAGCAGGAAAGGGTTAGGCACATGGAAGGGATTTGTAAATGTTTGGTTCATTAATTAATTTTGCTTCTGTTCTTCAGAAATTCACTTAGGTGATTCCAAATCGATTGCATTAAGGATCCCAAGTAACAGCCTCCCAGGGTACACAGCCTTCACAGTTTGTTTCCCCTTGGAGCCAGACTCAGCTTTCTAACATATTTTTCCCACCAATGGGAAAGAAGCAATGTGGAGCAAGTAGAGGCTTGTGAAGGCACGTGCATTTCTCTACCCCTTCCTTAGACCAGCCACTGCCTAGTGTCTAGAGGAAAAAGGTGCATAAAGGAAAGATGAAGATACCAGCTACTGTCATCATAAATCACACAACACAGTGCCTGACCAACTCACCAGTTAACCATGGCATATAAGCAAGACCATCAGCCAAGTCTAGCCTGCAGCAATAGACCTCCCAGCCAACCCAAGATGCATAAGTAATGGCACATGGTTATTTGCTACACAGCAAATACTGACTGATAAACCAGATAGCAAGAGATTCTGACTGAAATTTAATATTTGGAGAAATCAGAAAAGCCAAGCCCAGAAAGAGATGCAAAAAGCAGAGAGGGTTCTGGGTCCCAGGGAGGCCTCAGCTAGAAGTTTGCAGGAGCTCTGTGAGGACCTTTGGTCTCATGCTCTGAGCATGCAGTGGGCTGCTGTTCTCCAGCATTTGCTTGTTCCTCACTTCTCATGCCATCTGCCAACTCCCACACTCTCCACCTACACACAAATTTCTCCCTCCCTCATCCCTATAGCTTACACAATGGCCAAAGGACTTCTCATCACCTTCCCTGCCTTTCTCTCCACAAGAGGTCCTTCCAGGCCCTGCCCTGCTGAAGGTGGCTGAGGTCGAGTCAAACACCATATTGTCAGCTCAACAAGATCTGCAGGAAAGACAACCGGGGATGCCACAATGTATACATATGCATGTGTACATGTGTACATGTGTGTATACATATGTACACACAGCTACATGTTTGTTAGGTGGCATTCTGTTGCTACAGGAAGATACATGCGATAACCAAATTAGTTTTTAATGAATATTTTGGGTTATTTTATTTATTTATTTTAATTTTTTATGTGTATGAGTGTTTTGCCTTAGACACCATGTGGGTGCTGGGATTCAAACCCAGGTCTTCTACAAGAATAGACAGCACTCGTAACTGCTGAGCCATGGCTCCAGCCCAAGATAACCAAATAATAAAGAGTTTAGAGTTTGTTGCCACACAGTTTTGGAGGCTTCGGTCTATACTCAGTTGACCTCATTTCTCTGGATGCAGCAGTAGGACACGGAAGGAACATGTGGAGTAAAACCACACGACTTATTGTCAGAAAGCAAAGGAGAGTGGGGTGGGGAAGCTAGGATCTCACAATCCTTTTCAGAGACAGATCCCCAGACACCTAAAAAGCGCCCACTAGACCACATCCCTTAAGAATTCCACCATCTTCCAGTAGCATCACGCTGGGGGGCCATACCTTTAACACACATGGGCTTTGGAGGATACAAACAACTTCCAAACTATAGCAGTGTGTTCATGTGCATCCAGACCTGTGTACCTATGCATTTATACATATGTATACTGAGTGAGAGATATTCCAGTCTCAACACAGTGATGGGACCAGGTATACTCTGTTCAACCTAAGTTGGTTAAATTCTTATCATTTTTTATTTATATTGTTGGTTCTGGGGACGAAACCCAGGGCTTTACACATGCTAGGCAAGTGCTTTACCACTGAGAGACACCCCCAACCCTCAAAACCTCTCACAAAAGCCCTGAAAGAAATGGTGGTATGGCCAGCATCCCTGTGGAAGACTCAAGTTCTGTTGCTCTGCATCCTCATCTTTCTCCAACACTGTATGCACTTCCTCCTGGTCCTCCCTCCAAAGGACACGTAGGAGTGGCCTCACACAAAGCTCCAGCATTTTACAAAACCACCCACAACCCCTCAGGAATTGCCCTCTCGGTTATCCTCACAAGCAGGAATGAGCTCCAATCACTGTCCTGTTATTTCCTAGATCCACAAAACTGGGTCCAACTTCACGTCGGATAGTGATAATAAACTCCAATCTGACATTGTAACAGCTCAGAAATTTCCTGCTACAATTTTCAGAACGAAAATGAGAAATCCTGCAGAAACGGGCGCTTGGAGGCTGTTCTAGGACACTATTTCAAGGAGTTCATCAACAGAAGATGGAAAATACAAATGACACAAAGGTGTTTACATTCTGTGGAAGACGAGTTGGGCTAACACATACCCTGATGGGATCAGGAAACAGACAGCCAAGATCCAACCTGAATCACAGCAGCCAGCCTTCCCTCCGCCCTATACAGTTACTCACCCCCTAGCTGGAAACTGGGCTGCAAACAAATGACTCAGCCCCTGGAGGAGACTCATTCACTGACCATGTGACATGCAACTATGTGAGGCTCTCCCTCTCCCTCTCCCTCTCCCTCTCCCTCTCCTTCCCTCTCTCATCTATAAAATATGAATATTGGAATGATTACTGTTTCTTGAATAGTTGTGAGGCCCCAAAATGAAAATCCATGTAACTACACAGCACACACTCTGATATGTATAGAAGATGCTTGATAGCCACCAAGTGTTGTTATGATGGTTTTATAGAACATTCAGGCCCAGAGAAGGTGCTGTGAGAAGAGCAGAGAGGAATGGACTTATTCTGGAAGAGGAGGTGACCCCTGAACTAAGTTTAGGGAACAGAATAAAAGACAATTAGGTGGATGTGGAGAAAAGGCAATTGAAGGTCAATAGCATACAAAAGGTCAAAGAGGCAGGAAGGATTCTTATGTGGAAAGGTGAAAGATGGAGTTCAAGTAGAGAGGAGGTGAGATGAAAAGCTGGAGGGGAAGCCGAGCCCAGAGTATGTAAAGCCTTGCATTTTAGGGGCTGGGACGATAACTCAGTAAAGTGCTTGCCTTGTAAGCACAAAGACCTGAGTTCTTACCCCAGAACCAATGTTTAAAAGAAAAATACCTGACAGTGATCCATACTTGTAATCCTAGCTCAGGGTAGGCAATAGTCACAAGGATCCTTGGGGCTCGCTGGCCAATCAGTCTAGACAGTTGACAAGTTCTAGACCAATAAGGGACCCTCTCTCCAAAAAGGTCAGCAGACAGGACAACACTCTGATTGTCCTCTGACCTCCACATGTAGGAACACATGTGCACCGGCACATGTACATGCATCAACACACACATATTCACCCCCCCCACACACATATATACACACATATTCACATACACACATTCCTTACATTTGACATTACAGAGCTTAGAATCATGAATTTAGGCACATGGGAGTCATAAGAGGACTTCAATCGCAGAAATAGCATCATTCATAGACATTCAAACAAAGGTGAGACTTAGACTGATATCTCCAAGTGTGACCTCCTACTTTCCTAAGAATATTTGCCACTTTATAAGGGCCAAGCCTTTTAGTGATAACAAAAATAACTATCGCTTATAAAACACTTATTGTAAAAAAAGATTTCTTGCTTATATTAACTTTTTTTACATTTATTTTCAGTTTTAGGCCAGCCTGGAATGTATATGTGGTCCAGGCTGGCCTGGACTTAGAGCAATCTTCCTGGTCTGTTTCACTGGTGATGAGATACTGTGTATATGCCACCACCATGCCCAGTTCAACTTCTTTATACTTATTACCAGCCTTTTTGTCAGGTTGGTGTCCTACCATCTTCCCATGTTTTCTCCCCATTTTTCAGAAGGAAAAACTAAGAATCAGAAATAATAACTAACCAGCCTGCTGTCTTTTACACAAGCAAGGAATCCGGTGTATGCTTTTAATCATCACGCCACAGTACTTCTTAGGAAAACAGTTGGTCTTCATTGTTAGCCCTCAAATATGAGCAAGACTCCCATCCAGAGGAAAAGGTTTCATTATGACAGAGTGGAAAAAAAACCTTAATTCCAAACCCAGCCTAGCCTCAGAGTCACTGCCTGGCAATGAGCAAGTTGTTTTTCTTCCAGAGGCCTCAGTTCCCCATCTGAACCACAAAGCCCATCCAGCCTTGATATGCTCAGCTTCCGGGGCATGCTAGGTCTGCAGAGGAAAGATCAGCATGATGGGAATTATGAAAACAGCTGTAAGTCCTCAAAGCTTGAGCAGCAAAGTAGAGTCTGCGATGAGGAGAAAGTAGGGAGGCAAGGTGTGGGAAATGATACCAATAACTCACCCCCAGGAGAATGCAGACATGCCATGTGAACGAGCTGTGCCAGGTCAGTGTAATCAGCACAAGGCAATTCTGAACAGGAAGACCCGAGTTATCAGACAAGGATCTTCAGAATTCCTTTCAACTGTTTTTTAAGACCTTGCACGAGATGCAGTATGTGCGACTGGTTTTTATAAAACAATTTGGTTTATGCACATTTTTATAAGTACAAATCCTAACCATTACTTATTATGAAGTCAGTCAGTACGAACAAGGCTGTTTTGATTAAATAAATTGGATGCTCAGGTTGATACAAAACTGTATCATCTACAACCCCCAACCGCCTTTCCATGTTTATCAAAACAAACTCATCATTTTCATTAATTTTGGTTATCCATTATCCAGAGAACATGATTTACACAGACAAGGAGCTGCAAATACTGACGGGTTGAGGAGAAAAAAAGAAGGAAAGGTAGTTTGCAACGTCTGAATACTCTTCAAAGTGATTCAGAGTTGTAAAAGGAAACCAGAGGCTAGAACTCTAGGGAAGTATCTCCTTCCAGCCTGCACCCATGGCGGAGGGCTCTGGTCATCCATGCATTTGTTCCACACCTCCCTCTAAGTGTCTACGGTGACCATGAATGGCTCCAACTCTAGGAGGCAAAACAAAACCATTTCCTCTTGAGGGTCAAGCCTTCGGTAGGTGAGGGATGGGCACTCCACCCACCTGTGGGGAAGATTTATGGCACGCTGGTGAGGAGCAGCGTTAAGGAAATTAATAATGAAATTAATAATGAATCAGGAAAGGAGTGTGAGGGCTGTGGAGGAGGACAGCTCAACTGGGAAGACGCTGCAGAGGCCTCATGTGCACGAGGTGAGGGAGCCAGTCCTGGTGCTGGGGCAAGGGCCAACCAGCTAGTGCCAGTGCTGTGGCCCTGACAAGCTCAGGGAGGAAGGGTAAGGTGGAGTACCAGAGGAGAAAGAGTGAGAGGCGAGCTTTAGAAGGGCTGGAAAGGAAGGTAGGGGTGGGATGGCATTGGAGGCCCTTGTAACGTGGTTAAACAGGCCTGCCACTGTGCCACCAGGGCATTTTCAGCAGAGTGACAGCTGCTGTTTCTATACATCACTGGAGATGCCAGGCTGAGATAACAGTATAGCTACAAGGAAGGCCAGAAATCATGACAACAGCCCAGGAGCTGTGGTATGTACCATGTGGTGGCGGAAATGGTGAGCTCTGGTCAAATTCTGGGTATGTTCCAAAAATAGAAGCAATAGGCGGTCCAAGCAGTTGTACACAGGGTATGAAAGGAGAGTCGAGCCAAAGACATGCCTCTGAAATGTTTGGCCAAAGTAACAGGCCTCCGGTAGGAGCTGCTGATAGTGGGGATGACTGGAGTAATGGGTTTGGTGACTGTGAATCTAGAGTCTGTCTGGGATGTACTAACTTTAAGACTCCTGTTAGAGACTCAAGGGAAGTTGGATAGGTAAGTCTGGAGTTGAGGGAAGTGGTTCAACCTGGGTGTATAATGTGAAGAGTGTCTCTTGCAAATGCTGCTTAAAGTACTAGGGAGATAGCATGAGATCATCAAAGCAGTAGATGTGGGTGGACAAAGCCAGAGATTCCTAATCCTGAGATGCTGTTAGGGAAAGAGGAATTTACTGCCTGGTTGAATTTACTGCTTGTAACCAATTAACTCAACTGGAGACACAGGCATCCGGAGATAGGGGCAAGTGTTGCAGCCCCTGGAGCCTGACCTGTCTGATCTGTGTCTTGTCACGTAGGCATGTCTGCTTACACAAGATAACAGGGAAGGGTCACGCCAGGCACATACCACTCATCCCTCCCCGATTGAAATATTTTCCTTGTTTTAAAGTTATTGGTTTGTGAAATGCTTGCTTTGAAACTATTGGTTGTATAAACGCGGGCTTTTGTGTAACGGTTGTGGGAGCCTATATAATCTTTACCTGAAATTGCCTCGGGGTCGATCGCTCCCACCAGACCTGCATGTCTTGGAAGGACGGTCGGCCCCAGCTAGCTGGCCTAATAAAACTCTGCTTGATTTTTGCATCTCCACACTCGTGCATTTGTTCTCCTGAAGAGACCCACTGAGTCATGGACCCTAACTATGCCAGGAACAGAGAAGGAACCAGCAAAGAGATGCAGGGGGAGCAAGGGGCAGGTGTAGGGGATGGAGACCAGGAGGACCACATTCCAGAGGACAAGCAGGGAGGGTGCTTTGCAGGAGCAGCTCTCAGCTGTGTCGGATGCTGAGAGGACCGCAGTAGTTTTCATTGCTTTTCTGTGACCAAATTACAAGAAACTACTTAAAGAAAGAAGGGTTATTTTGGCTTACAGGTTGAAGGTTCAGCTCATCAGGGTGGAAGGTAATTGAAGTTCTTGGCTATGACTCTTCACTGCCTCACATCTTGACAAAACAGAGAACAGAGAACAGGAAGCCTGTTCCATTGCTCTCTCCATTTCCCCTTTTTTATTCATCGTGGGGCCCCCTCCACATGGGGTGATACCACCCTTATTAAGAGTGGGCTTTCTCAGTGAAGCCTCTCTAGAAATGCCCCCACAGATGTCCAGGGGTGGATCTCCCAGCCAATTCTAGATCCAGTCAAGTTGACAATGAAAATTAAAGATAATCAGGACAGTAAGAGACAGCTGAGGTCAGACTGCCAGCTTTAACCAAGTAGAGGCCACAGGTCATGGGTAACTTTGATAAAACCAGATTTGATGGGATGATAGAACAGAAATCCAGCTGGGCTTTTGCAAGGAGGAGGTGGAGGAGAGGGATTGGGAAAGTAGTAAAAGGGGATCTTCTCAGAAATTTTGTTTTGAAGGGCCACTGAGAATAAAACAGCAGCTGAAGAAGGGGTGAGATTGGCGTGTTTATTCATTGTCACTTCTAATGTATTTGTGCACCTGTGTCAAGGGACAAGAGAGACAGAACAAGTAACATCTGGGAGGGAGGGACAGAGGGAGGGACGGAGGGAGGGACGGAGGGAGGGACGGAGGGAGGGACGGAAGGAGGGAGTTGATCCTTAGATGGAGTGTAGAGGGGAGGGCTGCTAAAGTGTAGACAGTGCAGCAAACCCTCTGAGATGTCAAGTAGGTCCTCAGTTGAGAGGGAAAGACAGGAAGAAGTGTTGGAAGCTCAAGGAAGAAGAGAACATTAGAAACAACCATAGAGGAGCAGGTGAGGGAACGGAGCAGGGAAACAGGTCCTGGTTGTCAGCCAATATAAGAACCCACAGGAGATCAGAGAGACCAACGCTCACAAATGGAGGGAGAAGCAGTCCCCCTGGCTGCATGTTCTCTAGCCAGTTCAGCTGGGGGTAGGGAGCAGCAGCAAATAGGCAGTTGGCTATGACACAGTATGTGGTTCTACACCTATGTCTTAATTACTTTCTATTGCTGTGATAAAAACACTGACCAAAACCAACTTGGGGAGGAAAGGGTTTATTTGCTTACAAGAACAGTCCATAATCAAGGGAAGCCAAGGCAGGAACTCTGGGAAGGAATCTGGAGCACAGACCATGAAAGGATGCTGCTTACTGGCTTGCACCACTGGCCTGTGCTCAGCCTACTTTCTTACACAATTCAGGACCACCTGCCTAGGGGTGGCACTGCCCACAGTGGGCTGGGCCCTGCTACATCACTCAACAATCAAGAAAATGCCCCACAGACATGGCCACAGACCAATGCAATGGAGGGAATTCCTCAGTTGAGAGTCTCTCCACCCACATGTAAACTTTGTTGGTTTTTGGTGTTTTGTTTTGTTTGTTTGTTTGTTTGTTTGACATAGTCTCTCTAGTCCCAGCCCACCTGGAAGTGACTATGTGGACCAGGCTAGCCTCGATCCCACAGATATCTGCCTGCCTCTGCCTCCCGAGGGCTGGGATTAAAGACACATGCCAGCACACCTTGCAAGAATGTATACTTTGAAGCAAACATACTTGCTTACAAACCCTTGATCCATCACTCACTAGCTGTGCAATCTTGAGCCACTTACTTTACCTGTGCTTTCATTTCTTCACCAGATTCTTTTTTGGGGCTTGGGGGGAGGAAAGGGTTTATTTCATCTTACAGCTTACAGTTCATCACTGGGGGTGGGGGAGGTCAGGGTAGAAGTTCAGGGCAGGAATCTGGAGCACAGACCATGGAGAGTGCTGTTTACTGCCTTGCCCCTCTGGCCTGTGCTCAGCTTGACTAATTATATAACACAGGAACACCTGCCCAGAGGTGGCATTTTCCACAGTGGGCTGGGCCCTTCCACATCACTCAACAATCAAGAAAATGCCCCACAGACATGGACACAGGCCAATCCAATAGAGGAAATTCCTCAATTGCCACCTCAAATGTTCAAGTTGACAATGGAAGCTGTCCGGTACAATTGACCCCTTGCAACTTGACACACAAATGCATCACTATTAAATGATGACCTTTACCACTGCTTCTCCCCAAGTCTCATGTTAATATGAATATTATAACAGTACAATTTTAAAAGACCCAGTCTTTAAAAAATGCCAACACTTTAAAAAGCCTCTTTAAAACGTCTCTGTGGGTTCCTGTAAAATCCGAAGCAAGTTAAGTGCTGTCTTATTTCAGAAGGAAGAATCTGGCACACTTAAGCAAAACTAAAGTCCAGCAAAGTAGCTCAATGTTGGACATTTAGGATTCACTCATGATCTTCTGGGATCCAAAGGGCTTAGACAGCTCTACTTCTCTGGCTCTGCCATCCATAGCACACAAAACTTGTCTCACAGGCTCAGGCTGACTCCACTCCACTCCACACCTGCCACTACCCTCGGTGGTCATCCCATGACCATGACTCTCTCAGGGTGTCAAGCTTCAGCTGCTCTCTGTGACCCCTTCATGCTTTCAACACCAGAACCATGCAGGAGACTCTTCACAAGATTCTTAAATCAAGATAAATGTTCGAAGAGATACTAATGCTAATCACCCCATCTGATCAATATACATATAATGAGCATGCTATGGTGTATATGTATAAACACTATATAGGAAATAAAAATTTAAATAGGCAAACGCATACACAGTATTTAAAGGAGTACTTGGCTCAGTTAAGGCTCTCTGTAAGTGTTAGCTTTTTGAGGGTTCCTTGAACAATTAAAATCCTCACTATTTGGCAAAAAACCCCTATGAAGTGTAGCATTAGGGAATAGTAAGAAATCAATATCGTTTTTAAATCTCATCTGACCCATTTTGGCTGGATCCACCATCTAATTTCTCCATCTAATTTATTTTTAATTATTTATTCATTTGAGGCCAAACATGGTTTAGTTTCCCTACAGACACTTTCTGAGGCCACAGCTGGGGCAACCAAAAGTTGATCAAGAAGCTCCCTAACATGGATGGGTTGATATTATCACATCATGCTGCAATGGATGCAACACAATAGACCGTTATCCTGTGAGGGGAGCAGCTGCCTGCAACGCCCTGTGATGGTTAATCTTGGATGTCAACTTGATTGGATGTGGAATCCACTAAAAGGCAAGCTGCTGGGTACTCCTGTGAAGGGACTTTCTTGATCAGCTTATTTGAAGTGGGAAGATACACCCCAAATGTGGGCTGCTGAGATAAAAGATAGAAGAAGAAAGCTTTGCCTTTTGCCTGCTAGACTTCACTCTTGCTGGCAAGTTCATCTATCCTGTTGCCACGGCTACATTCCGTCATTGATATTAGAATCCAGCTTTGGGGTCCCAACATGAACTGAAACCAGTGGCTCTCCAGGAATCCTCTGGGCCTCCAGTGCCAGACTGGGACTGCTGGGACATCAAGCTTCAGGTTCTCCACTTCCCCAGTGTAAGGCAACCATTTTTTAACTACCGATACTGGGCAAGCCAACACAAATTCTCCTCTAATGTATTAGCTCTATCACTTCTGTTTCTCTGGAGAACCCAGACTAACTCTGAGCCTCACCTGGACATTTTGAAGACTCTGAGCATTGTCCCTTATCCCTTGGCACAGGAGCACTATCTTGAGCCAATATTTGCAAGACCAATGCTTTATGAGATTTTTATCACTTCAATTTTGCTTTTAAATTAATTTAAAAGGATGGGGATTGTGGTTCAGTTTTCTTACCACGCATGAAGCCCTGGGTTCCAGCCCCTACATCATATTAACTGGGTTCCACCCCCTATATCATATAAACGATATGGTGGCACATACCTATATTCTCAGCACTTGAGAGGCAGGGGAATTCTAAATTCAAGATCCTCCTGAACTGAATAGCGAGTTTGAGGTCAGCCTGGGATACAGGAGATCCTGCTTTAAAACACAAATCCATTCACAATAGGTCCCACTACATTGACAAAGTAAGTGAATAGGATGCAGGTCAGTGGCTGCTGGGGAAAGCACATGGAAACCCATTAGTGGGTACTTCTACTTTCTCAGTAAAATAGGAAAGAAAGTCAGGATCCAGAAAACGCAGAGAAAGAGGTAAAGGCACACAGGACTCCTAATGGAAGCTGAGGCGGACTTTAACACCCTGCTGATCCACTCTGTGTCAAAGTTCAGAAAACAGTTGTGTCTGTTGTTTTGCTTAGAGATGGAGTCTACCATTTCTAGAGTCACCCATGTGACTTTTGGGCATGTCGTTTAACCTCACCCAGCCTCAACTTCGTCTGAAAAATGGGGATAATTACTGTACCCACTACAGTGGAAGGAAGAATTTCTAAAAAGCATAAAAATACAAGTAGTCTGCAGAGCATGACCTGGAAACACCATAATGAAAGTATAAATTAAGGTGGTTACTGTTTTTAAGTATTTAAGTGATATTTCCGCTCTGAATTTGGCTTCTGGAACCCCCACAAACACCTCCATGGAACCCTGGGATCCCTCCAAACAGTTTTATAGCCACTGATGAATCATACCCTCTCTTGCTGTAAATGAAGAAATTGGACTCAGACAGGTAAATGGACCTGCCTGTTAAACAGACAGGAACCCACATCTCTGTCCGGGGCAGGCTTTCAGAGCCCATCTCAACTCAGGATTCCGTGCCAGCCCCCAAAAGTGAAGCCTAGGAAGGGTTTTGTTTTTGTTTGTTTTTCTGAAACAGGGTTTCATATGTTTCAGACTGGCCTCAAACTTCCTAGGTGGTCAAGGATGATCTTGAACTTCTGATTCTCTGTCTCCACCTCCCAAGTGTTGAGATTACAGTCCAGGTATGCACCACCACACCTGGTTTATGCAGTGTGAGGGAGGAACCCATGGCTTGTGAATGCTGGGCAGGCACTCTACCAACTGAGTTACATCCATGACACCATCTGGAGAATATTTTTAACAGTTACATTAGAAAGAAAAGTCAGAAATACCTAGACACACTTCTGTGAAGTTTGGTCCCAAGGCTCTAATCCCCATGGCAAGAGCTACATTAAAGTCTGGAGTGTTTTCCACCAGGGATTTGGGGAGGAAGTGATGAGCCCTGGCTATGGCAAACTGCGGAGGGATCTCAAGTGGTGCTTCATTCCAAAACAGCATTTGGGAAGGTTCCAGTAGACAGTCAATGAGAGAGTAAGGGAAAACAGATCTGAGGAGATGTATTCAAGTCATGAACCAGCAGCTCAGCAACCCCAGGGACGTTCTTAGGAGCACAGAACCCCAGGCCCACTCAGTCTACTTAATCCCAACCTACTTTATGAGCAAATCTCTGGGGATTCTGAGAAGCACCTCATCTCCTCTGTTCCTCATACAACTCTACTTACAGGGTATTTTTCTCATTTTACAGATGTGGAAACATGAAAGTTTAGGAAGTTCAACCCACTTGGCAATGCCCTGTGGGTATGTGATAAGTATATGTCCATTCCCAGATTGGCAGAGCCCAAAGCCTATGCTTTTCCCACAGCCCCAAGGTGCCACTACCTTAACAGGACAGGAAGTACGAGCTTGGTTTAGAAAGGAAAAGAAAAAAAGGAGGCATGTTGGCCAGGGATCTCACTCAAACTTATCACACAGGGAGGGACCTAAGGTACTGCTTCATTCTTCCAGTTCAGCAAGCGTTTCCCAAGAGTACATGCTAGCAATGTGAGATGGAGAGGAAGTCACTCTGCCTGCCAATGCTCCAGACACGTGGACCTGGCTGGGAAAACCAGGGAGAACTAGCCATTCTGTGCCCCGCACTCAGTGTCTTGTCCATGCCTCTCCATCCTGTCTTCTTGTTCCCACTGTCTGTCCTGGTCTTATCTTATGAAGACTCACCTGGGCACTTCCAAAAGAGAAGCAGCAGCAATAGCTGTCAAACATGATGGCTCTGAGGGGTAGCAAGGCCCAGCCCTCGCACTGAACCCCCTCTGGAGGCTGGGCCTCCAGTATTCCTGCTGAGATCCTAGAACTTGCTGACTTGGACTGTTGGACCAGAAAAGTCCTTGCTAGTTGTGTGACACATTCCTGTGAAGACATGAACAAAGATCTACTCACCCCAGATAAGGAACCAAGAACAGATAAGAGTAACAGTACCACCAAATGAACCCATGCATTTATTGGGGTTACTTTCAGGAGCATGGACCACTCAAAAGTAGCTGTATCAGTGAAAGTGCATCCCAACACGGGTGATGACTCTTAAAACCTGGAAGCCTGGAGATATCTGTACAGCTTGCAGGCAGCTCCACAGATAGAGAATCTCTCCTTCATAGCAGTTTTTACTCCCAACATCACCTTGGGGACGGAGGGGACGTGTGCATCTGATAAATTTTAGGGACTTCTGGAACATTTATTTGGAACTCCTGCATCTTAAAGAGCGTCCCTATAGGACAACATGTTTCATCTTGGAGAAACTTACTGCACAACACTAGTGAACTTCAGTGTTCTTTCTTTGTCCTCAGCCTCCTTGCTCCCAGGGAACAAGCTGAGGCATCTTTAGAAGTTAGAGCTCTGCTGTGGAAACTTGGGTGCAAATAGCTCATCAGATCAATTCAAACCCAGCCAACCTTGACCAAGGCTGGATTCAGAACTTAAAAGCAACTTTATTTTGAGGGAAGCAGGATGAGAGGATTCAGGGCTTTGGAATGAATGAGGTCAAGTCGATGTTGGCACTGAAAGTACTGTGTTTGCAGCACAGCTCTGAGAGGCACCATGAAAAGGTGATTTGCAAAGTGAGTGCAGCTAAAGACCAAGTGGATATCCATATACATGTATACATGTGTGTGTAGGTGTTAATATGGGTTAGGGCCGAAAAGCTCAGTGTTCATATGGAACAAGATGGACTAAGGTGGCTCTTGTCTCAGTCACCAGCAATGACTTACAGTAGCAATGAGCTTGACCAGGCAGGCTCTCCCTCCACCTCTAGTCTGATACCCAAGAAACTCCCCACTTTCTTCACAGCTTCTTTCCCTGGGTTTTTATGACTTTTAACAAAATTGTAAACTCTGCTCCCATCTAGTCTCAACCTCTAACTTAACAGGCCATTTTGCAGTGGCTAAAGACTAGAGGAAGATTATCAGACCCACCATGTTCATTGAAACATGGAAAGCAGCTTCATCACAAACAAGGCTGTGGTATCATGGACCTAAAACACATGCCACTCTGCCCTAAATATTGAGAGGAGTTTTAGCAATGCATAGAAACCAGGACATACAATCATGGGCTTAAGATTGAATTGAGCTAATATTATGGGACTTCCTCCCTCAGAGTCCCTTAGCTTTACCAAAGTTTGTTTTATTTGAATAGTCCTTATTACCCAAACCATCTTTTTACTTTCTGGGTTGGCTTGGTCCCATAAGGACAAGGGAAAATGCCCCAGCTCTAGAGTCTTCCCACATGCCCCACTGTACAATGTACGTAGCACAAATTATCTCAACAAGTCCTCATACACAACTCTAAGCTCACTGTTTTGCTGATTAGTAAACTGAGGCTCAGAAAACAATTTCCCTGGCAGCTAGTGAGAAAGTAACTACACCTCAGGGCAGATTCGCTGAGTGTGATACCTGTTCCCCTGCTTTTGCCCAGTCTTCTCGGACTCATCCCTGGAGCACAAACAGCACTCATCAGTGGGTCATGTGAAGCACTTGAGTTCCCTTCTCTTGGCCTGTACACACTAGCTAAATGCTCTACAATAAACAGAAGTTACCTTTGAAATGGTTTGGAGAATGAAGTGTGTGTGTGTGTGTGTGTACATACACTTATGCATGCACTTGTGTGCATGTGGAGGTTAGATGACAACCTCTGGTGTCATACCTTCGTCATCCTCCACCTTGTTTCTGAGATAGTGTCTCCCATTGGCCTGGAGCTTAGCAAGTAGGTTGGGCTAGTGTTGCCAGAGTTCTCTAGGGGTCTCTTGTACTATCAGGCAAGCCATATAACATATCTTTATGTACATTTATTATTACTGTAGGGGAGAGAAGGGAGTGGCTTACAACGAAAGGAACACCCAGTGCCTAGCTCTGTGCTGCTCAGCTCTAGGCATCCCAGCTCTGAGCTGTAGCTCAGAGCCCATCATACTACATCCCTCCCTCGGCACACCCATAGTTACCACTAGCATTCAGTCATACCTCAGGGGCCAGCAGTCTTGCCCCAGGTCCGTAAGTGTCAGGCCATTCTGTCCTCCAGTATGCCCAGCTGCTGTGCATTCCCCCACGGGCCCGTCATTCCTGCATTACTCAGGGTTCACCGCTTCCCAACAGCCCCTCAGTAGTCCATCCCCTGAGGCAGGCCCCACCTCTCAAAGGAACCAGCCACCTGGGGGACAGCTAGCTGTGCAGCCATCTGTTTCCACCTCCCCAGCACTGGGATAACAAGGGTGTTCCATCATGCCTGACCTTCTTTGATGTGAGTTCTGGGGATCAAACTCCATTCCTCATTCTTATAAGACAAGTATTTTACTAACTGAGCTATCACCCCAGTCCCTTGAGTATTTTTAAAAAGAAAAGACACATTGGGCCCAGAATTTCCCACAAAGAGAAAACCTCATATGGAAACTTCTGCTGTGGTCTAGCCTAGCATGATCATAATATTGCTGAGCTGTGCCCTGGATACAGGAAAGACCACTTTCAGCAGCATCATGGTTTTCAGAAATGTCTCCTCTGGTCCCGTAGGATGAAGTCAGATTATTAATGTGGTCCCACATACTTCTTCTTCAGAGGTGCCCAGTCTATGCTTCAAACCTATACCCACTTTAGGCAATGGAAACTACCAAGTGATCTCTGATTGACCAAAATGTTTGTTGACACAATCTCCTCTTAAGTTCTCTGAGTATGTCTTTAAGAGGCATGTCTCAGATGCCCCTGTGTTCTAGGTGGTAGAAGCTCAAAGCTGGACCTACACAGCTGGGGGCTCACAGTAGCATTAGCCATATTCCAAGCTGAGGGGTGCATTCTGGGCAACATCCAAAGGTCCACAGCCCTCACAGGGTCTCAGGGCCCTCCAGCTGATGGTGATCATTGCTCTCACAGACGGAGTTTTACACTAGGTGGTAAAACAGCACCATCAGAATGGCCACATATGGGGCTTTGTGTGGACCGGTCCCCACAGGTTTGCAGGCCGCCTAGCCAACTTTCTATTTGCATACATCAGTTTAATATTCAGAAGAAGCAGATGGAACCTCTCTTGATTGGCTTTACCCATTCAAAATCCATAAAATATAAACAGAGAGACAGAGACAAATACAAAAGAAGAGAGTTCTCGGAGATGTTCAAAAGAACTTGGAGGTCATTTCTTCCACATTCTACGTCCCTTACAGTTCTCTCTAACTCAGCATTAAGCTCCTCCCCACTGAGCTCAAGCCTGGCCTCAGGGTACTACATCCCAGTCATACAAGATGAAACTTACTTGACATCACCAACACAGGTTTGGAGAAAGGGGCTGATGTGTTATGGCAGAGGTAGTTATAATATAGAGCTATGGGACTCCTATTCTAGTGCTCTTTCAACTACACCAGAATCAGTGTTCTAGACTGTTAGTGTCAGGTAAGAGGAAGGCGGCATAGAAGGTTGCCCTATTTAAAGAGCACTGCATAGGCAGGCGATAAGCCTACGTTCAGTACTTAGATGGCCTGTCCTTGAGCAAGTTGCTTCATTGTCTGTGGTCCTGTCTCCTCACCTACAAAATGAGGATAATAAGGCCTATCTTGTAGAGCCCATGTGATGCTCAGATGAGATGGTCCCTAGAACAGTGTCCAACACAGACTTAAGTTGAGATTTCCCTCTTCTAACACCAGGCTCCTGATGTCTTCCCACCAAGGCTCCTGCCTGGCCAAACCAACTCCTATACTCTTGATGAACATAAATGATGGGTGGTGTTTCGGTGTCTATGATTGCCCAGGCTTGTTGGTTGAACAGATGACTTCCATTGCCCAAAGGTATCTGCTGGTGGTTGACAAGAGCTGGGGCCACAGAAGCTGTGTTGGTAAAGCATTTTTAACTTTCTCTACTCAGGAGAGTGACCAGGAATGTGCTCAGAACTTTTGTCAATTTCTGGGTAAGGACAGTAGCTCTTTCGGAAAGCTCTATGTAGAATTAATGTCAAGTTCTTAAAGGGCAAATTATTACTGAGACTCCTGTGGCCTTCCCGCCAGCTCATAAGTCCCCAATGACCAGGCCCAACCCTTACTCATTGCTCCATATCCTGGGTCCCCATTTGTTGGCATGTAGTAGTTGTTCCCCAATACTATTACATCCTTTATCTTCATAACTTTCCAATGTTCTTTCACTTTAGACCAAGAATAATACCCCACCCCAGGCCTGGACATATGTGTTAGTCAGCTATCCATCACTGTAACAAAGTACATAAGGCAATAAATTAATAAAAAGAAAAGTTTTCTTTTGGTTCCCATCTCTACAAGTATCAATCCAAGATCACATCTCTCTTTCTCCCTCTGGTGAGCATGTGGCAGGTATAGCCCTCACATCAGAAAACCAGAAAGAAGGGCTGGAAAGATGACTCAGTGGTTAAGAGCTCTGACTGCTCTTATAGAGGGCCTGGGTTCAATTCCCAGCACCCACATGGCAGCTAACAACCATCCGTAACTCCAGTTCCAGGGGATCCAACACTATCTTCTAACCTCTGTGGGCACTGCTCTTACATACATGCAGGCAATATACTCAGACACATACAATAAAAATAAAATATTTTTAATATATAAAGAAAATCAGAAACAATGAGAGAGAAGAGTCCCACAATTCCCTTCTAGGACATATTCCAGTGATCAAAGGACCTCTTTCTCACTAGGCCCCACCTCGTAAAGGTCCCACCACTACCCAGGGTCCGACCCTGAGATCATGACTATAACTCATGGACTTTGGGAGACACTCATCCAAACTGTAGCACCATGTTATTTGTGTTGGCCAACAAGATGTCAATCAGTCATCTGCTGCTGCATAATAAATTAAACAACATACTTGTATCATCTCACAATCTCCATGGGTCCATTCTCTCACCTAGCTACCCTGGGTGCTCTGTTTTAGGGCTCCTCACACCACACAGGGTCTTGTTGGGAAGTTGGCTCACTGAAGGCATCTCAAGGCTTAGCTGGGGAAGGTTCTGGGATTTATTAACAGGATTGGGTTCTGCATAGGTTGTAGCCAGAGAGGCTGCCCTCCATTCTTTTCCATGTAGGTTACCTCACCAAAGCACTTTAGCTGAGGGGACAGTAGAGAGGAACTATAAGAAAGATAGAATGCTCTAACCTAATCACAAAAGGCTATTAATTTTTTTGTCATATCACCTATTAGATGCAAATTCCAGGTCCTGTCTACACAAAGGAGGGGGAGCGTTTTCAAAAGGGTCAGTGCCTGGATGGTGGGGACCACTGCAGACCCCTCAAAAAGCTGTCTACCATAGGCAGAATTTATCAGGAGTCCTGAGGAGGATGTAACTTGCTCTTGTGCCAAGGACAGACCTGGGTAAGTCACTGGTTCAGAAAGCACATGAGAGACACATGATCTACGGCTAAGTCCCCCAGGCAACCCAACCCACAGTAGAGACTTGAGATGAAGTGTAGACATATGAATGAGTCCAGTCAAGAGCAATATAACCTCCCAGGGAAACCCAACCAGAGCAGCTGAACTTAGCAGAAGCCACTGTAGTTTTGTGGACAATTGGGATACAGCAAAAGCTCATTAACACCAGGAATGCTAAATAGTAGTAATTGATTTCAGGAACTGGAAAGATGGTTCGGTGGATCAGAGTGCTTGTTGTACAAGCATGAGCTCCTGAGTTCACCCAACACCCAGAAAAAAAAAAAAAAAAAAAGCGGTGTGTGATGATGGTGGTGCCCATAACCCCAGTGTTATCGTGGGTAACTGGCTGCCAGTGTAGCTCCAGGCTCAGTGAAAGACCCAGTCTCAAAAATGCAGACAGAACAGGACATCAATGTCCTCTTTTGGCTTCTGCATGTTCACACAGGTATGCACACTCACCCATCACTCACCCACTCAGACACATGCACACATATGCCACATGTGTACATACATATACAAACAAATAACAAGAAGTGACTTCACATCTCAGTTCCCTCACCTATGAAAGGACATAACAATATTGGTATCTTACAGAGTCATTATGAAAATGAAATGACTTAGTATTTCCAAAGTTTAACAGTTCCTGGTGCATAGTAATCAACCCTAAGTTCTTGTTAAATGAGACTAATCAGTCAATAACAGCTAACCTATGTGTTTGCCAGATATTGAACACTTACCTATATTCTTTCATTCATTCTTCACAACAATCTTATGTGGTTTGTATGGGACCATCTTCATTCTTAAAATGGGGCTTTGGAAGTTTAAGAAACGTGCACAGATATACAGCTAATACATGGGGAAGCCAGGATCTGAATTCACCATCAGTTAAATAAAATTTCAGATCAGAAAGATAAGAAAGCACAACCAGCAGCAAAGAGGCTGGACAGTAAAAGGAGATACGAGTAGTGACTGAGCTGGTTCAGGAGGAAGGCTGCCCAGCTGCACGGGACTCCTTTCCCCAGTGTCAAGCCAAGGCATTCCTTTCATTGATATCTTGTGGGGTGAGCCAAGGGGCAAGTCTGAGAGGACAGCATGAGAGATGTTTTCAAACCAGAAAGGCCACCAGGAATAAGAATTGATGGCTCAATGTGACCCCAGGGAATAGAGCTAGGTCACCTGGGTAGAAGTTCAGGACTATATGGATATAAGGAAGAACTAGATAAGAATTCCATCTCCCAAAACAAAAGTACAATACCAGAGGACGCAAGGAGCCCCACTAGACCCATGCCGGCAGATTCCTGAGAACCACGTGCTAAGGATGCTGTGAAGAGATTCCTGCCCTGGGCAAGAGGCCAAATGATTTACCTTGTGAAATCTCTTCCACCTCGTAGTCAGAGCTTCCAAAAAAAAAAAAAAATTGTGTCTACAGGTACAGAGCCAAAACCTTGCTGATGAGTGAAATGTCACCTAGCTCATTTCAGTAGGAAATAAAGGCAATTGACAATAAAGCTCTCTTTTTTTCCAGGCAACAAAAAATGGAACACACAGTTGATCATAATTTAAAGGATAAGATGCATGATATAAAACATGATGCTCCTTAATGGAATATACAGATGTCATGAACTATGACCTAAATTCAGAGACACTATCTCGGTCACTGCTTAGACTTGACCACAGTCTACCCCACTCCTGGCTGTTCTAAAGCTCATTCCTCTTGCAGATGCAAGCTGCGTTGTTTTCCTGAAAGCTCTTCCCATTCCTGGTCTTTTGTTTTGTGAGGTTCCTCAATGGCCACTGTTCCTACTTTCCTCCTCCTCCTCCTCCTCCTCCTGAGGATGAAACTCAGGTTCTCATGACTGCAAGGCAAGCACTTTACTGATTGAACTATTTCCCTTGCTGTTGCTGCTGCTGCTCCTCCTCCTCCTCTTCCTCCTCCTCCTCCTCCTTTTCCTTCTCTGCTCTCCACATCCTATGAGTGATCCTAGACATCCCTTTGGAGTTTTACGCCAGTAGTTCTCTGTCTCAGGCTATAGTACAGTTCTCTCCCAGAACCAGAAATCTGGATATATGCCCACTCCACCTGAAGATCCCTTGGACATCTCTGATATGACCTTTGCCAGAATTACTCTTTATTTTTTACCAAAGTCACCTATCTTCTTGACTGGCACCATACTGTGCTATTGTATAGCTCTCTCATTCTTTCTGGACTTCTGGGTTTCCATCTGTGAAATAAAGAAGTTTGAGTAGATTATTTCTAAAGTCCCTTTATTTCAGTTTTGACATCTTGTTACTCCAAGATTCTAAGATTTTAAATGTTGCCCTATTTGTTTAGAAGACAATATCATGGCAATAATAATAATATAATCTCTGACTTTTGTTCAGCATCAGCATGTACTGGAAATTTCTATAACTGATACCTATAAGTCTTCTTCTTGAAGTAACCCCACCATTATCTTTGAAGTTCATGAAACAGACTCGGAAAGTTAGGAAGCTTGCTCAAAGGCACACCACTAGGAACTGGCCACACCAAGATCCAATCTTTCACAACATAGTTCACATCTTTGGGCTCTAGATGGGAGCCAGTCCTGAGTTCCAGTCTTGGTGTTTATTCTTATCACCTCTGTGTCCTTGGATAAAACTTTGTCCTTTTAGGTCTCAGTTTCCACAGCTTTCAAATGGGAGTGGTAATAACAGCTACGGTTATTAACTCACTCGTAGACCCACAAGACTGAAGCCATACCCTGAATACCATCCAAGGACTTTCCACCCACGTTCCCTTGTGTAGCTGATCTCCCAGAACTCACTGTTGCAGGAAAGGGCTATCAGGTTGGAATGTAGAGAAAAGATAGAAACCCCTACTGAGCCAGGCATAGTATTGATTTGTGGAGAAGTGGGTCCAGCCCACCAGGGACTGCAGGGAACAAGGGTTCTGGCCGAGGTGGGGGTGAGTGGCACGGAATCAACACACAGACTCCGGGAGCCGGTGGAGAGCAGGCACTAGGCGAGGTGCTGCAGACTTGTTTATTGCTGGGAAGTGCAAGCCTTGTATACCTCTCCCCCTGCCCCCAGTGTCCCATGAGTTGGTGTGTCACTTCCTGATAGATCCCCTCATCTGGGCAGGATCCCCTCATCTGGGCAGATCGTAGGTTGGCTATTTTGTGGAAGCACAGGCTGTGCTCTCCAGGTGGAAGCTGTGCTCCCAAGTGCAGCCTGTGCTTAGGCCTGGCACTTCCTCTCCTACACCCCAAGTGACTCAAAACCAAGGTTGCTGCATATGTAAAGTACCCAACAGCACAGGGAATGTGTGATAAGCTGGGCTGCTCTGTTGCCCACCTGGAACAACCTCCTCTTCACATCACTCCACCTTGTACTGGTCCTCCAATGTCTACTTGATACCCAGGCTTCGTAGGAAAGAAACAAAATGTGGTGGTAAAGTGCTCCCTACTTTGCATCTCCAGTGATCCTTGATCCAGCTTCAAGGATAAAAAAAATCACTTCCCTCCTCCCACCTGTGGATGCTGATTGATAAAACTGTGAAAATCAAATACTTTGCTGAAGATGACTCTTCATCTGGAATTCAACCTGAAGTGTACTTATTTGTTCACTAGTTAATCAACTTGTTTGTTTAGTTATCTCAAGACTCCATGAGAAGAAATAGAAATGGAAAGGAAAACCATAAGAGTCATGCTCCGGAACCCACACATCACCTGGGATCTCATTAAACGGAGCCCCCTGATTCAAAGGTCTAGGAAGGGGGCCTGGGCTCTACATTCCTAACAAGCTCCCAGCTGCTACTAATCCTGCTGATTCATGAACCTCATGGAGGCTCCAGTTGGACACACAAGCTTCAAATCCTGCCCCTGACTCCTGGTAACTGTGTGACCTTAGGTAGTCTCATTAACATCTCTGAGCCTCAGTGTCATATTTTATAAGAGGAAACAATATATAATTTTCACTGAAAGTTTGTATAGGTGAAAACTAAAGATAACTCAGTAAAGTCCTGGCATGCTGTGGACATTCAGCAAGCTGCACTGTGAGTTACTGGGGCAGTCATGGCCCCATTTCTCCTGAGTATGGCAGTACATCTTTCTACTAGCTGCTCGGGTGCTAATCTGTGAAAACAGAATGGCTCTGGAAGGAAGATGTCTGGAGTGTTTATGTGGAGGTACAGCTTTTGTTCTCGATCAGCTTTGGAACAGCTTGTTATCACAGTGGTCTCTGGCCACTGCCTAGACCAGGGCTCTTCTCCTCTCCCCTCTTACGGGGTTTCTAGCCCCAGCCAACTCAAGATGTGTCTTTAATTGCCATGTGCTGCCATCAGCACAGATATTATAAGTCCTAGGCCCAGATGGAGTCATCCCTCAGAGCCAGCCTGAGTCTCTCTCTGAAGTCCCCAGATCTGGTGACAGCTTTGTAGGACTCATCTCTGGAAATAACATTTCAATTACATATGCTGGAAACTAGATTACATTTTGTTACTGGAAGGAAAAATGGAAAGATGACAACAACCGAAGGCTCAGAAGAAGAGAAAGGGGTAGGCACATTAGTTTGCAAATCTGAAATGCAAAACCCACTCTGCAGCCTGACTCACCAGCCACGAGGAGGGGAAGAGGATGCTGACCAAGTTCCAGTGGTGACCCCAGTGACAAGGAGGTGGCTGTCACCTCCAAGAGGCAAGACAAGGCTCTGAAAACATGCCAGTTTTCAGTGCTGACCTCCAGGCTCAAATCCAGGATCCCCCGGTGAGCTGCATGTACATGTAATCAAATGGAACCAGAACACTAATAATAGTAAAAGACACAGGAGCCAATAGCAACAAACACATAGAGCACTTTCTGTAATCTAAACTCTGTCCTAAACAGGTTGCAAGAACCAACTCATCACTAGGAAATAGTCACCATTATTTTACAGACAAGGAAAGTAAAGTTCAAATTCTCTTAAATAACTTGTCTGTGTTCCTCTATTGGGTTCTTCCTCATTTTTCGTTTGTCTTCCAAGGCTGGACTCTAGAGTGATGGATTC
>NW_008338996.1:2517853-2596696 GCF_000622305.1 Nannospalax galili | reverse complement strand
CTAGTAATGCTAATTACTCTTGCCTTTACTTCTCCTTCACATCTCCTAGGCACCAGTCAAGGACTTTCTTTTCTCCCTACAGTTAAGAGTCATGCAATATGGGAGTCTTTTAGATAGACCCACTGAAGGGGTACCCCAATTGCCTTACCCTGCATCCCTGTTCAGCATGGAAGAAGCCAGAGCTGTCTGCGTCCCTATTCCTTATTGGCAATTTGGGTAACCCCTTCAGAGGATGGTGTGGTAAGAATAGGAGGTACTCCACTGTGTCCTTTAGAGACCACTTGTAATAAAGTCGTGACCACTAAAGGGCTCTGTCCTAGTTAGCTTCAGCTGTCAGCTTAATGCAACCTAGAGTCATCTTGGAAAGGGGAATCTCAGTTGAGGAATTTCCTAGATCAGATTGGCCTGTGGGCATATCTGTGGGGCATTGTTTTAATTAATTATTGATGTGGGAAAACCTAGCCCACTGTGGGCAACACCATGCCTAGGCAGGTGGGCCTGGGCTGGATGAGAAACTGAGCATAGGTCTGGGAGCATGAACCAGAGAGCAAGCCACTAAGCAGCACTCCTCCATGGGTTCTGCTTCAGTTCCTACCCTGACTTCCCTCGGTGATGGACTGTGACCTGGAGGTGTAAGCAAAACACTTTTCTCTTCTAAGTTGCTCTTGGTTGTGGTGTTTATCACAGCAACAGAAGGCAAGGGAGAACAGGTTCCAACAGAAACTTGAAATATAAACCTCTGATGTGTTTATCTAGAAAAATGCTTCCCTTCCCTTGGTATTGGGTGTGATGGTGCCCGGGGAAGAGTCTTTCATTTCCTCCTCAGTCCCCTCCACTGTTGGAATCACAGGAATGCCCACAAAAGGCTGTTAATTGAGTCAATGCTCTGTTGAAATAACTGGGAACTTCTTTCAATGTGGTGTATGAAATAAAATTTTATGAAAATGACCATTTTAAGCATTTTTAAGTGCATAGCTCAAGTGACTTTAAGTACATTCACATTGTTGTACAACCACCAACACCATCTGTCTCTAAAACCTTTCATCAATTCAGACTGAAATTCTTCTGTCCTCTCATTAAAGAATAACTACCCACTCCCACATGCCCCAGCCCTTGGTAACCACATTCCATTTCTGCCTTTACAAATTTGACTGGTCTGCGTACTTAGTAGAGTAGAATCATACAATGTTTACCCTTTCATTTATAGCTTATTTCACTTGGCAAATGTCTTCCACATTCCATGCTGTAACATACATCAGAATTTTATTCCTCTTATGATAGAATAATATTCTACTGACTGTGTATACATTTTCTTTGTCCATTCACAGATGAATGGGAAATTTGGATGGTTTCCACCACTTGACTGTTGGGAGTCATGCTGCTAAACACATCAGTACACAGTATCTATTTAAGTCCCAGCTTTCCTCAGCCTATTACCAGAAGTGCTGAGTCATCGTTCATTTTGCATTCCCGTCAGTGATGCACATGAATTCCAACTTGTTCACATTCTTGCCAATGATTATTTCCTGAGTTGTTTTTATAAAATATGCTGCCGTTTAGATATTGAATGTCCTCCAAAGGCCCATGTATTATACAGATTGGTCTCTAAAGTAGTTCTGTTGGGAGGAAGTGAAACCTTTAGTAAGTAGTGCCTAAGCTATTGGGAGTATTACCTCAAAGAGGATTGTGGGACCCTAATGCCTTCCCTGTCTGTTCTGACTTCACTGTGCTTTCCTACCATGAATGATATGATGCTATTCCGTGGGCTTAAAATTGTAGGTACCAACCAGTCAGGGACTGGAGCCTCCAAAACTGTGAGCCAAGCAAATCTTTCCCATTTACAAATTGATTCTCTTTTTTGTCAGTACTTTTTTATAGCAATAGAAATCTGAGTAATGGAATGACCATGGTAATGACTGTGAAATGATGTGATTTTGAATTGCATTTTTCTGTTACATGCTTTTTGGCTATTTGTCTAACTTATTTAAGGAAAGTCTATTCAAATCATTTGTACATTTTTATTTATTTCATTTACTGTGGGTGTGGGACTATGGAGGAATTGATTTGGGGAAGTGGGGGTGGGTATGGGCATGCTCATTCTGTAGCCTGCATATGTAGATCAAAGGGCAACTTTCAGGAGTCCGTTCTTGCCTTCCACTTTGCTTGAAGTAGAATCCCTCTTATGTTTCTGTGTCTGTGCTGTGTGCTCCAGGCCTAGCTCTACCTCTCGTCTTGTGGTAGGAGGGCTGAAGTTACAGGTGAGCACCACCACGTCTGGCTTTTTGCATGGATTCTAGGAATCAAATTCAGGTCATCAGGCTTGTGTACCTATGCATGTACCCACAAAGCTGTCTCCCCAGTCCCCTCCTTTGTACATTTTTAAATTGGCTTGTTTATTTTGTTGTTGAGCTATATTTTTTATATTTTGCATTATTTTTATTTTATGTGTATGACTATATTGCCTGCATGTATGTAAGTGCACCCATGTTGTGCAATGCCCACGGAGATCAGAAGAGGGCTTTGGATTTCCCTGGAACTGTAGTTGTGAACGGTTCTTAGCCACCATGTGGGTGCTAGGAACTGAACCCAAGTTCTCTGCAAGAGCAGGCAGTGCTCTTAACCACTGAACCATCTCTCCAGCCCCTAGAATTTCTTTTTTTTAGCCTTTAAAAAAACTTTATTGAGAATTTCATACATGCATATATGGAGTTTTGATCAAACCCATGCCCACTCCCTCCCCTCCAACACCTCCCATATCTCCCCATCACTTTTTTTCTGACAATTTTGTGTGCTCTTTCTTCCTTCCTTCCTTCCTTTCTTTCTTTTTTTCAGTCCTTCCTTCCTTCCTTCCTTCCTTCCTTCCTTCCTTCCTTTCTTTCTTTCTTCCTTCCTTCCTTCCTTCCTCCCTCCTTCCCTCCCTTCCTTCTTTCCTTCCATGAAAGAAATAGTTCCTGGCCTTTGTACTATAGGTGGAAGGAAACTCACTTATTTTATGTATGACTATATAATTGGCCCATCTAAACAAATACAAAGTATAGCAATTTTTATATTATTTCAAGGCTGTAAAGTTTTTCATACTTTAAAGAAGTAATTACTATTTAGCTATTTAGCATGAAACTTCCCTAAGATAAATTAAATGAACAAGTCTTTCAAGTATTTTCCTTTTTTTTTTTTTTTTTTTTTTTTTTTTTTAAAAGTCTCCCAAATTGCATAACTCTTATCTGTAGGGAGAAAAGAAAGTCCTTGACTGGTGAATAGGGAATGTGAAGGAGAAGTAAAGGCAAGAGTAGTTAGCATTACAAGCTCTAGACGGAGAACCAGAAAAAAGTCAGACCAGGGCAAATTTCAAATCTTCATAAATTCTGAATGTTAATCACTTTTCAGATACGTACTTTGCAAGTGTTTCTCTATTTTGTGGATTAGTTTTTTCTTCTTTTATATTTTGCAGTTTAATTATACAATAATTGCACATATCTATGGGGTAAACTGCTAGTTTTGATACACATGTACATTGTATAATAATGAAGTCGGGATTTTTAGCCTATCCATCACCTCAAACATTCACCATTTTTTACAGTGAGGACATTAAAAAAATTCTCTTCAAAACAAGCATGGTGGTTCTTGCCTCTAACCTCAGCACTTGTAAAGCTGAAGCAGGAGGCTTGCCCTGAGTTCAAGGCCAACCTTGTCTACATAGTGAGTACCAGGCCAGCCTGAAGCACACAGCAAGACCCTGTCTCAGGAAAAGAAATCCTCTCTTCTGGCTATTTTGAAATACACAATATTCTATGTTGAACTCAAGGCCTTTGCGTGCTAAGTATGCTCTCTAGTGCCAAGCTACATACTCATCCCCTGCAACGCAACATAGCCAGGTGGCTTTTTCATCTGCACGTAGCGTCCTTTGATTCACACACATTTTCAACTTTGATGAAGTCCTATTTAATCTATTTGTTCTTCCATTGCCTCTGCTTTTGGTGTTGTATCTAAAATATCATTGCCAAACCCAATGTCATGAAGCCTTTTTTGTTTTCTTCAAAAACTTTTATAGTTCTACTTCTTACCTTTAGAAGTTTAATTCATTTTGAGTTAATTTTTGCATATGATGCAAGTTAGAGGTCCAAATACAGGATTCTCAGTACTGTTGGTTCAAAGACTGTCCCATTGGTTGGTCTTGGTAATCCTTCTATACAAGCCATAAGTGAATGTTTACTCCTAATTTCTCTATTCTTTCCAGTGGCCTGTATGTCTGTCTTTATGCCAGTGTAATGCCATTTTACATTTTTTAAATGTACTATGTATGTGTATGCACACAGGAGTCTGCCACAGCATACATGTGGAGGTCAGAAGATAACTTGTGAGAGTCAATTATTTCCTGGGTCCCAAGGATCAACCTCAGGTCATCAGGTTTGGAGGTATGTGCCTTTACTCACTGAGCCATCTTGCTGGCTCTACTATGCCAGTTTAATTAGCAAGTGTGAGTTCTCCATCTTTGCTATCTTTTCTCAAGGTTGGTTGACTATTAGTGGACCCTAAAGGATGAATTATAGGATGGATTTTTATATTCTGTGAAGGATGTTACGTTACTTTTTCCTGTTGCTATGACAAAAACAATTTAAAGAAGGAAGAGTTTATGTTAGTCCACAGTTCAAGGTTACAGTTCATCATGGTGGGGAAATCACAGGAACAGGGCCTGGAGGCAGCTAGTCACATTACATCAGCAGTCAGGAAGAAAAGCACAATGAATCCTGATGCCTAGCCAGCTTCCTCCTTTTTATACAGTTCAGGACCCAAGGCCAGGGAATGGTGCCAACATCCTTTGGGTGGGATCTTCCCACCCCAATTAATCCAAATCAAGATAATCCTTCACAGATATGCCCTAACTAAATAACCCCTCACATATGTACCTGGTGGGTTGTCTCCTAGGTGATTCTAGATCCTGTCAAATTGGCAACCCGTATTAACTATCACAGATGTCCCTGGGATTTTAGATAGGTATTTTATTGAACCTATAGATAATTTTGGGTAATACTTAACAATGAAATCTTCCAATCTGCAATCAGGGGCATCTTTCCAGTTATTTGTGTCTTGTTTAATTACTTTGAGCAACATTCTACTGTCCAAAGTAATATCCACGTACATATCTTTTGCCTCCTTTGCTCAATTTGCTTCTCAAGATTTTGTTCTTTTGACACTATTATAAATGCAATTGTTTTCTTAATTTCCCTCTCAGATTTGCTCATTGTTAGAGTATAGAAACACTTGATTTTTGTGTTGATTTTCTCTCCTGCAACTCTAATGAATTTCTAACAGGTTTTAATGAATTTGTTAGTTCTAACAGCTTTTTTCATGGAATCATTAGTATTTTCTGCATTAAGGATCATGTCATGTGAGAACACGAATAATTTTACTGCTTCTTTCCAGTGTAGATAGATTCTGTTTCTCTCTCTTACCTAATGGCTCCAGCCCAAACTTCTAGTAAGTAGGCTGAAGAGCAGTGGATGAGTATTACTGATCTTAGAGGAAAGGTTTCAGTCTTTTATGACTGCATAGAATGCCAGATGGAGTCAGTAGACTTTCTTAATTGGTCAAGAAGCAAATGCATTTCATAAAGCTGGTTTTAGTCATAGTAAGAGCAGTCAGTAAGCAATCCCTATGTGCCAGGTTCCAGCTGGGTTTTTCTATTTATTGAGTCATGGAATTGTCACAGTGACCTATGAGGGACATGACTGAATGCTTCCAATACAAGGCTCAGAGGCTACAGTGACTTCTCTGGGCTCCCGGTAGCAGCAGGTGGCAACAGAGTATCAGGTCCACAACTGTCAGCTGGAGGCCTGCCTGAGCTCTCAAATGGCCTCAGCTTAATGTAGATGAAGCATCGTTGCTACAGGAGGGTCTTCTCATCCTCAGAACCTGGTGAGCAAGGATTCCACTTTGGCATCAAATTCCAGGTCTTGAGTCATTAGCTCCCCCTCACTTGACTCTCTCTGTCTTTACCTGTAAATCGGAAACCATGACAAATCCCTTCATAGGTTTCACATCATCATGGGCTTTCCTAGAAGGTTGAACAAGAGTGCTGAAGAGCAAACGAGGCAGGGGCTAGGGAGATGGCTCCGCAGTTAAGAGCACTCGCTGCTCCTGCAGAGGACCTGAGTTCAGTTCCCTGCACCCACTTGGTTGGTTCATAATGGCATGTAACTGCAGTTTTAGGGGATCTGACAACCTTTTCTGGTCTCCAAGGTAACTGCACACCTGTGGCACACACACACACACACACACACACTCATAAATAAATAAAATAAGATAGCTAAAACAAGATTATGCAAAGCAGACCATATGTTACAGTTCTTAAAAGCACTCACTGGATCATTCCTCCATCCAACAAACACGTATTGAGAGTCTGTTGTATGCTAAGTAGTGGTTCTGGCACTGGACATATAAAACTAAAAGAAAAGATTTTTTTTAATTATCTGCCTTTCATGAAGCATATACACTAGTGAAGTGGGAAAGAGTACAAATAAAAAAGCAAAAAGTAGAATATTTAGTATGTCAAGTAATGACAAATACAATGACGAGAAAATAAACAAATTATTCAAACAGCCCCAAACTGGAAGACACCCAAAGTATCCATCAGCAGAACAATGAATACATTGTGGTATATTTGGGCAAAGAACAGTGCAGATACACACTGCACACAAAGAAAGGAGCTCTTGATCCTCGTGATGTGGATAAGGCTCTTGGAGACGGTGGTGGGGAAAGAAGCTGTGTGCAGGAGGGTGTGTGCTGGAATTTGAAGCCAGGCAGAACTAAGACATGGTGGTTGAGGCAAGAAGGGCATTTACCTAACAGGCACACAAGTTGGGATGAGCTACAGGAAATTTGGTGTGCTGAGAATATTTCAGGTCTTGATCTGGTGGTAGTCATAGGAAGAATACATATGTAAACACTCATCAAAGGTACATGTGACATTGATCCGATGTGTACATTTCACCAAGTATTTACCGTACCCTGAATAAGTACAAAACTTTAAAAAATAGACAGGGGCTGGGGAGATGGCTCAGTCGGACAAAGGCTTGCCTTGCAAGCTTGAGGAACTGAGTTCCATCCCCAGAATCCTCATAAAATATCTAGCCATGGTGGTGTGCTCTTGTAATCCCAGCACTGGATAGGTGGAGACTGGTGAGTTCCCAGGGCTCACTTGTCAGCCAGTCTAGCCTAATTGGTAACTCCAAGCCAATGAGAAACCCTGTCTTCCCACCCCTAAAAAACAAGGAACAATAACCGAGACCGACTTCTGGCCTCCTTGAATGCACATATATGTACAAGTACACCTACACACATGTGTACACACAAACATGCACACATATGTACACCCATACACACAAAATGTCAATGAACAGCTAGACTCAGAAAGACAAATATCACATGTTCTCTCTAGAGGCCCACACTAGCCTCTGTTTTTGATCTGTTTCTTTATGTGAGAGCAAGCACAGGTAGAGGTCATGAAACTAGAAAGGGGAGATGAGAAAAGAGGTTTTAAGGAACAAGTGAGAAGCACATATGGGGGAGAGAAGCACACAATGGAAGGATCAACCAAGACAAACTACGTTTGAAAATGCCATAAAGAGATCTGTTAATTTGTCAGCTAACTAAAAACTAAACCAGGAACCAGACAGATAGCTCAGTCCATAGTCTTTGCCATGTAAGCATAAAGACCTGGGTTTGATCACTGGAACTCATGTATAAAAGCTAGATACAGTGGTACACTTACAATCCCAACAAGGAGGAGGCAGAGACAGGTGGATCCCTGGGGCTCTGGGTGACTAGCCTAACCTAATTGGTGAGCTCCAGCTTTAATGAAAGACCCTGTCTCAAAAACTAAGGTGGGAGAGTGATGGGGGAAGACACTAACATCACTGTAGCCTCCGCACACATGCTCACACAGACATACACACAAAAACTAAAAGTAAAAATATTTAATTAATTTGAAAAAATAAATGAACAAATGGACAGAGGTGACACATAGGCATGGAAGAGGTGGGGTTAGTTAAGTCCAGCTTGTGACATATAGTGGCAAGTCAATACATAAGCGATACGTTCAACTATCATCCAGTGGTTTTCAGGAGCCCACCGCCTGTGCTTTGGGAAGCAGAGATTCCCTTTGTCACCTACTTGAGTGCCTCTGTCTCCCTCATCAATCTCTACACCTGGATCTCCTCCAGCAGCCCATTTGGGAGGCTGTGATTCAAGAGGCTTGACAATGAATCCCAGCTCATCAATGCACCTGGAAAGTTTCTGGTGGGACCATACAGGTTTATCCAAAACTGTACATCCAATCTCTCACCCCTGAGATTGCAGTGACAAAGATATATAGCATTTTCCCATGCAATGGGCTTGAATGATCCCAGGAATAATGGAAAGGTATTTTTCATCTTTAAGTGTAAATGAATATAGATGGGATTCACAGCCCACTTCCCTGCTTTGCTTTCCTTCTTGGAAGTGAGATCATAGAAAGGAAACTTCCAGTGGCAAAAGAGAAAAGCCCTTCATTTGATCCTCCAGCTCAGACTAAAGATAAGAATGACTTCAGAGAGCCCAGTGCCTCCCCTTTCTGTCCAACTGCTCAAAACTCCTCCAAGTGTCAATTAATTGATCTATCACTTGTTAAAGATATTCTTAGCTTCAAGAATCTTCAAACCAACAAGTTTTCCAAGGGAATCAGCGCTCACAAGAGTCAATATTTAAAGCACTTTTCCAGGTGGAATGCCCTTTGCCCTACGCAAGCCTTTCTTCCATTCATATTACTTGGAAATGATCCTGCCTCTCTCTACCTCTCATGCTTTGTTTTATGCTGGTTTAATTCAAGGATCCAGAAAGTTCTTTCTTTCTGGTCATTTACATGTTACTAATTGTACTTAAAATATGTCTTAAAATAGGGCTACAGGGGTCATTGGGAATGAAGGAGATATGCGTACAGTGGAATACCATACAGTCTCAAAAAGAAAGAGAACAATGACATTTGTGAAAATATAAATGAATATTTATAATTGTATTAAGTGAAATAAACCAAGCACAGAAAATTAACTACATGACTTAAACATCAGATTCTTAGAAGCAGAGAATAGATTGATGGTTACCAAAGCCTGTGATGGTGGGGGAAGTTAGGAGAATCTTGATCAAAGAATACAAAGTTTCACTTAGGAGGAATAAATTGAAGAGATCTCTTGCATAACATAGTGACTATTATTAATAACCACTTATCACAAATTTTAAAATTACAGAAAGTTCTTGCTGCAAAAAGTGAAAAGCCTGTGAGGTAATGCAATTTTCATTACCTTGATTTTACCATAAATATGATATATAGCATATGTACATATGGTATGTATATATGTTATACAGCATGAGTATATGTATGATTTTGGTTTTTTACTATCTGTTTAACTGTGTGTACAAGAGTGCAGGTACCCATAGAGTCCAGAAGAGGGCATCAGATCTCCTGGAGCTGAAGTTACAGGCAGTTTTGATCCACCCAACCTGAGTGTTGAGAATCAAACCTGGATGCTCTGGATAGAAGAGCAGTATGCACTCTTGATTGCTGAGCCATCTCTCTAGCCCCTATATTTTCTTTATTCTTTCATCAGTTGATGGACATTTAGGCAGGTTCCATTTCCTGGCTATTAAGAATAGTACAGCAATAAAAACCAAATGTGTAAGTATCTCTGTGGTATATTCATTTAGAGTTTTGGGTGTATACACAAGACTGGTTCTGGGTCATACGGCAATTCTATTTTCAGTTTTCTAGAAACCCGACTTCCATAGCAGGAATATCTGTACCAGTTTATCCTCCCACCAGCACTGAATAAGGCTTGTTCCCTCCCCATATTCTCACCAGTGTTTGTTGTTTGTTTTCTTGATGTCAGTCATTCTGACTGGGTTGAAATTAAATCTCAAAGAAGTTTTCATTTGACCTTCCCATTTTCCCCCCTTTCTAATGCTGATTAATTTAGGTATACATAGCTCCATGTGTGGACCAGTTTTCTAGGGCTGCCACTCTAGGTGGCTTCAACAACAGAAACTTTCTGGTTCACAGTTCTGGAGGATAGGCTTTCAGGATCATGTGGTATTGTGGGGCTGATTTCTTGTCAGGGCTTGAGAAGCATCTATGACACTCACCTCACTTCTGGTTTGCTGGTCATCTTTAAAGCGCCCTGGCTTACAGGAGCATCACCCTGATCTCACTGTGCCTTCATCTCCACAGTATGTTCTGTGTATGTGTGTGTCTCCAACATTTCCCTTTCTTTTAAAACATTTTATTTATTGTGTGTGTGTGTGTGTGTGTGTGTGTGTGTGTGTGTGTGTAAGTATTGCCTGCATGTATATAAGTGTACCCACATTGTGCAACGCCGGCAGATGTCAGAAGAGGGCGTCAGATCCCTGGAAGTGGAGTTATGGACACTTGTTATCTGCCATGTGGGTACTGGGAATCCAACCCCAGTCCTCTGCAAGAACAGCCAGTGCTCTTAACCACTGAGCCATCTCTCCAGCCCTCAAATTTCCCTTAAATGACAATAGTCCTCTACGATTAGGGCTGTTCCTAATGATCTCACTTTAATTCAACTGCCTCTGCAAAAATGGTATCTCCAAACAAGGACACAGTCTGAGGTGGTGGGGATTGGGACACTGACAGATGAGTTTTGGAGAAGACAATTCAACCTGTAACAAGTGACTACCACATTGGTTATTGTAGATCTAACCAAACCCAGGTTCTCAGTTCTGTCCCCTTAACTGTAGACAGGTTGCTCTCCTAACAAGTTAATCTATCTCCATTCACTAGTAGTTCTGACAGCAAACTCTATTGAACACTTACATAGCACCAGAGTCAGGGAAAGAGTGAGCACAACATCAGCCTATTTTCTCAAAGCCTGAAGTCTTGTGGAGCACACCAGACAAGCGGGACAATCTTTAATGTGCCAGTTCACACAATTATGACATTTGCACAACCAACTGAGAAAAACACTAGAGGCTATTTATGGCTGAAAGAAGCAGAGAGACTCAGAGTTTCAGGCCTATCACCAACTAGCAGGCTGACTGGAGCTGGTGGAATCCAGTGTGGCCTCCTTCATGGTGGATGGTGCTGACTCTTAGCTGGGGTGTCAAGGGTGACTGAGCTGTGTGTCTTCATCAGTCTCAATTGGGCTCTTCACACAGTGGTGATTACAGGGTTTCCAGGAGAAGAAAGAGAGATGGGCTTCAAGTTTCTTTTGCCATCACATCCGCTATTTTCCCATTGACCAAAGCAGGTGACATGAACCCAGAGTCAGCACAGGTGAGAAGTCTCCAAAGGCATGGACACAAAGAGGAACAAGCAAGTTGAAGGGCACTGCTGCCACAATGTGAGGCTAATAAAGTCTGATGAGAAGATGCATATCACTTCTGGGAGGAAGTCTTTTTAAGCCAAAGAGCTACCCACCACCCACTGTGTCTTTGCCAGCTTCAGATATTGTGACGGTCTTGTGTTTCCAAATGTCTGCACAGCTGTGACCAGGAACCTGCTGTCTATTCAGGCATGCATCAGAGCAAGAAGTCCACCTTTGTTATTGTAAGTCATTTAGAGAATGTTTGTTACAACAACACAAGCTCATTTATCCTGACTAATACATCATTAGTACGGAACTCTGAAAGACAGATTTAGTAAGGTAAAAAAAAAAAAAAAAAAAAAAGGAGAAAACATGTGTTGGGAACAAGTAACAGAATGCACTAGATGGGGATGCAAAAGAGAGTGTGAGTTTGATGCATTTGAGAACTAGGAGGAGTCCAATCAGTCTGGAGCATAAAAAGAAGAGGTGGGGAATGAACTAATCAACTCTGACTGGGTAGTTTAAATAAAAGACATTTTATTTTCTCACAGTTCTGGAAGCTAGAGATTCAAGATCAGGATTCTAATACAGTCAGTTTTGGTGAGGGCTCCTTTCTTCACTTACAGACAGCTGTCTTCATACAATAAAGAAAGAAATCTTCTTCCTATCTTTCCCCCTCCTCCCCCAGCTTTTCCTCTTCCTCTTCTTCATCTTTTTCCTTCTCCCCCTTCTCCTTCTTCTGCCATAGTCCCATAACTAGTGCCCCACACCTATGACCACACTTCATTTCCTTGTAAAATGCATCTCTAGATACAGCCACAGCGGGGGTTACTGCAACATATATATTTGGGGAGACACAGCTCAGTCTGTAACAGGAGTGAAGGATAAGCCTGAGGAGATACGTAAGCGCTATGTCATGACTGGTCTCAGAAGACATGATCTTAAGAATTCCACAACTGGTCAAACACAGAGAATAAGTATCTGTGAGATGCCCAGCACTAAGTGACATCTACAGTGCAACCTCTACATCTAAAGCTCAGGGAACATAGCAGAACAAGGGGCAGACAGAATATTAATGCATCTCTTAACTCTCACTAGCAAAGGTTTCTCATGAAACAGATGGTGATTAACACAGAAAGTCACAACTAGTCAAACTATAGAGAATAAGACACTGTAGTGTGTCCCAGGATAGGACTCCTATATTAAACCTCTGCCACCCAGAGCTCAGAGACCACTGTGGAAGAGGGGACAGAAAGACTGTAAAAGACAAGGGTGGTGGATGACCACAAGGAAGCAGTTTTCCAGGTGGCTGGGAACTTGCTCAGATGAACTGACAGAAAAGGTGACAGCATGCACAAGACCCATGCAAACTCGAACCAGATAAAAACCCAGTATAAAAGTGGGGAAATGGGTAAGAAGCATCAGGCTTAGCTGAGGAACTATTGGCAACTGATCACTGCTGGGTGAGAGAGAGTCAGTCTTCTTTAAGGGGGTGATACTAGATAGGTTGACCAGGTTCCAGTGGATGTACTCACGCTAAGGGACATCTGGGGACACAAACTTGACTTGATAGGCCTTAACATATATGGCAGAATTCATGAAATCTGACAGGGGGACTATTGAGGGGCATGCAGGTTGGAGGGGGGGGGGTCTAAATATGATTACGATGTAATATATGAAATGCACACGAATTCAATTAAGAGGTAAAACATTTAAAAGATTTCATCTTGAGGGCACTGTGGTCCACTGACAGGTTTTAATACAATAAACACAGAGGGAAGACTGCTTTTAGGAAGGTCCTCCAATTGCTCCTTGCCACCTGTTTCTTCACTACTCTATCAAGCGACACCACTCTGTAGGCCACCACAGCTTGACTGTAGCTTCACCCTGAGCCCCAGGGTTTGCTTGTCTGTCCCAGAGGCAAGCTGTTCTCAGGGAGGAAAGCTCCAGAAGCCTTCCCAAAGCACCTCCTCCTGCCTCAGAGCACGGCCTTGTCTGAGTTGTGGAATGGATGCTTCATTCTGTGTCAACAAGCCACCTGTCACACAACCAGCTTAAATTCTGACTGTCCATGTGCTCTGTGATACAAAGAAAAGAAGACAAAACTCCGGGCACATACTGCTTTTATCAGCCTTATATCCTGAAAGAGGGTTTATGGTTAAGCCTTGTTTCAAATCTTGGTTGATATACTTCAAGATGATATTCTTGAGCAAGTCATTCCATCTATCACAAAATCTCATTTTCCTTATTTATAAAATGGCTATGATAATAACTACATTATAGGGCTGTCCCATGATCTGTTCTCAGCATGGAGTCCACTATAATTATTCTATTCATCACTATTATTAACACTGAGTCAATTTACTAACCTGCTTTAATTAAAATTGAATCATTTAGTAACTATTTCCTATAGATACAACTTTGTGCTAGTTTGATGGATACAAAGTCACAAACCCACAAGAAATAAGGTCTGGGTCTGTTCTGAAAGCTTCAAGGCAGGCAATTGTCCAGAGGAAGCTGCCAAGCCCTGAGTAAAAGGGGCCCGAAGCCTGGAAAAGGGACACAAAGTTTGACCCAAACAGACTCCTGTCCATGCTTGAGTGCTCCACGCTGCCATGCCTCCCTCATGCCCCTGGCCCCTTCTCTGCTGAAGCTGACCTTTGGCTTTGGCATCCCAGTCAACCTATAGCTCTTCCTCATTCCCTGTGTCAATCTTCTAGCTCTTTCTAGGTCAGGATGAGGATACTCTAACAGTCATCTCTCGCTTGGCATTTAGACACTCTTCACTTGAATATGTCACAGCTGTGACTCTGCATCGGTGTCCTCCCTGGGCAGGAAAGAATGTCTAGAGAGGGACTTTGTTGGAACTCCGTGGAAGAAAACATCCCTGTATAAACAGGATGGATGAAGGCTAAAGGAGAATACTTTGGGAGAGGTCTTAAAGGATTAGCTAAGGAAGCACAAAAAAAAAAAAAAAAAAAAAGGGAGACGCATCCCAGGAGCCCTATGCGGATGGAAGAAAGCCCTTCCAGAAACAATACGGTTCTTAAATGAAAATCCCAGTGCCAGAGGTGGGTTTCCCCCCATGAGCAGTTGGCCTGAGGGACACCAGAGGTCCCCAAAACATAGAATTCAATGCTAGCCTGATTCTAGCTCAAAAAAGGGGGAGATAGCTTGGTTAGTAAAGTGATTGTCATACATACATGAAGACCTGAATTCGATCCTCAAAAGGAAAAAAAAAAAAAAAAAAAAAAAAAGCTGGGGTAGTATCCCCTATTCTACAATTGATTTACATAGAACATATATTACACACATTCTGTATGATAGTAATTAACAAGAATTACATGAGAATCTGGGCATAGTGGCATATGACCATAATCCCAAGCCTGGAGAGGCACAAGGATCATGAATTTAAGTAAGACACCCCCCAAAACAATCTAATGGAGGAAAAAGAAATGAGAAAAGGGTTCCAAAGTCCGAAAAGATGTTGGCAATACTTGTTAGACAAAATTAAATCAGTATGTTAGAATAAGATGTCTCAGGACCCTTCATATCCTAACATGCACTATGTGTCTTCCAGAGAACAAACTACATAGGATTTCCCAAATGTGTGGGACTTGAGAGCTTGTTTCTCATCACAGAGTACCTCTGTTGATTGTGCTAAAACACACGCTGTTGGCCGAGATTTTGACAGAGTTAAGTCTATGGGTTGATCTTGGCAATATGTTTTTCAAGCAGATAAACAAACTTCTCTACAGTAGAGGCTAAGGACAGATGCACAGACATAAAAGTACAAGGTAAATTGAGGTTGAACACATTAATCATTTGGGATAGCTGAAAGATTTCTCTTTTGCACAAGCCCATGGGCTAGCCTTGAACCTAGATTCAGATGAGAGTTACTATCATTATTATTGTTCACAACTAATGCTATCACCTTTCTCATTATCACATCATAGTTGCCATCTTTACCATCAGCACCATCAACACCATCAACACCATTAATACCATCAGCACCATCAACACCATCAGCACCATCAACACCATCAGCACCATCAACACCATCAGCACCATCAACACCATTAACACCATCAGCACCATTAACACCATCAGCACCACCATTACCACCACTGCCAGCAGTAGCCACAATACCATCACTATCACCACCACCATCATCAACACTAACAATGCCTTCACTACCACCACCATTAACAACACTAGCAACGCCATCACTATCACCCATCAACAGCAGCAACAGTACCATCACTACCACCACCACCATCAACAACAGTAACGGTGCCATCACTATCACCACATCAACAGAAGCACCGCCACCATCACTATCCAAGCTTCTGCTGAAGAGCTCTGCCACTTGGAAGCTGCAGTTTAGGAAAGGGAACTGGGCTAAGTCAGACACATGGATTTCAGTTCCAATTTTATCACTGTCCATGTGCATTTGTGTCATTTCCAGGAGTCCTTAGCCTCTCAGTCTTGGTTTCCTCACCTGAATAATGACGTGTGAAATACAAATTACCAAAATGGATGAGAAAATGCTCTATTAATACCAAGTAGTGAGGAGAGTCTGTTTTCATAATATTGTGTCTTTCCTGATATACTTTGTGCCTGATTTCCCAGGAATATTACCCTAAAGTTAGAACTCAACTCCTGGGCACATTTACTTTATATTCATTTCTTTACCCTAAGTGACCCTATCTCCAAAGAAGGGAACATTCAGTAAGGATTAGGACCTCACCATATGAGTGAGGGGGGCACAAATCCAACCCAAAATATGTGACAAGTGGGATCACCTCAATATCTCAGCATCATACTGCCCTGATATAGTGAGCAAAATATGTTCCTGAATTCTCTCAAGCTCTGGGATTCAAGAGTGTCAGCTTCCTTTTCTGAGGCTACTTTCGTGCATATAAAATGAGATCATAAAGTCATTATAAATATTCAATGAGATAATGAATATTAAGTATTTGTCACAGAGAGGGTGCTTAATGGGTGCCCTATTCTGCTTCTCCTATTACTCCTTTGAGGTTGGCCTTAACATAGGACATCCAATATGGTGAAAGAGAGAGAGAGAAAGAGAGAGGAAAAGAAGGAAGAGGAGGAGGAGGAGGAGGAAGAGGAGGAGGAAGGGAAGAGAAGGAGAGGGGAGGGGAGAGGAGAGAAGAGGGGTGGAGAGATCCATAACATTTAACCCATATTTTTCCAAATGGAAAAATCTATAGTCTGAAAATGGAAATTGACTTGTGCTAGATGAGGTTTTCTGACTTCAGAACAGGGACCAGGGACCTCTGAACTAAATCACAACAGCCCAAGAAGAGAACAGTCATCTCTTTCCCTATTCCCACTGCATGAATGAACAAGAATTCCCAGAGGAAAACTAATGATGCTGGTAGCACTTAGGAGAAGGAAGGATGGTCAATACTTAGAGACATGGGGAGGGAGAGGATCAGTGCTGTCCACCCAAGCACACATATAAAATCATCATTTCATCCACAGGTCTCTCAGTTGCAAATAGGATTTTTTTCCAACCAGAGTTACTTAAATAGCTGTCCCGATGTCCTACAAAAGGGATGTGTGCCTTGCATGCAAGAGTTGTTATCAATTTCCCCATAAAGGCCAATTTGGAGAAGCCAGACAGCATGCACAGAAAAGTTAAGGCAAAATGCTATACACAAAGGGAGCACATTTCCATCCATTGATAGGTCAATGGGAGGCTAGTTAGTCCTCTCAGTCAGAAGCCGGGTTCTGAGCCTGCCATGTGAATCAGGGCTCAGAAAGGGTTGGAGTGGGGTGGCACTGTGAGCAGGGAAGATCAGCAGACTGGAACAAGAAAGACTTGAATTCCGGTCCCAGATCTGCCAGTTACTCACCTGAGTTCTTTAAATCAACCCATTTCCCCAACACACCTTGCACAGAGCAAAGGAAGGTAAAAGGAGGATGCCATTTATTCATCCCAGGTTCTCATACAGACATGGCTTCAGCCCTTTCAATACATAAAACCTGGTAGAGGAGGCTGAGAGTAAGTGTATAATCACCTCCCCTAAAAATATGTACATGTTCTTCCAAACCGCTAAAAGAAGAAATGATTCTCTATTGGGGTAAGAAAGTATGAATCAGTCGGGGAAAGCTTCCATGAGGATATTTTATGAAATACAGAGTAAACACGAGAAAATGAACAAAGAGAAAAGTGTTTTCAAGGGAGCACAAGTCACAAGTGCTGAGCCCTGGCACAGTCCCCTCCCATTCTCATGACAGCCCTTTGGAGCTGTTTTTGTGACTGTCCCCTGTGTTGGTTACTTTTCTCATCCCTGTGACAGAACACCTCACAGAAACAACTCAGAGAATGAAGGATTTATTTGGCTCATGGTTTGAGGAAATACAGTCCATAATGACAAGAAAGGCATGGCAACCGCACAGACCAAGAAGCAGACAGAGACCTCGGGCCAGAACCAGGGTTCACCCGTAACCCAGAAAGTTCATCTCTGACAACCCACCTATTCTGGCAAGGCTTTACCTTCTATGATCCAGTAGCCAATCAAAACAGTGCCATCAACCAAGAGCCATGTGCTGAAACACATGAGCCTATTAGGGATAGTTTGCATTCTGTGGTAACATCCCCAATTAAGAAAAAAAGTTATGTTAAAATGGGTTGATTAATCTGCTCTGATTCACATAGTGCATAAGAGATGGACATGGGAATCTGGGAGTGAACCTAGGACTGTTAGACTTCAAACTTTTATTGTCACCACTGCTAGAAGCCATTATCTCCCAGACCTGTCTGGGAACCCAAGTGGGTTCTCAGGGGTTCATATGGGATTGCTGGCCTCAGTTCTACACTGTGAAATGGCTGGAACTATGTCTGTATCTAGCTTGACTCCAAGCTATAGGTTAAGTTCAAGAATGATCTATGGGACTGGAGAGATGGCTCAGTAGTTAAAAGTACTGTCTTCTCTTGCAGAAGACCAAAGTTTGAATCCCAGAACCCACATGGTAGCTAACAACCATCCATAACTCCAGTTCCAGGGGACCTGAAGCCCTTCTCCGTCCTCTGTGGCCACTTTATGACATGGGCACACTAACACACATTCAGGCAATACACTCATACACATAAAATAAAAATAAATAAATCAAAAAGAAGAATTATCTATCTCTTTATTCCAGACCTAAAGACTTCCTGGACCTGCTCTCTTCCATGGTAGATCACAGGAGTGCAAGAGACTAACCTAAATCATGAAAGCCCTTCCAAAAGTCTATTCACATCATGCCCCACAGAATTTCATAATCAATGTGAATCACATGGCCAAGCCCCAAATTATTGAAATGAAGGGGAAAAGCTTTGAAAACTCTGTCACATACCACAAGGTCATATGAGTGATGCATGTGTAATTGGTTTAAGTTACCAAGTCTATCATGTCCCTTGACACCTCAGCTACTGACATCTATTTCGGAGATACTAGCAAGATGTCTATTCAACTCTTTCTTTCCTAACTCCTAAACTACAATTTCCAAGCTTCCTTTTTTCTAGATAGATCCATGTCACTTGCTCCAGCTAATGAGACATAGACAAATATGACACTTAGCTCTTCCAAGTCTGGCCTGAAATCTGCCAGGCAATCCTTCCATTGTTCCTCTTCAATACCAGCCGTCTGGAAGCAGATGATGTTGTGGAGTATACCATGGTCTAAGGAGCCACTGGATGGAGGAAGCTTGAATGTGTATTTCTACTTGAAGGGAGGTGCCCAAGAGTACCCATCTGACCAATATAAGCCACATTGGCCTTTATAGAAGCAAGAAATAAGTATTTCGCATTAAGCCTCTAAGATCTAAGGTCTCCTTGTCAAAACAGCCAAATTCTCATCCCTGGGCAGACTTAACCAGACACCAGCTCCAACTTCCAGCCTTTTGACTTGACTTCCTTACTGTGACCTTTACTGAGCTATGGACATTAGTGCTTCCCCAACTTCCTCATGAGAGAAGAGATGAGAAGATTCCCTCTGCATGTCTATGCCTCAGCTTCCCCATCTGTGAAGGTTCTAGCTGACAGGGCCTCTCTGCCTCTCAGACCACACTGGAATTTATACTTGATTAAGTTTGAGAACTGAAGACAGACCAATAAAGTATAAAGCTGCCAAGCATGGGAAGGGGGACTCCTGGGAAAGAATTTATCTAGGAGAAAAGGATTCAGAATCCCCAACTAAACGAAGCCTTCAGTTTCAGTGCGGTAGAATGATACTGCCTAAACCTTGTGGCTATCGTCTACCCAGATCAGCCCCATGGTATATGTCTCCTAAAAAGAGTAAGGATATTGGTTAAAATAAAAACTAAACAAAGGTCTGGCTTCTAAACTCTGTGGTACTTTTGTGCCTTCTTCCCCACCTCAGAGTATAATCCAGAGAACAGGCCTTATCCCTCCTTGGCCCCTCACTGCCATGCATTCCAAGATCATTTATGGAAACCTCTCAGGATGAAAGAACAGCTCCTACTCATAATAACTGGATGGAACACATTTTTTATTTCCTAATGGATACTGTTCTGGTTCCTCTCCACTGATCATTATGGAGAGATCATTGAAGAGTGGAGATTTGGGAAGATAGAAGGGTTGATACAGAGAATTCTTCCAGACCTGAGAAGGGAGTCAGCTGAGCTGACTGTAGGAGGAGCTGTTGACCTCTTGAGCTCTTTCCTCGAGGACTACAGTCAAGTCTGTCTCAGGTGAGGCTCCTGCATCACTGAGCATCCTAGGTATGACATGGCACCCCCTTCAACCCCGGGGTCCACTTTATAAGATGATGCACATTGATCTATCTTTCTGGGTAATCCTGCAGAATAAGAGGTATCAGATGCGCTGGGCCTGGCTTAGAGTAAATGCTCAGTCAGTTGCCCCAAGGCGGTGCTGATAGAGTCAACAAGGGGTGTATTGTGTCTGACTGGGCTCAACTCCATGCTGTCTGCAATCCCACTCCGAAGGCATCTGTGTGCTAGACTTCAGTTGTATTTGTTTGTTGATCGAAGCAACTGAGGTATTGGGAGCAGAGTGGTGGAAACCTCAACTCTTGTCCATTTGAAATCATGATACACAGTCATTCAAGAATGGCTATGTTTAGCCAGATAAAGAAACCACGGATCCAGTACTTAGCCTGCAGCAAGGAAGACTCACATTATAATAAACTGAATCAAGAGCTCCAATTCCTCACCCTCCCCATATCCACACACTTTGAAATGTGACTTGGTAGTTCCTCCCACTAAAGAAAGAGATTCAATTCTCTACTCCTTGAGTCTGGCACCAACCATATGAATGTCTTAGAATAAAGTAGACACAGCAGTGGGCCTGGCATGCTCATTCATGGGCCCCCAGTATTCCTGCAAGAATGTACTCAGTCTGGCCTGGGATGTCTGAGAGATGCTGAGAATCAAACATCCCCAGTTGAGCTGAGTCAACCCATGCCAGCTAGAGCAAAGCTCCCAGCCAACTATAGGAACATGGAAAGCCTGGCCAGCATCATCCAATTCCCACCAAGGCCAAATAAATTCCCGGTACCCCTGTACATAGGCAATAAATTCTTAGATAACACCAGGTTTTAGAGTTACCTATTATATAGCATCATTATTATAGCAATAAATAACAAGACACATACTAATTTAGAACCATCAGCCATGGCTGTCTGGAGTTTTGTGTTAAAGATTCAGAGTCCACATCTGAGCTAAGCAGACAAGGCTGCAATAATGGACTGGTGGCATCTGTCAGGAGAGGATAAAAATGGGGGAGCAACACAAGAAAATGTATTTTCTCTCTCTGAATACCATCTAACAAAAATGATATTTTTGTTGGAGATAATTTTTACCATTCTACAGACTCAACCTTCCATAAGAATTACAATAAAATGAAAGTTAGAGGATCTATTTATTTCCTTGTGCGTACCCTTCCTTCAAATCAACCCTGAAATGATCAATCACATTCTGATTATATTTAGTAACTCCAGGACTATCTATTGATCTCTCTCTCCCCTCTCTCCCCTCTCCTCTCTCTCTCTTGTCAGTCTTTTTGAGACAGTGTCTCCCTATAGCACCAGCTGACCTGGAGCTAGCTATGTAGATGAGGCTGTCCTAGATCTCACATAAATTCTCCTGCCTCTGCCTCCCTAGTGCTGGAATAAAAGGTGTGCGCTACCACCCACCCCCAGCTATTGATCTCTTATGTGTATTCTTAGTCATTGGGTTTTTTTCTCCCTCTCTTTCTCCTCTCTCTCTTTCTCCTCTTTTCTCACCCTTTTCTCTCTCTATCTTTTCCCTCCTCCCCTCTCCCTTTTCTTTCTCCCCTCTCCTCTCTCCTTCTCACTACTTTGGAACGCTAGACTTCACTCTGGCCCACTGTTGCATGTCGTTATCTCTTCCTTCCTCTTTCCCACTCTTCCAAACAACTGCAGAATTGAGTCCCGTTCTTGGATCTACATCTTAACAGACAATGAATAGCTAGTCTTATACTTTGCCTTTCCAGTTTACAATTGGATATTTGCACATCTCTTTGATTAATGTCCAGCTACCCATTTAGACTTATAGATGGCAGCCATGCGGCAACCATTCACTGTCCACTCTGACACTTTAGCTGTGTACCAACCTGCAAGAGGAAAGCAGGGGATGGGGGCAGAATGCTGCCTGAGCAGTGATGGAGGGCTTTATTCTTTTTAAAAACATTTTATTTATTGTTTTATGTTATGTGTATGAGTATATTGCCTGCATGTAAGTGCACCTGTGTCATGCGGTACCCATGGAGGTCAGAAGAAGGTGCCAGATTCCCCTAGAACTGGAGTTATAGACGGTTGTTAACTGCCATGTGGGTGCTGGGACCTCTGTGAAAGCAGCCAGTGCTCTTAACCATCTCTCTAGCCCTGGATTTTTTTTTTAGTCTTTAGTTTCTGAGACATGGTCCCACCATGTAGCCCTTACTGGCCAGGAACTCGCCATATAGACTACAGTAGCCTCAAACACATAGAGTCACCTGCCTCTGCCTCCTGAGTGTTGGGACTAAAGGTGTGCACCACCACCACACCTGGCAAGGGCTTCATTCTTAAAGACAGCCTAGAAATTATCCATGTATGTTGTAGAAAAAAACAGGTGAGAGATGGGTATCCCTGGCCCAGGCAAGCACAGGTAATAGTGCTGCAGAGAGAAGAGGCTCCAAATACCTGGGCAGGGAGTACAGGGGAAAGTGGTAGGTGTGGATTAGAAAGGTCCTAATGTGCCTTTGGCCATATATTCTGTAGACTTGTGATTTCCAACTGCCTTTTTATAAAAGCTCAATCACTAATAGTTGCTGCACTAAGAAAGCATATCACCTGGGGTCTGAGGAGACAGTTAGCAAGAAAATCTATATGACCCCGGCAAAGTCACATGCGGAATATTGCATTTCGTTCAGGGGGCACCTCATTACCAGACCAAAGCAGACACATTGGAGGGAGTTCAAAAGTGAACAGAAAAAATGATTAGGGGAATGAAGAAATTGATCGAAGCAGAAAGATTAAAGGAAATGCATGTGAGATGGGGGCGGGGTGAGGTGTGGGCTAAACAGAATCCAAGGCAGCAGGCTGCCATCCCACATGCAGTGAATCGCGGGGGGGGGGGGGGGGTGTATCCCAGGACAGAACATGGAATCTGGGCCTGGGGTTAGCTGGGACAGGGGGTAAGGATGAAAACATGCATGGAGCTTGAGAGAATTATGCTGGAGGCCAGCACTGGAACAGGGGACCCTTCAATCATGACTGCCAGGGTGACTCCTGAGGATTTGTCCCTAAACTATAAGACCTGGAAGGGCAGGGGGAGTCCTTTAAGAGACACTCTTCAGTCACAGAAAATGTGGTAGGGGGCATTAAGGCTCCAGAAAACAGCTGCAGAGGTCAGACGGCTCTCAATTTGAATCTACCTTTTATCAGGTTCTAGGTGTGTGATGCTAAGCAGGACACTTATCCTCTCTGGGCCTTTGTTCCCTCAGAATGCTCAGTGTTCATGGATGTATGCCTCTGGCTCTTAACTTCCCACAACTAGTCTCACTGCCACCCTCCTTCAGCTCCTACATATGCAAGAAGAGGCTTTCCTAGTTCTAATAAGGGGTCCTCGTTGTCTTCATTGGCCCTATCTTTTGACTCCAACCCTCATCCCAGTCCTGCTCCTACAGGATGTCCTTTATACCACCCTTCAGGCTTTGGATGGTCCCAGGACTGCCTTTCTTCCTGAAGAGGACTTTGTATTTAGAAATGGAACCCTCTCCAGGATCCACTACCCACTGATTGCATAAACATGGGCACATGGCTTACCCTGTCCAGCCCACATGACTCTAGCATGACCTTGTTTTGACTAACTGTATCACTGATGCTCCATCTCTAAATAAAACACATACTAAATACTGAGAGTTAGGACTTTAACATAAAAATTAGGGGAGGGGCAGGTCACAAGGCAGTCCCTATCAACCGTGGACATATGAATTGCTGTATAATTTGCTGAATGAGAGAATGGTGAATGAGTCACCTCCTGTGACTCTTCCATCTGCTCCTCCTCCACTCGCTGCCCATCCCTTATATGGACACAGGGTGACACTGCAGCCACAATGAATGTTCTGCCATTCCCTGAACATGCACACACATCATCGTATATCTTGGCTTTAATTCACATTGTTCCCACTGCATGGACTGCTCCAACTCTCCACATGGAGATAAGGGCAGGTTACTCACCTTTGAGCCCCCCTCAGCTCTTGGTATGTATGGGCCTCTTATTCACTACATCTAGAATCTTCATAAAAGGAAAGATTGGGAAAGACATCAGCTGTGATAAAGGTAGAGATAAGATTGATGCTTCTTCACACCAAGGAATGACAAAGGTTGTCAGCAAGCCATCAGAAGGTGGTAGAGAGGCATAGAAAAGATTCTTTGTCATAGCTCTCACAAGTACCTAATCTAGAACTTTGATCTCTGACTTCTAGCCTCCAGGACTGTGAGATAACACATCTCTGTGGTGTAAGCCACTCCATCTGTGATTCTTAGTTATAACAGACCTAATAGACTCACACAGGGGTACACCTGTTCCTAGCATCACACCTTCTAAAACCGCTGTCTGCCTCCCTCTAAAGAAGACCCTGTACTTCCTGAACATACTCATCATGGACAGAAAGCAAAGAGCCAACAAAGCCACCTTGCAGAGTTGCTGGGCCAAGAGATGAGAACCTCCATTTATCTGGAAGACAAACCCGGCCCGAGTTGTTCAAGCCCTGGCCTCCCTTAAGAGAGTGTCTTCACGTTGTGAGATCAGGAGCTTCCCAGAGAAAGAGGAAAATCCATAACGGGAAAATTGCTTTTTCCCACAGAAGGCATCATCTAAAGTATTCTTATTCATATGTTCTAAAAATACATTTTCTTTCTTCCCATAATTCTCATGTCTCTTCTTCCAGAAGGTGGGGGTGGGGGAATGAAGATACCCCAGGCGAGACCCAAATTCACTTAGAAAACAGGATACCAATCAGAGCATCCAGATGCCTACTTGGAGCAGAATCTGGTCCTGGAGACTGTGGCTAGCAATGTGGTGTGGCAGGTTGAAAAACAGAGGGCAGGAGGCACCTGGCCCAGTCGTGCAATTTCTAAACTGTGTGGCTTTGAAGTCTGAAGTATGTCATTTCTCTCCGCCTAGTATAGAGCTATAAAATACTTTGAAATCAAGGGGAATAACAGTACCAACTTGGTTGAATCAAGATAACATGGTGTAAGTTGGGAAGAACTGGGCACAGAGGCAGATGACCAGACTCGATTTATGTCTCTGTCTTTCTTTTAGGCTGTGTGACTGTAGGCTGTGGGTGTAATATAAAAGTCTGTGTTACCTCCTATTCAATCAGAGCTAGCTCAAAGTCCTGGCCGAGGGTCGGAGATGTTGCATGGAATGGACCTGGAAGGCAGCCCACTGTTGTTGAACACTCTGCCAATATTCCCTGCCCATGGTATCGATTCTGGGGAATATCATGGTACCTGAGCTGATCTTAGGATACCAGTAGTCTGGCTGCAGAAACCCATGCTTTCAAAGAGATGATTACAAAACTGATTTATAAAGTCTCCCCTCCCCCCTGGTAGACCCATGAAGTCACACAGCAACACCCTTCACCAGTAACAAGATGAGGAGAATCTTTGGGGGAAAGGAGGTGTAGAATAAGCAAACGTTAATGAGGCAAAGAGGGAGGCATGAGCCTGTATCAAGGGCGTGACCTGTCCCTGAAGATAGTAAAGAGCCCCAGCAGGCTCATGTTCTGGGTGAAATGTACACTGGAGGAAAGATGGAGTATCTCAAAGAAACAGTATGGGAAACAAGTGAATCCTGGAGGGCCTGGAGGATCTTTTTCAGAAACTTGGACTTTATCCTAAGGACCATCAGAAGGCTCAGAAATATTTTAAAAGGAGAGTAATAGGATCTGGCTTGTTTAATGGCTGGAGCAGGCTTGCCCCTGAGTGGATGATGAGGTCAGGACTGGGGAGCTCATGGGCAACCACCTTTACCAACCACAGCCCTGAGCATTCATGTCCCTGAATCCCAGCACTGGAACAGTGGGGAGGAGTTCAGGAGAAACCTGGAGAAAAGTGTTCTATGGGCCAATGTCTGGAGGTGAGTAGAGGAAAACATTAAAATCAGACCACAGGTCTGGGTACCTGAAGAAACTATCCTCTGGTGTGCTAAGTATCTAGTGTCGATCAGTGGACCTTACTTTAATTGTTTAAATAAAGTGCCTTGGAGAAACAAAGGTTGGTCCTGCCTTCAAAGGCTTCTTCATACATGGGTCTAATGGGTACTTCCTTTGATTGAGGTTATTAAAGGCTGGAGACTCATTTCTCAAATGAGAATCTCAGATCTTGAAGAATTGTTGAGACCAGTAAGATCAGAGGTCTTATTTCATTCATGACGTGACTGTGGCTGAGAGTGGGAAAGGACTTTACCAGATGTACAGAACAAGGCAGTCTCCATCCCACACACTTCAGTCCACATACCAGCCCCAAACCAGGTGTTGTCCACACAGTCTAGAGCTCAGGTGTTATGGTTTGCATATGAAGTGTTCCCTAAAGTGGCTCCAGTGTTAAAGGCTTGGTTGCCAGGTGGTGGAGAGAATCATTGAGATGTGAATGGACCATGTGGGTGTTTGGCCTAATCAACAGATGAACCCATGGAGGGAATTGTAATTAAATGGACTGTCGATAAGTAAAAGAAACTGGAAGGTAAGCCCAGATAGGAGAAAATGAGCCCTGGAGCTGTGCTTTTGAAGGATATAATTAATGCTGTCTCTTCTCTATCTCTGCTTCCTGGCTGCCAAGTGAGCAGCCTTCTCTACTATACGATTCTGCCACTGCAATGTTTCACCTCATCTCAGACCTGAAGCAACGGGGCCAGAAGACCATAAACCACAACCTCTGAAACCATGAGCCAAAATAATTCTTTCCTCCTTCAAGTAGTCTTCCTGAGCATTTTGTTACAATGATCAAAACCTGAAAAACATACAAAGAAAGAGTGTGGTTTTTGATCCAGCCATCCTTTGGCTCTTGCCAGCCTCCTCTCTGGCATTAGTCCCTGCAAGTGAGTTTAAGAGAAGTAGATGTTACCCAAGAAAGTTCACCCTCGACCTTACTGACCCATAAAATGAACCATTCCCCCTCCTCCTCCTCTTCATCCTCTTCCTCCTTCCTCTCTCTCTTTTTCTCTCTTGCTTGCTCACTCTCACTCTCTCTCCCCTATCTCTCTCTCTGACTAGACTTCATGTAGCTCAGGATGACCTGGACCTCCCCCTCACTATGTACCTGAGAATGATCTTAAACTTCTGATCCTCGCACCTCCAGCTCCCCAGTGCTGGAACTACAAATATATGCCACCATACCTGGTTTATGAGGTGACAGAGATGGCTTTGTGCATGCTAGGACATGCACAACTGAGCCACATCCTGGCCCTCTATTAATTCTTAATACAGGGATGGACCAACCCACCTTTTTTTTTGTTTTGTTGTTTTCTTTTAAATTTTTATCTACTTATTTTTATTTTATGTGTATGAGAGCTATGCCTATCTGTATGTAAGTGCACCCATATCATGCAGTGCCCAGGGAGGTCAGAAGAGGGCATCAGATCCCCTGGAGATGGAGTTACAGATGGTTGTTAGCTGCCATGTGGTACTGGGATTCAAACCTTGGTCCTTTGCGAGAGCAGCCAGTACTCTTGACCACTGAGCCACCTCCCCAGCCCCCATTGTTTTGTTGTTTTCTTAACATATATTAATTATATATGATAATGGATTTCATTGTGACACTTTCAAACATGAAGAATGTATTCTGATCATATCACCCATGACCCTTTCTTGTCCCCTCATTCCCATTGATCCATTTGCCCTTCCCAACCATCAGTTCCTCTTCCGTGTCTTTTTCTTTCCTTCCTTCCTTCCTTCCTTCCTTCCTTCCTTCCTTCCTTCCTTCTTTCTTTATTCTGATGATGCAATGAGTGTGTGCAGGGTTATTTACAGGAATAGGGGCACCTTACTAACGATGGGGTGTCGTTGAAGAAAATGCCTCCCCCCTCCCTCCTATCAGCAACTATTAACTACATTCACATCCCCAGGAAGGATCATCTTTTGTTTTTGCAAATACAATTTTATTGGAACACGGCCACACCTGTTTGCTTATGTGTGGCTTCTGGAGGTTTCATGATGACAGAGAGTTGAATGCTTAGAGTATTTGCCCTGAAGAGCCAAAAATGTTGCTTTTCTGGCCTATGCAGAGGTAGCTTGGGTTTCTGAGTCACAACAAGCTTTAAACTCAGCCTCTCTCCGCCAGCTGCCTGCAGTGGGGACAGGCTACTCCCGTCTGAAACTTGAAGAGAACAGCAGTTCCTGCTTCACCGGGCTGCTGTGGAGACTGAATGAAATACAGTGCTTACCTCAGTACATAGAAGACAGAGATTGAGAAGGGGGCGGGGAAAGGTGTGCTCGGCACCAGTGATCCCAGGTCCACTTTACCAGCTCTGTTTCAGGGCTCAGGAGACCTCTTTCTCTGGCGCAGAGAGCCAGAGCTCCTGTCAGCAGTCCTGAAATTCTTCTAGAAGTTTGACAGGATTAGGAGGATTAATACATTAAAGCATTATTACAGCATTCACGGGGGATTTTCAAAAGACTTTGCACTGTGATCTGTTTGTCCTGTTACATAAAACTCGCATTAATAGGCTGATGGCAACGGGAAAAAGTATCTGTGAAATAAATAACCTTATTTTTTGGTAAACACATTTAGCAGGCTGAGCCCGTCATTAGGGCCTGCAGACCCTCCCACAGCGCACATCAACAAAATTACCCCTCGAGAATCCATTTGCCAATTAAGCTGAGGGTCTGTCTGAGTCTTCCAGCCCACTGATGGCAGGGGGCAGGAGAGACTGGCCACCTCCTGCTCTCTGTGGCTCACTCCTTCCCAGCCCGGCCCACTGACCCGGTACACAACCAGGAGTCCTTGTTGCTGGGCAGAAGAGAATCCGGGGAGGCAAAGCTGACGTCAAGTGGTGTGGGATTGGCTCTGTGCCGCACTGCATTCTGGGTTTCCTACACAATACAAAGCAGCAGCCCTGGAGAGGGCCAATGGGACATGGTTAGAATCACTCCATGAGTGAAGACCTAAGGCAAAAAGCTGTATGTCCCTCTAAGGGTGAATTTAGAGCCTACCCACCAATACCTGCTGCTATACCTGTCACTGCAAAGTGTATCATAGCCCCAGAAAACCGAACAATTTACACGTGTGTAGCACTTACTGAGTGCTAGACCTCATTCTGAACACCTCACGTGTGTTAGCCCACTTGACAGTTCCAGCAAACTTTTGAGCTGGGTCCTAATATTCCCATTTTGAATATAAAGAAAATTGAGAATCCTGTTGGGGAGAGAGCTCAGTCTTAAGTAAAGTGTGAGGACATGAGTTTAACCCCCAGAAGCAACAGTACTAAGAGCTGGGTGTGGTGGTGAGCTCTTCTTTCAATCCCAGCTCTGGGGTGGCAAAGATAGGCCCCTCCTTGGTGCTTACTGGCCAGCCAGTCTAGCCTGCTTGGCAAGTTCTAGGCCAAAGAGAGATCCTGTATTTTTTAAAGGTGGAAAGCATATGAAGAACATACCTGAGATTGTCCTCTGACTTCCATATGCTTATATGTACACACTTGTGGAGAGAGAGAGAGAGAGAGAGAGAGAGAGAGAGAGAGAGAGAGAGAGAGAAAAGAGATTAGGTTTTGCCAAACATCATTTATTTATCTTATTGACATGTTGATGTGTATGTGTAGTTACCTATGTGAGTTCATGTATATCACCTGTGTGCAGGAGCCCACAGAGACCAGAAGAAGGTGTCATAGTCAAGTCCCTGGAACTGGAATTACAGGTAGCTATGAGCTGCCATGTGGATGCTGGGAGCTGAACCAGGGTCCTCTGCTAAAGGAGTAAGTGCTCCTAACCACAGAGCCACATCTCCAACTCCTTTCCCAGCATCATTAAGCTAGCTGCTAAGCAACAGAATTGGGACTTGAACCCAGCAATCAGTTTTCAGAGTTCAAGTGAGTACCCAGGATTTTACATGTACCAAAGTATTCTAACAAACATTAAAGATTACATCAACCTACTGAGCAATTCAAAATTCAAACTGCTGCTATTGGATGCCACTTGACAGTTAGCAAAACTCTCAGAGGCTTACCTTAGGTCCTAGAGATGAGAAAAGAGGATTCAGCATAGCCTCAGGACAGTGTCAGCTAGAGCACTTGGTGCTGCAGCCTCTCACAGAATAAGGACTGTGCTGGACTGTAGGCCTCTAGATAGCAAGGCTTGCTGTTCTGGTCACCAATAGCATGTCTCCACATTTAGCCCAGAGCCTGGCTAAGATCTCCACCAAATGACTCACACCTTAGAAAGAGGCTATACTCATGGAGGTGCTGTGACTTGTCCAATAGCACATGGCTGCTGTTAACACGTCAGTCTAAGATTTGAACTAGTTTTTCTCTTTCGTCTGTATCTCTTGTCAAAATCCCTCCTGCCTACTCTCTCCCTGCATTGCACATACATACAAGTACACACAAACCTGGGCATGTGCACACATACATACACAGATACACACACATGAATGCAGATACATCTAAGCTTTGACCACCTTTCTCTCCTCCATGTACTTGTGCAAGAACGTACACACACACACACATACACACACACACATACAAGCTTTGACTGCACCAAACCAACTTATATTTCTGGAAGACAATAAACTCATGCTGTCCCCTGGGCCTTTGCACAAGCAGTTCCCTGCATCTGACACATGCTCCCCTGGTTTCCTCTTAGACACACTTATTCCTACTCATCCTGGGAGCCCCACCTCAGCTGTCACCACCTCCAGAAATCTGTCCCTGGTCTCAAAGCCAGGCTGCATCTTGGGTCCCTTAATAGCCCTTAGGTTCTCTGGTCTCTCCATGTCCTACATTGAAATCACCTTCTCAAATGGACCTCCTAGACTTTGGGATTGTGATTTCCCACCTTTACCCACCCCTACTCAGCTTTAATAAATGGGTACTGAGCATATGAGCACAGTTTACCATTCTTGCATACACACACACATACACACACACACACACACACACACACACATACATACACAATAAAGCTCGCTTATTGAGACTAATTATGTTTTCACTGTTAATTATGCTAGTCACCCATTGTATAACATTATGTCCCAAATGTAGTATTTAAAAATTGCAACAAGAATTTTGTTATCTCACAAGGATTCTATGGATTGAGAATCAGAAGCAGCTTTGGTCATGGCTTGGTCTCTCCACAGGCTACCACCAAGGTGCTAACTGCAGTCCTCCACAGGCTGGCTGGGGCTAGAACATCTGCTTCTAAGATGGTGCCTTCACATGGTGGTTGGCAGGAGGTCTCAGTGTCTGACCATGTGGGCCTCTCCAGCAAGCTCTGTAAATATCTTCACACTATAGAGCTGGCTTCCCTAAGAGTGCCCAGAGAGAGTAAGAAGGAGACCAAATACTTTTTTCTCAGGGCCTACACCAGCATAAGCAATCACACCTGCCACATTCTAGTCATTAGAATCAAGCCAATAAGTTAAGTTCAACCCACTCTCAAGGGGATGAACCTGGGGCTCCACCTATTGGGGAGAGTGGCAATAAATTTGTGTCCTTAGAGGAAAATAATACCCTATCCTTCCCCGACTGGTCAATGTAATTCTTGCTAGGGATAGAAACACACGCACACACACACACACACACACACACACACACACACACACACACAAGCAGCTGATCTTCAGACAACGGCAAGCTCTCAGAACTGAGCGGGGACAGGGACGACACTGTAGTTTCTTCCCTCCTAATTCCAGCTCCAAAGAGTAGCCTGCCCGTGTATGAACACATGGCCTCCCCAAGAAGAGACACTGCAGATGCCCACAGAGGTAGCCACCCAAGACTGATATCATAAAAACAACAGGAAATTCTATGTGGCCTAACCCACCATCTACTAAAGGGACTCTGAAGGGCTTGGCAGGACAGCAAGACCAGGCCTGACTAGAGCCTCCTAAAATCAGAGGTACCCCAGCCACTTAGAGTCTATCAGAGATCCATGCCTAGGTATTCTGCCCCTTACCAGCCCCACCTCTGCCTATTCTGATATGTCTCTTCTAAACTCTCTTGAATTGCAGGCAGTATTTTTATCAAACAACAACAAAAGAGAATGAATACGAATGAGCAAGAACTAATGTTTCTCCCTACTGCATGCCAGGAAATTGACGTACATGATTTTATTATTATTATCATTCTTACTATTATTATTATTATTATTATTATTATTATTACTATTCGTCCTTCTGGTCTTTTTGAGACAGGGTCTCCCTGTAGCCCCAGCTGTCCTGGAACTCACTATGTAGACCAGGCTGGCTTCGATCTCACAGAGGTGCTGGGATTTAAGGCATGTGCCACCACGCCCAGCCTCTCTGGTGAGAATTCTTATGCCACTTTAGAGACAGCAAAGGGGCTGGAGAGCTCTTAAATGCCTTCCATGAACCTGGCATTTACCAGCAGTTATAGAATCTTCCTGAAAATTCTAAAAATGAGGTATTGTATCCACATCTTATATGTGAGGACATGGAAACTCAGAGATTTTGGGCAAGTAGCCTGAAATCACACAGAGAATGGCAGGATATTAGATTTTTTTTCAATGCTGTGACCAAAACATCTGATACTGACAAACATCTGATACTGACGGCTGAAGATAAGAAAAGTTTATGTTGGCTCACAGTTTCAGAAGGCCCAGTCTGTGATTACTTAGTCCCATGTTGGACATAATCTCATGGCAGCTGGAACACATGGTAGTAGAGAGATGTTCACTTCTCAGTCAATCAGGAAGCAGAAAGCAGACAGGAAGGGATTGGGGACAGGGACAATATACACCTAAGAACCTGCCCCACCATGACTTATTTCCTCCCACTGGGCCCTACCACTCAAAGCTTCCAAAACCTCTCAAAATAGTGCTACCAGCTAGGGATCAACCTTTTCATACATACATAGTCATACATACATACATACATACATACATACATAATCATAGTCTAGTGTGTCAGCAGAATGGGGTGGAAAAAGTTATCACAATATAGATATAGATAAGAAGCCAGTTGGCAGAGGAAAAACTGAAACCTGTTCCCACCAGGGCTACATGTAATAAAACAACACAGGTCCTAGTTTGGTTTCTGCTGCTGTGATAAAACACTGGAAGGCAGGACCTGAAACAGAGATCATGGAAGAATGCCGCTTGATTTTGGCTTCTCAGCTACTTCTCTTATACATCCCAGACCCACCTTCCCAGGGATAGCACCATCTACAATGGGCTGGGCCCTCCCACATCAGTTGGTCATAGAGAAAATGGCTCACAGACACACCCACTGGCCAGCCTGATGGAGGAAATGCCTCTGTTGCAGTTTCCTCTTCCCAGGTATCTCTAGTTTGTGTCCAGCTGACAAAAACTAATCAGCAGACCATGCATAATAAAAAGTCTATGAGAAGGTGGATGTCAACGACCTGTAAAAGATCAGCACGCACATGGTATAGGACTTTGGAGTCCTTGCTCTCTAGCCCATTTCCATTTTGGGAAGTGTCTTTCTCTTCCTTAATAAACCGTCTTTATTTCTATCACTAAACATATGTTCCTGATCTAGTTCTTTGCTCCTGGACACAGGAACCTGGAATTCTCAGCAGGTGTCCTCCAGACTCAGATCCACACCTGTAATACTAGTATAGACCGGGTCACGTCGATCTGTCCTTACAGAAGAAACACTCTCCACATAACATTTCATTCTTCCTGTGAAAGAATCCTCCCTTCTCTATGGAGGTCACCTATGCCTTTCCTATCCTTGCAGCCCCTCAGAGCTGCAGGGCGAGTGTTAGGGATAGAAAAGAAACCCCCAGCTGTGAGCAGGACCAGCAGAAAGCCACTGTCAGCTCCATGGAACAACTGTGTGGTAATTTGACAGGATTAAAGGGATTGATACATTAATGCATTATTAGCCCTTTTATAGATTCTCTAAGAGTTGAACACTGTAATCCCTATGTCCTGTTGTATAAACCAGCAGTAATTGCCTTAATTGGCCTATTGTTGCTGATGGGAACAGACAGCAAGCAGGCCTGATTATCTCATACCCGGTGGTTCTGAGTCTGGCCACAGCTGCCCACGACAGCAAGAAGGCTTAGAGAAACTGAGTCTGGGTGTAGTCACCCAAACCTCCTGCTCTGTGGGAGATATCATCCAGATCTCTAGTCTCCGAGGAGTAGAGCAGAAGGCACCTGGGTGTGGAGCTCGAAGATCCAAATTCTGGTTCCAGCCCTGCAACCCACTGACCCCTTACCCCAGCTTCCATCTCTATATCTGCCAGTGTGGATGGTAATTATATCTACCTTATGATGCTGCCAGGGAAAAAGCAACAAGTCACTGTTGAGAACGTGCTTTGTCAACTGGACAGGCCTATGCTTATGGGAGGGAGGGTTATGATTTTGTTGAATAGCGTGAGTGGAGGATTTTGCCTTGTGGTGTTTGTGTGTCGGGAAAGAATAATAACAGGTCCTGGAGGGAGAGTGGGTAGAATGTGCAAGAAGGCCTGGGAGGCAGCCATGGTCACAGAAGGGCAAGGAGAGAGCTGAGGGCAGTCAGTTGTGAAAGGAGCCATCATGCTCCAGGTTCCAGCATCAAGGCCCAGGCACCTCAGCATCATCCCTCCCTCCTGTCAGCTGAGTGGCAGGTCACACAGGAATTCACCCAGCAACTAGGGATGCTGGCTCCTTAGAGTTCAATTTGCTTTGCTAATTAAGCACCTGGGTTGGACTCCCCACTGGAGGTGTGAGTCTGCAGCTTCCCAGAGAATAATAACAGAAGGCTAAAATCACAGTTTCAGAAGGGTCCTGGAAGATCTTTTCCTAGTAGCAAACAAACCAAACATCTTTTATCTTGTCTACAAATGTAGAAGGAGGGCTACAGATCTGCCCATCCGTGAATCTGGGAAGGACCCGCTCAGGGCTTTAGGACTTCTGGACAATCATTCTGACTGATAAAGGAGAACTGTAAGGAGGAAAGAGGAGCAAAGAAGCAAGGTTGGAGGCTGATGAGACAGTGAGTGGAAGCCTTGGGCACAAATGAAGGGAAGTTTCTAAGGATTTGGATCACCTAGACTTGGAAAAACTAAGGACGGAAATAAAATGCTTCAGACAAACATTTTTAGTTTCCCTCATTCTGAGTGTAGGCAAAGGAGGAGCAGACCAAATCGGTTGCTGTATGGTTCTAGAAGGTTAACTTGTACCACTTGGCATATCATTTCTAGTAATGGTTGATAGAGTCATGTGACCAGCTGTGGCCCACGCGTTGGAGGTGGAATTACCATGTGTCACTTCCGGGCTAGACAGTTGATTATTGATGAAATCCCGGTTTTCTTTGTGGCCTGGTGCTCTTCCCTTGGCCTGGCACCCTGAATAGCAGTGCTGGCCATAGCTGGGCTGGCAGCATGCAATGTGAACATGAAATAAATCCTCATTGTTCTAAGCCTTTGAGAATTTAGAGTTATTTGTTATTAGAACATGACCTGGCCTATCCTAATCAGTACCAAAAAATTATGAACTTTATGGCCAGGTATCAATAAACACCATCAGAGCAGAGTAGAGGGAAGACTATTTATAAGGCCTGAAAATATAACTGATACCCAGTGGGGAGTTTTCACAAGCATGGTCCAGAAACACCAAACCACTACCTGATACCACAAAGCTGCAGCGAGCACCTTGTGACCCAAGCCTTTGACCAAGACAGAGCTTTGATCAACCAGGACTACCTTATTTGCTTGACCCTGACTTGCAAGACCCTTATTGGAATGCAGAGATTATAGAACTAGAAATTATATGTCAAGAGGGTGCATGTTAACCTTCTGGAACCATACACAACAACCATTATGGTCTGTCCTCCTTTGCATGAAAAATACATGTGGAGAAATTTGCACACAAAGAAACTTACCCTAATCATTAAAAAAAAAAAAAAATCACCTTCTCTCATGGGCTGGAGAGATGGGATGGCTTAGTAGATACAGTGCCTGCCTCACAAACATGAGTTCAGATCTAAAAGTAACCAGGTGTGGTCGGGTGCATCTGTGATCCTAGTGCAGTAGGGTGAAGACAGGTAGATCTCCAGAATTCACTGGCCAGCCAGTGTAGTCAGTCAGTGAGTACTAGGTTCAGAAAGAGATCCTTCTTCAAAAGATAAGGTGGAATCAAGGAAGAGGCCCTCAATGAAGACATTAGACATCAGCCTCTGGCCTCCATATGTATACACACACACACACACACACACACACACACACACACACTCACACACACACACGTATTTCTACCAAATAGAGACCCCATAGTCATCCCCTACACTGTGGACAGCATCCTAGTCAATGCCCAGCCTTCTACCCTCTTGTGATATACTCCAGAATCTCTTCTTTTTCAGATCTAAAGGATGAACTCATTCACTACCACCAATACCCCAGCACTCCATCACTACCATAGTGGCTGATCACCCACTCTATTGCAAACAATAAAATCCAGATTTAAAAAAGATATCAAGGCCAGCCTGGTCTACAAAAGGAGTTCCAGGCCAGTTGGGGCTACAGGGAGGCTGTCTCAAAAACAACCATCACCCCACACCCCCACACCCTCGCATCCATACTACAGTCTCCTCTGCTGTCAGCCAGATTCTCTGCCTCCAAGCACAAAAATCAAAGAAGACTTCAGAGAGTTTGCTGAGACTTGCTCTGCCGCTAACTTTTACTTCTGGGTCCAGATACTGCAAGAGAGGAGCCCTGTGTGTTTTACATACATTAGTCACAGCACACACAGCCCTGGATGTTGGCCATTGGAACTGGCCTCACATTTTAGCACTTGCATCTGGACCAGGCAGATAGAAACCTAGCTATAATGAGTTTGCCCCTTGTCCATGACATTTGTCTTTGTAGGGGGGAAAATGAGAAAAAAAAAAGTAAAATCCTAAAGTATGTTTGCTTTCAGCACTGTAGCTGTGATGAGTTTCGGGAGTCTGACTAGGATTTAAACTTAGCTTCCCTACAAAGCCCAGGAGAGAAGTTAGAGATGAATTGGGTGTTTTTCAGCATCTTTGGCATGTTTATCTAAATTTGCATTTTTCTCTTTCCACTGATAAATTACCTGGCCTGAAATGAAGGCAGGACTCTCAGGACAAATGATGTCTTCGTTGGTGACTGAGTCTCGCTGCGTGTAAGCACTGGGTTACCTGCTTCATGCACTTTTTCCACCTTTCTATTAACTCTTCAAGACAAATGTATGAATTATTGGGGAGAAACACATTCAGAGATGTTAAATACCAGGAAACACGGCAGCACATGCACTCAGGTGTCCCAACCCATGAACCCAAGCTATGTGTATGTGGGTGTGTGTGTGTGTGTGTGTGTGTGGATGTGTGGGTGTGTGTACCAGAAGTCAACCTCTTGTGAGTTCCTCAGTTGCTGACCATATTGTTTTTGAGATAGGATCTCTCACTCAAAGCTCACCAATTCATCTATGTTGGCTAGTCAGTAAGTCCCAGGGATCCTCCTGTCTTCACCATCATGCCTTGCTCTCCTGTGTGGGTTCTTGTGATTGAACGCAGGTCCTCAAGCTGGCACAGCAAGCACCTTACTGACTGGGCCATCTCTCCAGTGCTCAAACCACATTTGTTCTCCTATGCCACCCTTCCTTGAAGCCACGATTAAAGTTGTCCTGATGAAATAAGTGTGGCACATTAGAATAGCATGATACAGTGCATGGGGATGGGGAGAGGTTGTAGACTTGACCAGACCCATGATCAAATCCTAGGGCTAATTATTTAGGGGTTCTTGTGACTTCAAGTGAGTAGTATCCTTCTGAGTTTCTGTTTCCTCAAAGGGAAGAGGGACAGAAGGCAGTGACAGTCATTGCATAAATGAATAAATGGTCCTGATAATCTGAGCTAGAATCACATTCTAGTAAGGCTTTAAAACACAACGATATGATGGAGGTGGGACAGTAGGGAGTTCAGTCAACTAGTTTTTACTGTGTGGTCAGACAGGACCTCAATGAGAAGAAGATGCCTAAAATAGGATTTTATTAACAAGAAAAGGACAGCCCAGAAAAGCCAGGATCAGAGAAATCAAAAAAGAGAGTCTAGCAGGCATGAATCTGGGAATATGCCCAGTGGGATTGCTGAAAGAATAGAAGACCAGGGGCTAAGTTGTTTTAACCATTCTATCATCTATACATATTTCACAAAGCTCATGTACTATGAATGCATAGACTTTTTGACAATTTTTAAAAAACTTTACAAGAGACCCATGTTAATGGGTAAATAATGGAGAAAGGAAGGCTTGGGGAAGATAGGCATAGAGAACCTTGTGAGCCATGGTAAGGAGGTGAGTCCCACCTCCTGCCATTTGCTTGTTCTTAAACTGAAGCAATTAAAAACATTACAGGACAGAGCCCTTTCGCCAATGAGAGTGATTATAAATTTTATAAGCAGATCTCGAATCCAGACAAGAAACCTATGACCCATAGTATATTTGTGTCTGTATGTATTTGTGTTGTATGTATATGTTCATCTACATGTGCACATTCATGTGCAGAAAGTCAGAGTTCAATAGTGAATATCTTCTTCACCTAGTGTTTACCGTGTTTTTGTTTGTTTGTTTGTTTGTTTGTTCTTGAGACAGGGTCTTCACCGAACCTAGGCTGGCTGGCCAGCAAGCTCTAGGGATGCACCTGTCTCTACCTCCCTAGTACTAGATTACAGATGTAATTTTGCTGTACCTGGCTCTCTCTAGGTACTGGGGATTCGAACTCGGGTCTCCATGCTTTTGTGGCAAGCCCTTTACCAACTGAGCCATGTCCCAAGCCCTCAACAGTGCATTTCTCAAAAGTGATGATAGTTGCTATAACAGATAGTCCCTTCTTGCTCATGTAAAGTCCAGGGCAGGTATTTCTGCTTGGAAGATGCCTTTCTGCATGATTACATAAATGATCAGCTGTTTCTAGAAACAACCCTGCACTAAGGAAGAAAAGCACAAATTCTGATGTGCTTGATGCATAAATACCAGAGCAAGGAGAACATTCTCTGGTCCATTGGTGCTGCTATAGAAGTATGAAGTTGGCCACTTCTGTGGCCAAGTATAATAGTGGCCACAGAAGACCACTATTCACACTGTACCTGATGCCCTTCACAGGGATACCCCATGCCATGTACTACTCACTGGTTTACCAGATGGCTCACCTTGTACCCTGAAACCCTCTTACATAAATTATTTAAATCTAACTAGGATGATTGGGAACTTGCAAATCATTTCCACTTCTATTGCACAGTCTTCTAAGAATGCCTGGGAAAGACAGAGAGATGGGAAGGGAAAGAGATAAACAATCAGGGAGGCTAGAATGAGAAGAGAGATGTTGAGATGAGGCTCTCAGGGTCTAAGGGGATCTGAAGGGAGAAAGACCAAGTCCAGCCAGAAGTTCAAGGTGCAAAGCAGGAAGGAGAGAAAGAGAAGATGGATGGGCTGTCCTAGGCAGGGGTAGGAGTGCAAAAAAGAATGACAGACTCTTCCTCTAGGGTAGAGACAGAAGCTTCCCATGCCCTGTGACAAGACAGAGACACAGAGGTACCAACCAAGACAAAAGCTCAGGAGACTGATGGTAGTAAGTTCCAGGGAGACACAATTCTAATCAAGCCCATTGAAATGGATGTTTTCCAGTTCAGGAGGCAGCAAAGCGTGGGATTGGGAGAAGGTGGGAGGCAAGGGCACACAGTACAACAGGCTGGGTAGCTTCTGCCTGGTACAGGGCTAGTGGCGGCTGCTGAGATTGCAGCAGCGTGGCCTCAGCAGGATAGAGCCGGCCACCCAGCTCCTGCAGCAATTGGACTCACCTGACAGTGGAATGAGTAATGAGTTCATTAAACATCCAGTACTTGTTCCTGAAAAGAAGATGAATGTGGCAGAGAAAGGCAAGATGCATGCCAGTACGGATGTGCGGTACTCACGGCGGCCCTGGCACCCAACTTAAAATGGCCACCCTACTTTGCGCCTCCCACCACTTTCAGTCTAAACCCTGGTCCGGCCAGTCAAGGCTTTTCACCACCTGGTGTCTGAGGATCTCTTAGAGCCCAGTTTATAACACTCTCTTCCCCTACTGGAAAGTAGTTCTTCCTACCTGCCTGGGGCTCCCCACTAACAGAAATTTCACAAAGCGGCATCTCCCAGAAGTCTGTCTGGAATGTCCTTTTCCTCCTCACAGGTAAAGGCCTAGTCATCCTCTCAAAATCCCGGGTTGCTTCCTCTGTGAGGCTTCCTATGGGCAGCAGAGCTGACCATGCTTCCTTGGTGACATTCATGTGCTAAGAAGTCCTAGTGCAGAATGAACATTATGAATATCCATCACCACATGGGAAGGGGCCTTATACCAGCTCCTCTATATGTTACTCAACCTTTATCCCAGAGACTGGTGTGACAGGGAAGGACCAGAGCAGGATGTTAAAATCCCAGAAGGGAGCCTTGCATGATAATTCTGGCTTATGCCACATCCAAGAGGTTGGTGTCCTGAGTAAGCACCTTCCCTGAACCCTGGTTTTCTAGGACTTTGGACACAGATTATAGTGCACACATATAGGAGAAAATGAGCTGACATTTATTTAGTTGGCTTTTTAAAAAGTTACATTAGAGGCTGGAGAGATTGCTCAGTAGTTAAGAACACTGGCTGCTCTTGCAGAGGACCCCAGTTCAATTCCCAACACTCCCATGGCAGCTAACAACCATCTGTAATTCTAGTTCCAGGGGATTCGTTGCCCTCTTCTGACCTCTGTTCGCATTGCATGACACGAGTACACCTACATGCATGCAGGCGATACACTCACACACATAAAATAAAAATACTAAAAAATATAAAAATAAAAATAAATGAAAATACTAAATAAAATACTTTTTTTAAAGTTACATTAGAAGTCAGTACAAGATTACAGAAGAGACTGACATTTCAGATGAATGACCTTTGGTCATTCTGGCCCAAACCCACTCCTTGTTCATCCTGACCTCCCATCCCAGCTTCAGTGTCTTCATGGGAAAAAGGAATGATAGTCTTCCCCTTGTGTCAAAGGGTCATTGTGATGGTTAAAAGAGGTGGTTCCTGACTTAAAACAAGTCCTCAGTGTTACCTGCAGCATAGTCAAAGTTCTCAGCAAATGAACTCTTCAGGTGGACACCAGAGGCACAGCTGGAGTTCAAGGAAATAACAAAGAAATACAGAATTGCTAGGCATCAGTAAAGGAGAATCCACTGCTGCATCTTTTTCTCATTTCTTCTCTTCATTCTTCCCTTTCTCCTTCAACATATGGTTGGTTTTAGAATTTAACATGACTTGTCAGGTGATAGGGTTTTTTTGTTTTTTGTTTTTAATGATTATGATACTCTTTCCATTGCTTAGCTGGCTGAGAAGTTGATCAGTTAGATGGTTGGTTGGTTGGTTGGTTGGTTGGTTGGTTGGTTGGTGACTGGTTGATTGACTGGATGATTACTTTGTTGGTTGGTTGGTTAACTGCTCCAGGGATGAGTGAGTTTGCAAACTGGGTGACCAACTGGCTGGTTGATTGATAGGGAAGGCAGGAAAGAGAGAAGGGAAAAAAAGATCCAGACAGCTGGTGAGAAGACCAGGTGTTCCTCAAGGTATGTTGCTCAGTGGGGATCATCCAGGAAGGGGCCAAAGTTTGTTTAGAACAGGTGGCTTCCAGTGCTTCTACTTGTATTGCCAGCTCAGGCCACCTCTGTGACTGTAAATGCTCTGTATGGTCCACTACAGACCAAGAATGAATCTGACAGAAATCAAAGAATGAGCCTGAAGTCTGTACCTTAACACAGGAACAGGCAGACAAAAAGACCATTCAGAGAATGAACTAATGCAGTGGAAGCAGATAAACAGTATTTCAGAGGCTCCTGAACATATGAACCGCTAGTCCACAAGACAACACACACATACACACACACACACACACACACACACACACACACACACACACGCACACACACAGCCCTAGAAACAGACCCCATGGAACAGGCTGTGGGTATTCCTAATGTCATACAAAGAGGTTCCAGGGTTTTCTGCTGGGGCTTCTAAGGAGCAGAATGAGCAACTGAGGAATGAGTCCAGAGAGAAAACAGCTCAGCTTGATGCTGGGCACGCACGAACTGTCCAGCCAATTGTGGCCTAGAGTCTAAACAATGAGCTAGGAGCAGAATGAACTTCACAGCAGGGTGATTTAGTCAAACTCCTACATGTTCAAATTACACACCTCATTCAGGACCTGGTAGACAGCCTTGCATACCATCAGGTACTGGGCATACACAACCCCTCCAGCAGCCCAGGTGACAGTTGGACAGCCTGGGCTGCTGCAGGTCTGTTTCTGGGTTTGAAGCCCTGCTTCTTACCCCTTCACTGCACTCGCTGTCTGTGAATGCTGTTATCTCCCACTTGCCGTGTCTTTTGTTGTTTCAGGCTTTGTTTTGTGTTTTGTGTGTGTGTGTGTGTCACCTAAAATGTAGAAACCATGGTGATTTTTTCCAGCTGTGTAATTTTCCCTTGTCATTTTTGCAGACTTTTAATAGGTCCTGCTGGCATCTTTCAAGATTATTTCTAATTCCAAATACATTAAAGAAAAAAAAAACCTATTTGAGTCCAGTAAAGTTACCTATGACATTTTAATTATTATAGCTTATAGAACAGTTCACTTGTTTTTACCCTGGAACCCACCTCCACCATCCCAAGCACAGTGATGGGATGGAAACCAGTCAGGGCATCAGGACCAAAGGGCTGAAAATCTAACCCCAGCACTGTTCCTCACTCACCAGATGCTATGGAGAAAGTCCGGCACCTTTTCGGAGCCCAGGGATAACATCACCTACCTTAATGCTGTGGCTGGACTAGATTACGTATAGAGCTTAAGCTAGTATCTCACAGAAGGAATACCCAAGTTCAAAGATTTATCCTGGACTGATTTCTGGTGAGGGGAGGGCCCTTTTAGTCTAAGTATATACAAGCAACAAGACATTTGATCCCTGCAGCCAAAAGCCTAGAATCTCCATGAATCTCCATGATATAGGCGAGTGAAAATTGTTAGCCATTGGTTGCTTCAGTCAATACATGGAATAACCTGAAGACGGGTGATGGGATAAATTAAGGACATGAGTGGAGAACACAGGGGCTCAATGCAGCCTGAAGAGTGACCTTGATGGTAGATATATTTAAACTTCAATCCTCATCCTGTGTATCAGTCATGATTGTCCAGAGAAACAAAGGCAATAGGACATACAGAGTCCCTGCCTGGCAGTGGTTTTACTTGATTTTTCTCTAATTTTTAAATTACATTTATTCATTTATAGGTAGGGTATGCCTGCTATGGCTCACTCGTGAAGGTCAAAGAACAACTTGCAGGAGTCTGTTCTCTCCTTCCACCATGTGGGTCTCAGGAATGGAACTTGTGTTCTCAGGCTTGGCTGCAAGCACTCTTACCTGCTGAACCATCTCACTGGTCCCTCAACCTGAGTTGTTGACTTCATGATGATGTGACAGTTTTTATAAATAACTGCTCTACATCACTTTCAGTCCAACATTCAATAAACAACACAATATTTTCAACAGCATATTGTTAATAGGCTTTTTGTTAAATGATTTTGCCCAGTTGAAGGTTAAAGTAAGTATTCCTGTGAAGGGTTAAGGTATAGTGTTTCCTAAGTTAGAGGCATTAAATATATTTTCAGCCCAATGATCTTTTCAATTTATGATGAATTTATTGGGTTGCAACTGCATCATAAGTTGGTTTTAATATATTAGTATATAGATATATAAGAGAGTGCTTGTTGCTCATATAAGTCCCATATGTCACCTGGCAGCCAAAGAACCAGAGAAGCCAGTGGTAAGAATTGATCTAAGTCCAAAAGCCTGGGAACCAAGGACCAATGGTATAACTCCTGGAGTCCTGGGCCCTACAGCATAGAGCTCTGATGTCTGAGTGCAGGAGAAGACGTGCATTCCAACTCAAGAAGAGCGCAGATTCTCCCTTCTCTAGCCCATTCTCTCTGAGCCCTCCATGCTCTAGAGATCCCACCACCAGATCAATTAGGGCAATCTTCTTATTCATTCCAGAGATTCAAGTGCTGGTCTGCTCTAGACTCAGTCTCACTGGCACACACAGGGTCATATATCCCTTAACCCAGTCAGCTTGACACAAAATGAAGCAACCTATCCTGTGACCTTGGCCAAGTCCCCCTGCTTCTCAGAGCTGGTTTCTTCTCGGTGGATGGACATAATAGGGGTTCCCATACTTGCAGGCATTGTGAGTGTTACCTGAGGTACCAGACACTGAGAAGAGCAGATGCTCACTAAAAAACAGCCCATTCTCCTGCCCTATCCTTGCAACTGATGAAACATTAGGCCAGATATGGTGGTGTACACCTTTAGTTCCAGCACTCAGGAGACAGAGGCAGGCAAATCTCTGTGAGACTGAGGCCAATCTGGTCTATATTGCAAGTTCCAGAGCAACAGGGAGACACTGTCTTTAAAAAGAAAAGTGTGTATAAAATATGCAAATGTGGGGCTGTGGTATAGGGTATGGCTCAGTCCATAAAGTGCTTACCTTGAAAACACAGGGATCTGTGTTCTGTCCCCAGAATCCAAGTAAAATGCCTGACATGATGTCACGTGCCTGTGAGGCCAGCACTGGGGAGTCTGGGCAGCTCCAGGCCAATCAGAGACCTTGTCTCAAAGGAGGTGGATGGCCTTCCTGAGGATGACACCAGAGGTTATCCTCTGGCCTAGACATACACACACACACACACACACACACACACACATTTTTAAATTACACAAATACAAGGTCACCATAAATTGGGCAGTTTAGTGCAGGAGTTCTGGAAGGGTAAGTCAGAGTCACAAAGGTCAGGTTCCAAACCTGCCTCCCCTACTTGCTTAAAGGATGCCTTGGGCAAGCTACTTAACTCAAGCAATCTAGCCCCAGTGGCCATGTCTGTGAAATGGTCCTAACAGCAATCACTGAGAATAAAATGAATCTTTGCATATTAAAGCACTGAACCCAAGGCCAAGTGCCAAGCAAGTGTGCGTTGAATGTTAGCTGCCCAATTTACTGATGCTCCAAGTACACACTGGCTCTGGTGTTAGCTAAGTATAGTGGAAAGATGTGATCTCAAATTCCAGATTTGTCTTTCTTATTCACTATGTGACCTCGTACAGATCACTTCTCTGAGCCTCAGGCTCATCAGTAAAATGGGAATGAAAACTCCTACTTCGTAGCATTTTGGGCTGGATCAGGGAAACACAGAGTGTACGCCTGGGATGCAGAAGGCACTCTATAAAAGCCACACCTACGTGATTTCAAGGAGAGTTCTGAACCTTGCTCTATTCCTTGGTATCATGGGATGTTATATGTCCTTCTAGAGGGACCATGTGGGCAGAAACAACCCGTGAAAAGCACTGGGCAGCAACCCTCATTCACATCACAGTAAAGCCATCTGGTTCCAATTAGCTCTCATACACACAGGGTTTGAGTTCAGACTCAGACAACAGTCCATAGGGTACGGGGTGTGCGTGTGTGTGCGTGTGTGTGTGTAAGAGAGAGAGAGAGAGAGAGAGAGAGAGAGACAGACAGAGAGAGACAGAGAGAGACAGAGAGAGACAGAGAGAGAGAGAGAGGAGAGAGAGAGGAGAGAGAGAGAGAGACATAAAAACAAAATGAGACCCATTAAGCCAATTTAGAAAGGGTCTTTCTCAGAGGCAGAACCCCTGCCACATGGTGGATTAATCTCCCTCAGAAACTGGGCTGGCCTGACCAGCTGCCCAAGACAAGCAGAAAATCATGACATATGGGCCAAAATTACCCAGCCTAGATCCCAAATGCCTAACTCTAGAGGAGGGACCTGGGGACACAGAAGAGAAAGGGAGGTCTGGGCTGTGGGCCTAGGCTCCTGAAGGAGCCTCTTGTACTTTTCCAGCAAACCTTGTTGAACACTCGTAGTTATCAGTTTTTTTTAACTCTTCCTGTATATTCCCCCTCATGCTGCTGTGTGGATAGATTATGCCTCATTGTAACAATGGAAGAGACCAAAGTTTTCCAGCTGATCATCTCACCCAGAGCCACAGAGGATGATCTCCTCTTCCGCCACACTGTAGCTGTTCCGTTGGCATCTCATGGTCTTCTTTGAATGCAGTTTCCATATAGCATAGTGTCTATCACCTACCACTCAATTATACCCAAGAGGAATGGTTCCCTAGCAGTTCAACAAGTACAATACATGGGTATTGTACTTAAGGGTATTACTGGAGTTAAGGGTCAGAGACTGGGCCCTGACAGTCCCAGGAAACCAGGTTTGATCAGGTTTGATCCAATAAGCCAATTAACAAACAAATAGTATAAAAGCAGAAAAGATTTAGTCAATGTGGCCACATTGGGAATAAACAAAGATCCAGTGGCCACCCCCAAGTCCATCTTCAGGGTCCTGACTTGAAGTTTAGGTTTAGGTAGAAGGTCAGAGTTATACATAGCTAAGAAATCACTTTCCAGGAGATAAGTTCCTCCTCTGGCTGGGACCAGGCTTCAGCCTTTCCCTCTCCCAGAATGATATTCCTGGAAAAAATTCCTGCTCCCCGAAGTACCTTATTTTACAATCTGATAGCCAAAGGGCAGGACACAGTGTCCTTTGAGAATGTCCTCATCTCTGCCAAGCTGGTTACAGGATACTGTTCTCTCCAGCACATGCTCACCCTCCAGGTCACCCAGCAAGTACTGGATATTTATTTATATAGTTACTTACTTATTTTGTGCTAGTGATAGAGTCTAGGACCTCAGGCATACTAGACAAGTCCTTTCCTACTGAGTTACATCACCAAGCCACTGGACAATTCTAGCTTCCAGAAGCAGCGTTGGTCTGCCCCAACTATTTTCCCCCTTCTCTCAGACCCATGGCTAGAGTTGGGAGACGTCATTCTGAGTCACAGAAAACCCTTAAGCTATCAGGTACATGCATGACTCAAGACAAGCCAATTAGGGCTTCCTAGGTTGTTTAATTAGAACCTCTGATTATTACAGTTCATGGAGCAGAGACTGGGAGCATTAACAGATTGCTGTGTTCTCTTTCTCAAGGTTCACTGACAAACAGCATGCCCCAGCTTCCCTTGCCTCATGATGAGGTGGTGTGATGCTGTCTTACTAATGCAACATGGACAGAAGAGCTGTGTGTCACCATCTTGCCCAGGCAGTAAAGAATGACTGTCTTTACCACGAGGAGAAACCCATGAGCAAAGAGAAAAACAAAGCCACAAATGGAAGGAGTCTGGGTGCCTGAGTGACTGTGTGGAACAGAGTAACCTCATCCCATATTAGCCAGTGCTATGGATAAAACATAGGCTTTAAATCAGTACCAAGCAACTAAAGTGTTAGACTTTCTAATAGCCTATGTAGACTGATGAAATACACACCACACACACACACACACACACACACACACACACACACATACTTCTATCTCTCTGAAACACGGAAGAATACTAAACAGCTATTTGGGACAGATGACATGTATTGTGCCAGTGTTTGTCAGTGGTCATAAAACCAATAAAGATTTCAAAGAGGAGGAATGGTTTTTAGAGGGAAGGAAATTATTTTAAATTATATTTTTAGAAGGAAGGAAATGGTTTAAAGTTGCCACCACCACCCACTGGGTACATAGCAGATACTTAGCTAACACCACCAACGCTGTCTGATTTCACCCTCTCTCAAACACACTCCCCATTTCACAGACAAGGAAACTGGTTCCCAAGAGGTACAAAGATGAGGTAGAAGTCAGACTCACACCTGCCTGTCTCAAAAGCTTGAGCTGTTTTTTTCCTTTCTTTCATCCTTCCTTCCTTCCTTTCTCCTCCTCCTCCTCCTCCTTCTCCTCTTCCTCCTCCTCCTTTTTTATTAAACTACTTCATCTATTAAGAAAGGACTGTTGGGGTGCATCTGGGCTGGGAAGATAGGTCAGTCTATAAAGTGCTTGCCCTGAAAACACAAGGACCTGAGTTTGAGCCTTAAAGCCCACCCTTCAAAAAATAAAAAAATAAAAAAAACCAAGCCAGGTGTGATGGCAGGCTCTTGTAATCCCAACACTGTGGAAGCAGAACGGAGACAGGCAGATCCCTGGGGCTCACTGTGGACTTAGATTTTTCGGCAATTTCCAGGCCAGAGAGACCCTGTCTCAACAAATGAGACAGCCAGTCTCTAAGGAATAACACCCAAGTTTGACATTAGTCCTTACACAAGCACACATGTGCATGATCACATACATATATACATGTACAGCCACGTGCGTGCATGTGCGCATGCACACACACACACACACACACACATACACACACCTACACAAAAGACTAGCTTGGCATATAGTTTTACAGATAAAAAAATTTCAATGATGGCTATAAAAAGCGCACTAAAACACAAATGAAAAAAGTTGATCTAGCCCCTGATGAAGATCAGAAGAAGCAGGATCCAAGACCCCATCTCCTCAGAACTTGTCCTCTTGTGCTAAATCCTTCAAAGAATAAAGCTCTCTTGAACGGTGAGTGATAGTCTAGCTGAGGAAAAATGACAGTAGCTTGTATTGCAATTTCCAATCGTCCCAGGAAATGAAGATTTCACACCAGCCTCGTAATTGCCGATTTGTAAAGAGCCCTATAAACTCAGATTCCCATCACTTGTTAATCGGGTTGGGTTTGGATAACCAAGTTGGGGTTTCTTGCTGAGTGTTCTACAAAAAAAGGCCTCTCTCTTGCTACCCACAACTCCCCCACCCTGCCCCTTCTGTTTCTGCTCTGCGTCTGTTTATGTCTTCCTGGTTTTCAATTTCTTAATGATGTTTTAACGAGATGCCGGTTACACATGCAAATTGGAGAGAGGCGACATTGAGAGATTGCTACCTGGTGGTAAATTTATTAAAATCAAGGCAGTTTTAATAAGTTCCTTGCATATGCATCCGCCTCCATGTCTGCAATATTAGTTTTGGGGTTTTTTTTAACCTTCTTATTAAAACAAGTGTATTAGGGAAGTATAACGTAAAGTCACGGGAAGGAAATCTAATTGTTTCTTCAGCGTTAGTCTTGTTCTCCAAAATAGATTGTACAGAAGTAAATTACTTTTCCTGGACTTGGTCCAGCTTCCTATCTCTTGTGGCTATCTGCACCATCATGGCTGTCATTGATTAAGCACCTAACTTACAATGTCATAACTTGAAGATAAGTTCCAAATTTAAATCATTCAGCATCTAATGCCCCTGCTCTACTTTTTCCTTCTTAAAACTTGTTTTCTCTTTCCTTGTGAGCCCCGGGCCTCTCATTTGGCTACTGTCCATATTCTCTTGCTCTCCTTCCCGGTCTGTTTTCTTCTTCCTTCTCGTCCTGCAGTTTACCTATTGTGGGTGCTGAGAACCAAACTCGGGTCTTCTGCAAGGGCAGTGCACACTTTCAACCATCTCTCCAGACCTGGAAGATTCTTAAAAACCCTCACCAACTCCAAGCAAAATACCCCAACTTCTCTTCAAATCATCACCTGTCCTGGATTGCCCAGCCCTCTCCTCTTACCAGATAAACAACCCAGATCACCTAAGCTTTTCCCAACTCTGATGTTTGACCATGAGAAGGAAGCCCAGGAAGGTACCTTCTAACACCCCTCCATCCCCCCTGGCTCCTACCTCAGGATGAAAAGGGAGTGTGCAGCTTAGGTTTGTTTTTCCATCCTGGAAGCAAGCCACCTCCAGGGACTAGGTCCTCCATCTACCACTGTAAGACATGTTACTCTTCCTGATCTCAAGTTTTAGTATAAGAAGCAAGTATGGGAAGCAAGTCACATTCTCCAGTCTCAGCTTGAACACAAATAAAGGTGACATATGACCTTCTATACTGCTAACGCATTGATTGATTTCCAAATTAGATCAATACTTGGACAGGAAGAAGGCACATTTATTGAGCCTGCTCGCAACCCCAAGGACTGGCAAACAGGCAGTCTCCCTGGGTTTTCCCTCTCCACTCACCAAAGAAATCAGTGAGTACCACCAAGTTGAACTTGGGATTATTCTTGAGTCCAACTCCTTCCACTTCCACCTTCCTAGTCTGGGGTCCTCATCTCTAGACAGGTTTATCAAGACAACATTCCTCTAGCATCCCTGCCTCTCTATATACTTTCTTACCTCCCAAGCTCCCTACCATACTGCCCAGACTTTCTCAGACCTGTGGACATTTCTAAAGTACAGCCTCTCTCCCAGTGGTGGCTGATGATAAACTTTGAAGGTATTGGGGCATGTCGTCAATCGATGGCAAGGATGATGTTCACTGAAATAACTCATGTGAACTCACTGCCTGGCAACTCTACTGCCTGGACCTAAGACAACACAGAGCATGTAGCAGATACTCAGTAAAACTTTGTTAGGTAAATTATTATTTCATTGGAAAGAATACTGAATTCAGAGTGAGAAGACGTACTCAAGTGTCAAGTATATCAGTTACTACTGTAATCTTGGGAAAGTCACTTTCTTTCTGGGATCCTGTGCCCCATCTACAGAGTGGGATTATATCATGTTTATCATTGATGTACTAGGTTCAGAAATTTCACTCTGAGCTTGTACATCAAAAGTCAGTTTCCTCAAGAACTTATTTCACTTTTAGAAACTTATCAGCTTTAATTTGAATCATGGGAGAAGCATTAAGAGAATCAATTTTTATATGAAAATTGCCTTTAAATGGCTGCAACTTGTTCCCCATCAGGAGTTCATAATGACGCGGCTCGGCTTCTCTTTGTGTGTTTGATTTGGTGCTGCTATGTGTAGGGGCTGCATAAATTTGATTTTTATGGTATTTTTTATGTTTGCAAACAGCATTCTTTAATCTGAACTGTCTCTCAGTTTAAATGCTAACTGTTAAATACACAAAATAGCCAATCCATTTTTTTCTGAAGATATGGTCAATCATTGGTTTTGTGTGAACACTAAGAGCAGTTAGAGAGAAGTCGAAGAAACAAAGAGAACAGATCTTAGAGCAGAGCAGCCTTAGAAAAACATCTTCAGTACAGCACCTGCCAACTTTCTTTTTATTAGGCAGGAGACGGGGTCCCACATAACCCAAGAGAGAGCCTCAAATTCCCTATGCAGTTGAAGATGATCTTGAATTTCTGATCTCCTGCCTCTACCTCCCAAGTATTGAGATTACAGGTGTGTACCACCAGGGCTAACTTAGGTGGTAACTTGGGGTCAAACTCAGAGCCTCATGCTTGCTATGCAGGTAGTCTACCAACTGAGCTACATCCCTAACCCTAGGCCTGTAATTGGTAAGAAAATGGAGTTCAGAAGGGGAAAGTGGTTTCCCTCAAAATCAGACAGCTAACAAGAGAGGCAGGGAGTCTTGATGAAAACCTGGGACTTCCCCTTGCTGTTAGTCTGCAGCATCCAGTTGCTTCTCCCAGAGATGTGAATCAATGATTACCACATGTCAAAAAAAAAACCATAGCATGTATCCTGTGGAGCAGGGAAGTTCAAAGCAGTGACCATACCTGTGGGACTTCACATCCATAGAGCAATAACTTTGTTTTCTTTTAAAACAATTTGTAAGCAATTGATAGTCCTATCTTTTATTTAGGAACATGATTCCACCAAAAAGAAAAATAGTCAATCTTGTCCTTAAATGTGGCTTGAGATGATTTTTTCCTTTTCTTTCTCATCCTCATAATGAACTCTGGAGAAAGGGAGGGTGGGAGGGAGGGAGAGGGAGATAGAGAGAGAGAGAGAGAGAGAGAGAGAGAGAGAGAGAGAGAGAAATTCCTTCCCTGTGGAGCTGTAAACAGCATCTACTCCCTCCTCAAAATGGCTCAATAATAAATAAAAGTTCATTTCCACCAAAGTTCACCCTTGGAATACAATGAGTTTGCTGGGCTTCATTACAGAGCAGGGGTTAAGGAGTTACTGGCAGGACCATGGATGACCCTAGGCGGCCGCACTGGAATGGGACAGATGATGGCTTCTCATGACAGCATAGATGGAGACCCTTTCATAATCTTCCTAGAGTTTATACTCTAGTTCCACCAGAGATGCCAAGGCCAACCACAATTAGGAAAATCAATGGTATAAAATGGCTAGGAAGACCAGCTAGGATCTCAGATAGGGTCGAAAGACCCTCCCTGCCTCCTCCTTCTATAAGGGAGTGTCAGCAGTCAGCAAGCCTGATCTAATTAGCTTTTGCAAACAGGAGCATTTGATCTCATAAAAGTGGTGGCTGCTTTGCCAGACTGTGTTCTACACTCGTGTGTGTGTGTGTGTGTGTGTGTGTGTGTGTGTGTGCATGTTTAGGCCAGAGGACAGAATTAGGTATCATCCTCAGAAGGCCATCCATCTCCTTTTAGATAAGGTCTCTTATTAGCCTGAAGCCCACCAAATAGGCTAGTGTGACTGGCCTTTAAGCCCCAGGAATTGACCAGAATTACAAGTATGTGCCACCACGCCTGAGGGTTGAATTCAAATCCTCATGCTTACAAGACAAGCACCTTGCCAACTGAGCCATGCCCCCCAACCCTCTCACAATGAATCTCTTTAAGCAAAAGTTTTGAAGTCAATAGACCCAGATCCAAGACCCTGGGCAAATGGCATCATATTTCAAAACCTCAAATTCTGTGTCCTAAAAGAAAGATAATAACACCTCCTTTAGAGGTGATTGTGAGAGTTTGAAAAAAAAAAAAAAGATCTCCTTTTGACACCAGCTCAGAATAAGGATTCAACAAACATCATCTACCCATTATGGTTGACTTCTTCTATTTATGAAGTTGGGAAAAGAGAGCGTCTTACACATTTCAAGGAATGATAGAAGAAAGCACAGAAATGGTGACTGAAAGCAACAGCTCCCGGCGGGCGCCATGCTGGCAGTGGACCGCAGCACTAACAGCCGTCAGCAAACACTCCCCAACCCCATTCCAGCATTAAAAAAAATTTTTTTAAGTCCATTTATTGGTCAACTTTCCCCATGAGAACACATCTTTAATTTAATCATGTAAGTCAATGGGAAAAATCTAATTCACTTTAGAGAAATTTGCTTCAAGGCTAGCCTTTTGGGAATAAATCTGTTCCTTGAAGTACACCCTTAGCAAGTGACATGTGTCTTTATCACAGCTACAAAGGGATATAAATTAATCTCTAGGCCATTCTAGAAAATAGGGAGTTGATTGAATAAATGGCAGCTCCAGCAATCCAAACGACCTGTCATTTTTTAATATCTCAGAAACTAACTTAAATGCTCACTTTCAGCTTTTGACGATCATAGATGCCATTTGCTTCTTTGATATTTAATTGACCTGATTATCACTGTATTGGTTCCAAACAGATATTTCTATCATTGTTCCTCTTTTTGAGTTTTCTAATGTTTTTTCCCAAGTGTACCTGGCTTGGGTATGTGACATAAAAGATCACTGTGGGAACCAGAGAGATGGTTAAAAGCACTGGCTGCTCTTGCAAAAGACCAAGGTTCAACTCTCAGTACCCACATGGCGGCAAATAAACATCCATAACTCCAGTTCCGTGGGATCTGACGCCCTCTTCTGGTCTCTGTGGGTACTGCATGACACAGGTACACTTACATACATGGAGGCATCACACTCATACACATAAAATAAAAATAATTAAAAAAAAATCATTGTGTCCAGCCCAGAGTGTCTCATTTTCCAGATGGGTAAGATTCTTAATACAGTACCAACTTCTTCAGAGGAATACCAGCTGCCCAGCCTATGGGGTTTATTGTGTAGATCAGCTAAGACAGAGGACATGAGAGGATACAGTAGTGCAAACATACCGTTCTTATGCTCAGCAGTGATGGACAGGCAAGTAACTGACTCATCTCATCCATACACATCTTTAAGGACCCTTCAAGCACCAGGTACCCTAGAAGTAGAGAAACTGGGACCACTGAGAGCCATCCTCAGCCTTAAGAAGATTATCATGCATGCTTTCAGATGGCAGGTTAACAGGGGCTTATGACCCAGCACTATGATGCTCTGCAGGATCAAAGACCCCCCCACTTAGAATGAAGAAAGCCTTCTTGGAGGAGGTGGGCATTAAAGGGCAAGTGTAAATTCACTAACCCAATGATTGGGAAAGTCTTCATTCATTAATGAATGTGACATATTGATTAGACATGCCAACTATTATACATTTGACCCTAAAGAATGAGAGGAAAGTAAAACAGGTATTTCTGCGATGGCATCAGAATGACAGACATCGCATTAGGAACACAGACCCACAAGATGTATGATCGAAGCAAAAGTTTAATGTGGGAAGTGGGGATCACACACACAAGAAAGCAGCTCGGAGAATGGAGGTGTAGAAGTCAAGGAGTTGGAGGATCAGAGAAGCTTCATCCTCAAATGCTGGAACAGGTGGAAAGAACAGAGTTCACAGGAAGTTTAAGAAGCTGCCAAATCCAGTTACCAAGATGAGGTCTCAAGTGGGAACTCTCGGAGCAGTGTAGCGTCACCACCTCTGACTTCCACAAGAGCAATGGCGTCTCTTTTACTTCAGCAGTTAAAGCACCTACAGATTCCTCTCATTGGTCAAGCCTGCCCAGATTCCTAGAGAACAAGGGATTATTGGAAACAAAGTTCTCAAAAGTAGCCTAGGAAGTTCCACGATGTGAAAATAGTGCCAAGCCTACAATAGACAGCCCTGCGCACTGCCCTTGCAGAGCCCCAGTCTAGGGGAAAAGTGGAAGTAATGTCATGGTGGTCCACACACATGCTGCACGCATGCTGTGAGAACATACACTGGAGGACTGGGTCCCCCGGGGGGAGTGTGGGAATGGCTTCCGGATCTTCGGATGCTCACACTAGGTTCTGCCAGGTAGGGAGATATTGTAAGCAAGCTCCGCACATTATTTCTTTCAAGCATATCCTCCAGTGTAGGTGGCCCTTCTTCTTCTATAGTAGTTCAAGGAACAATCTGTCCAATTCTCCAATAGCCCAGGGAAAAGTTTATTGCTCTGGGGACAAAATGTGAACATAGCTTAAAGAAATATTCTGACCTCAGGAGTCATAAATAAAAGCATAGAGCCAAGTCTAAAAGGCGGGGTTGAGTAGTGAGGACTTCATCCTCGGGGACACAGCAGAGCTGAGGGAAAGTTTGGGGGCTCTGAAGTGACCTGACCCTGGGCCCCATCTCTCCTCAGCAAATAGATGAAAAATTGTATCATTAAACTCCTTGATGTTCTCCTGTCTAATTGAACCTGTGAAATTTCCTAAGGTTCTCCAGCCTCCAAAAATTCAATTTTCCATGTAATGCATGGTGACATGTCAATAAATCATGCTGTAAAATAAATGTGCAGATTCTTTTGTGCAGGAGCGAGTGAGGAATAAACCTTTCGTAATTGATAAATAATGTCATTGGAATCAATAGCTGGCAGAGGAGTTGGAGGAGGAAGCCTGAATCATGTATGAGGGCTCCAGGGTGATCAATGCCTTTAAAACAGCCAGAAGCTCAGGAGCCAAGTGTATAAATTACGGCCTTAATATTAAAGCAGGGCCCAAAGTTGAAAAGATGGGTGCGTTGCTAAATGTTGGCAAGATTGGCAGATGAGTCTAGGATGTGGGTGGGCAGGTTCACTGACAGACACTCTTTGGAGGGCCCTGAGGTCCCCACAAGAGGTAGAGGTAGAAATAAAGAGCAGACTGTGCAGTCTGGGACTTGGGATAGAGAAAGCACAATTCCAATTCTGGCCAGTCCTGCTGGTAGCCCACATTGGCAGGAAGAGAAGCAATCTGCTACAGGAGTTGTGGATGCAGCTTAGAAAAATAGCCAAGAGGCTGGAGAGATAGCTCAGCCATAAAGGATTTGCCTTATAAGCATGCAGACCTGAGTTTGACCTCATTATCATGTGAAAAAGCCAGGCATAATAGCACACGCTTGCAATCCCAGCTGAAGGGGCAGGTACAGCTGTATCCCCTAATTGGTGAGCTCCAGGCCAATGAGAGATCTTGTCTCAAAAAGCAAGGTGGTCAGCTCCTGATGGACAATACCTGAAGTTGTCTTCTGACCCATACACACACACACACACACACACACACAGGAAAATGAATGGATGGGTACAATGGTTAGTTTTAATGATCAACTTGCCATAACCTACATAACGTAGAGTCATCCGGAAAGGGAGTCTCTAGATCAGGTTGGTATGTGGGCATATCCGTAGGGAATTGCCTTAATTGATGTGAGAAGACCCAGCCTGAAAGTGGGCAGCACCATTTCCTGGTTTGGGCCCTGGACTGCATAAAAGTAGAGAAAGATGAATACTGAGCATTCACATGCTCAATCTCTGCCTGCCCTTGATGTGGATGTGATATCTCCAGCCGCCTCAAGCGTCTGCCATTGTGACTTCCCCACAATGATGGACTGAACCTGGAATTGTGAACTAAAATAAACTCTTTCTTCCCCCTAAGATGCTTTTTCTCAGGGTATTTTGTCACAACAATGGAAAGGAACCTAGGACGCTCAGCTGCCTTGAGAGACCTTGGTGCTGACATACAGGATGAAGGACAAGCATGGGCTTCATTGAATCAAGCTCCAAGTGGCAGCTACAGTTCGTGTTGGACCAAGCAAAGTGTTGTTAAGCAGCAGTCAGAATCCCTGGCTTCAGAGCCAGACTTTTGAGTCCTGCCTCTACCTGTGTGACTCTAAGCAAGTTACTTAACATCACTGTGTTCCATCCTCCTTTGCAAATAGAGGATAATAGTGTTAGCCTCACTTAGTCATGTGACTGAAATGGAACCATGTCTGTCAATCCCAGTTCAGTACTTGTCCCTACTAAACACTAAGCAAGTTCAGCATTTACTGAGTGCCTGTTATTCAGTGCTATTTGGGGCACTTCCCTTGTTTAAGTCACATAATACCAGCATGAGGGAGTAATTATCCCCATTTCATGGATGAGAAAATGAGGCTCTGAGAAGGTAAATGCCTTGCCCAAAGTATGTTGCTCTAATCGATGGCACCAAGAGTAGACTACACAGCAGTCTAAGGCTAAGGCCACTAAGCTTTCACCAGTGAAGCTTCCTCATGCAGCAGAGGGCAGTTAATGTAGAGTCACAACTGACCAAAATAGAGAGAATAAGAGACCACAGAGTGTGTATCCCTGGATAGGTCTCCCATATTAAACCTCACCACCCAGGACTCAGGGACCATTATGGAAGAGGGGGGAGAAAGATCATAAGAGCCAGGGGTGGTGCATAACCACAAAGGAAACAGTTTTCAAGGCAGCTGGAAGACTGCTCATATGAACTTACAGCAATGGTGACAGCATGCACAGGACCCATGCAAACTCAAACCACACAAAACCCCGCAGAGAACTGGGAAAATGGATGAGAAGCCCAACCTTAGCTGAGGAACTACTAGCAGCTGATCACTGCTGGGTGAGGGAGAGCTGGTCTTCTTTGGGAGAATAATGCTAGACAGGCTGAACAGGCTCCAGTGGAGGAACTCACACTGAGGGACATCTAGGGACACAGACTGACTCAATAGGCCTTAGCATGAGGTCTGGTACAGATAGGGGACGAGGTATAATCGTGATGTACAGTATGAAATACACAAAAGTTCAATAAAATATATTTTAAAAAAAAAGATTTGAGTAAAAGAAGCTGAGTCAGGAAGCATTCCCAAGAAGAGCCCACAGGGAGATGGGAACATGGTACAGGGAAGGAAAATAAGAAGTATGCACTTACTCACTGTGAGCTCCTGGTGCTCAGTGTCTCCCAGGGTGCTTCTGACTTCAGAGGTCACACAGGATGGCTGAGGAAGCTAGAATATTCTTTTTTTTTAAATATTTTATTTATTATTTTTTATTTTATTTTATGTGTATGCATGTATTGCCTGCATGTAGGTAAGTGCACCCCTGTCATGCATTGCTGGAGGAGGACAGAAGAGGCCGTCGGATCCCCTGGAACTGGAGTTAGGACAGTTGTTAGCTGCCATGTGGGTGCTGGGATTTGAACCCCGGTCTCTACAAGAACAGCCAGTGTTCTTAACCGCTGAGCCATCTCTCCAGCCCTGCTAGAATATTTCTAAACCAGTTCTTACCGGTCACTGACTGGCTTCCAGCATTGTCAATGTCACATGTGAGCAAGACCTCCAGTGGTCAGAGAAAGCCAGCCCTCAGGTAGCTCAGCACAGGTGCTAGTGGTAGAAAGCTTTCATATGTGGGAGCAGTGAGGGCCACATTGGTGAAGCATCACTCCAACTGATGTCCTTCACCCACCTCTAAAGCCTGAAGCCCTCGTGGTGTCTAGCCTGATACTTGCTTTATGATATGGAATAAGTGAGGGAATAAATGAATACACCATTGAATCCTGGGTCGGAACTAGTGCATAGTGGAGAAGGGCAGATTCTGAACCTTCTACTTCCAATGCTCAGAAGCAGTGAGCTGTCCTGGCAGAGCTGGAGAGGAATGTATGTTCTCCTCTCCCTGGGCTGGACCATCCCTGGCAAAGCATCCTGCATCTCTGCATCTGAGGAGCCATGGAGGTCCAGACTCCCACATACAGTCAGCGTGAAGCCACAGAACAGGAATTCTTCCTTCTTCCCTGGCGGCTGTTATGACGGGGATTAGGTGGCCTAGGAAGCCCTAGAGAGCAAGGGGAGTTTCTCTGTCTTTATAGCCTACGTTCTGCCTTTAACAGAGCCATGAACATCACAGATACCTAATAAATGTCTGAGAAGCTAAGTTGGATTGGTGGAAGATAAAAAGAAATGGATTTCAGTTCAATAATGGAATGGCTTTTCTTGTCCTTTGTGAAAAAAATGGACTTATGTGTTTGCTCATACATTTGTCAAACATTTATTTAGGATTCCATGTGCCAGGCTGAACTAGAAGATAAGGGCATAGGAAGGAAGAAAACAAGGTTCCTGACCTTGAAGTCAAGTGGAGAGTCCAATATATCAAGTAGTAATTAGAGCCCACATCACAGGTACTATAACAGAAAAGTCTGTGAGGGAAGATTATGGGAGCCAGAGAAATGCAGATTGGAGATTGGCAGAGACAATATTCATACATCCATGTGTACCTTTCCCCTCTGTGCTAGCTAAGAGAACATTTGACATCCTCCCCGTCTTGTGGGAAGTCACCAAGAAACATTCATTTTTTAGCCTCTAGGTTTACATTTAATACTGCTTGTGCCCCAGCTCTGGTCACCTTCACAATCACATCTGGCAACTGGTCAACTCTAGATTGTCATTCAAATCACAGCGAAGGTCTCAGGGCTCCAAAAACCCACCATGATACTGGAGATGGAGTACTACTCCTGCGTTCACTCAATCTCTGCACCCAAAACCCTGGATTGATATTTGTTTGTTTGTTTCTTTGGTTGGTTGGTTGATTTGTTTTTGTTTTGTTTTGTTTTGTTTTGTTTTTTTGAGACAGGGTCTCCCTGTACCCCAACTGACCTGGAACTCATTATGTAGACCAGGCTGGCCTTGATCTCACAGAGATCTCCCTGTTTCTGCTTCCTGAGTTAAAGAGGTGCAGCACCATGCCCCGCTTCAGATTCCACTTTTGTATGACTCTGTTCCATTAGAATTAGATGGTGAATGACATACGGAGGCTTAGAGGTGGACAGGTATGCCTCTCTCACATAAACTAAGCCAGGGAGAAGTTGCCCAAGGTGGGATGTTAGGGTTCCACCCCCTTAGACTCAAGTTCCTAATAGACTTTTCCAATAGTGGGCCCTTAAACTTCAGAGTCCCTGTCAAAGGCTGACCAGGAAATTGCCAATATAAAGCCAAATGCAGTGGGTAGTTTCAGTTGTCAACTTGACATTCCTGGGAAGAGAGTACTTCAACTGGGGAATTTCCTCTCAGATTGGCATGTGGCCATGTCTTGATCGTTGAGTGATGTGGGAGGGCACAGCCCATTGTGGGTGGTGCTATCCCTGGGCAGGTGGACCTGGGTTGTATAAGAGAGCAGACTGAGCACAGGTCCAAGATGCACGCTAGTAAGCAGCATTCCTCCATGGTCTGTGCTTCTGTTCCTGCCTCCGGGTTCCTGTCCTGAGTTTTTGCCTTGGTTTCCATCCATGACGGATTATAAACTATAAGATGAAATGAACCCATTCTTCCCGCAAGTTGCTTTTGGTCAGTATTTTCTCATAGCAGTAGAAAGTAACTAGGACACCAAACTTCATTGCCCAAGTGCCCTGCAACCAGTGGAGCCAACTGACCAGCTTTTGGCCAAACATAACTACCAGGTCTGGCCCACTCAGTCTTCTCCAACAGTCTATCTTATTTCTTTCCACTGCCTGTTGAGGAAGAGAACTCTGGTAACCTAGAAAGCAGAGTCACACAATGGAAGAAACCTGTCTCTGAGTCACCAAACCAAGAATCCCTATGGTGGAGTGAACGGAGCAAAAAAGAAGCTTAGATGTGTTGTGCTACTGGGAACAGGAACTCACTAACACAGGCATGGAGGTGGGCCTCTCTGATACACCCACAAAGGGGGCTTATGACTCCAGTTGCCATGAGTGCTGTTTGCACATATCCTTGACCATCCTCTTCAAAAATCACCTCAGCCACAGACAGCAACCTTGCTTAAGACCACATACTTACCCCCACCACCAGAGAAGCCCACATCCTATATCGATGTGGAGGTACAGAAGGCCTCCACATACAGAGGCCTTTTCAGGTCATAACTAAATGACAACTCACCCCTTCATTGTTTAAGTCTACTTTCTCTCTCTTTATCCCAGGTATAATCCCTTGTTCAACCTCTGGCTCACTAAAACCTTCAGCATCTACCTCCCAGGGAGCCCAGTTGTGATGGTTAATATTGACAACTTGACAGGATATAATCACCTAGGACACAAGCCTCTGAGCAAGTCTGTGAAGGAGTTTCTAGACTGGGCTAACTGAGACGGGAAAACTTACCCCAACTTTGGGATGTATCATTCCATGGGGTCCAGCATTAAATAAAAAGAAGAAAGCAAACAACACTAGCATTCATCTCTCTCTGCTTCCTGACTGTAGAAGCAATGTGAACCCAACTTCCTATCACCATGACTTCCCTGCAGCGATGGGCTGTATCATTGAACTGTGAGCCAAAATAAACCCTTGCTTCCTGAAGTTGCTTTTGTCAGGCATCTCGTAGTAGCAAAGAGAAAGGTAACTAAAATACTAACAAACACAAGTCCAAGATAACTCCTATGGCTCCAGATACTACACCCACATTTCAGATGTTGAGTCAGAGAAATGGGTAAAGAAGGCATCACTTCTTAAATGGGCTTCCCAATAGTTTCATTGGCTGTTGCCAAGCCACATTAGTTACACCCAACTACAAAAAAAGGCTAGGGAAGATGTCTTTATTCTGGGCAGTCATGTCTCTCACTAAGAATGACCTTAGAAGAGAGGAGAGTAGATAAGATAAACAACAGGTGATCTCACAAATAACCAGCCCATACTAGAAAGGACTCACATTGTACTTTGTACTCGGGCACTGTAAGGAGTAGCACACACAAATAACTGCTTTCACACTTTGTAACCACAGCCCCATGAGGTAGGGAATGGAGCTTCTGTTCTTGATTCACAAATGAAGAAACTAAAGCTTAAGGCCCCAGGGTCAGGCAGAGTCAGGGGTTTGACCTGAACTCCTATACTCTCCACAACTGAGCACTTCTGTCTCCTAAGGGATGTGGGAGCTCAGGGTGCAGGTCCTTTCATGTGGTGTCTAGTAATCCAGTAATCCAGCAATGGCTCAGTAAATGCTTGCTGACTTGGTTAAAGGGGAGAGAGAAGGGATAGCTCTCACCCAGGGCCACGGGATGATGGATAGAGCCACTAACTGTCAAGCAAAATAACCGGTGGTGGGAGATCGGGCTGAGAGACTATGACCCGGTTTATACTGGTTCATTTCAGGTCTGTGGAATAACCAATGGATAGGCACCATCTCCACATCTGAAGTATTGGTAGAGGTTGAAGCTGGAGTCATGGCCAGCAGCCTCCTACTCGTGGACATCAGTCTGGCTGTGATTGTGGCCAAACTCACCCAAGAGAGAGGCTATGAAGGACCCCAGTCTGTCCAAACAATATGAACAATTTCCAATTACTTACCTCCTGGGTTAGTTTCCACTTGCCCTTTCTGCCCATTTTGAGAGATGATTGCCTTCTAAGCAAAGAGTCCATTTGTGTGTGTAGAATTTTAAGGTCTTGTGCTATCCCAAACACACACACACACACACACACACACACACACACACACACACACCTGCCTTGATAGCACATGTGACTTCAAAGGACCTAAAAATGAACGCACATCTGTGTAGAAGTGGCTAGATATGTGGACATCTGTGCTACCTGCCGGTTGTCATAAAATACCAATAAGAGGCAGCAGAAGTATGTTTGACTGGGAGAATGATTCTTGTTTCCTTTTCATTATTCTTAATAAAAGGAGATGGTGCCGAAAAATTGTGTTTCCTGGGTTATTTTCCCCAAGAGATCTTTTATAAAACATGGAATACATAACAGACCCTGTTGCAGGCAAATGCCTCATTAAGGGAATATAGTTAGAAAGAAATAGTAACCAAACTGAACAGTTATTTTCTTTATTTTTCCCCCTTGTAAAATGGAGAAATTGGATACGATATGGATTTAGTAACAGCCCTCAAATAATATTGTGAGAACATGAAGCTTGTGCCCTAAGACGGAGGTATCTTTAAAATACTAGACAAAGAGGTGTTAGGAAGTGCTTCACAAACCCCAGAAAAAGGTTTCTATCCTCCGATGAAACTTCTTTCCTGACACAGACCGGGTGGTTTAGAGTGTCCTGCCTGCCTCCTGTCACTCTCCATGGATTCTTCCAGGGTTTCTCCAGCTCAGCCAGTGTGTGAACCAGTGATACCAAATCTCTCACTCTTCAGAGCCTTAGACTCATGCAGCCCAGAGTTCCCTGGACATCTCCATGTGAATGCCTTTCTGATTCTTCAAGGTCAGTGTGTCCTACAAAGAGTTGTCATCTGTCCCACACCTCTGCCTCTCCAGGACTCCATCTCCATGGGTGGCATCACTACCTATTCAACTGCAGAGATCAGAAAAAACCCTGGAGTCATGTGGATTGGAATGGATCCCACCACCAACCGTCCTTTGTGCTCCCAGAGCACCCCACATCCCAGCATGTCAACCCCACTATTATCCTTCACAGGTATTTGCTAATGCTCATTCATGCCTTCCATTGGACTCAGAGCATCTGCAGGATTGAAATCATCTTATTGAGACCTTTGACCTCAGCAAGTAGCCTAGTGACTGCTACAGATAGGGGGCGCTATCATTGGACAATTGGAAGTCATAAATCAGCCACTGGACACAGTGACAGAGTGCAAGGACAAGGTCAAAATCCAAGATCGGAAGACTGGGAGGATGGTTCACTGGGTAAAGAGAGCATGCTGCACAAGTATGAGGAACTGATTTGAATCCTAAGCACCCATATAGAAAGCCAAGCATTACTGTGTGTGCCTGTTACCCCAGTGCTGTGGCAGGGGGGTCGGGGCAGAGTTAAGAGAATCTATGCAGCTCCTGGCTGCCAGCCTAGCTCTGAGTTCAATGAAAGAGCACATCTCATGGGACTAAAGCAGAGAGTGACAGAGCAGGACACACAATGCCCCCACGGCCTATGAACGCATGCGCACACACACACCAAAAACAAAGAATAGCAAAGATCCAAGATCCAAATTCATGCAGGAATTTTGGCGCCATGTGACTGTAGGACCTATAGAGAGGAAGGAAGTAGGTAGAGTGACCTTCCAGGTTCCCTTCCAGGTCAAGTACATGGTATTCTGTATTTCACACTGAAAAAGTGATAAGTGCTTCCCAACCAGGTCCAGGAAGGGTGGCTAAGGGTTTCAGGTGCTTGGTATAGGAACAGAATTGTAGCCGGGCCTGGTGGTGCATGCCTTTAATCCCAGCACTCGGGAGGCAGAAGCAGGTAGATCTCTGTGAGTTCACGGCTAGCCTGGTCCACATAGTGAGTTCCAGGACAGCTGGGGCTACAGGGAGACCCTGTCTCAAAAAGACCACAAAAAAAAAAAAAAGAAAGAAAAAGAAATAGAATTGTAGTATTTGATGTCCACCAAAGAGGTTCAAATCCTGCCTGCCCCTGTACCCAGCTTCTCCTCACTAAGCCTTACCTAGAAGGTAAGGTCCAATGATAGCCCCTCTCTTCCTAGATGCTTGTGAAGACTACAGACAAGGACTGATAAACAATAAGTGATCAATAAATAAATCAATGTATTACTATAGTTTCTAAAATGCATGTGATTACCTTAAATCAGAGAACTCTGGTGCATACAAATAACTATAATTAGGGTGCTATCATGTCCATTTTACAGAGAAAGAAACTGAGATTCAAAAACGTAAAGGGACTTGTCCAAAGCCACACAGTTACAAAGGATCTAAACTGGGATTCCAACCTAAGGATCTCTACATTTCACCCACCATGGGGATTTAGGTGGAAAAGTTTCTGATTCAAAGACAGTGCTAGTCAGGCATCAGCAAATGAAGGTTGAATGACAGAAAAGTAGCCCAGTCACTTCCCCAGGCACCGTGGGCTTGTCCATCAAGCCACTTTCCCTGCCTCCCACCCATCATCTGCTACAGGGAATCATAAAATACTGGTTGTCTCCATCTAGCTTGGACTTTTCCAAGAATATTCCTCAGAGCCTCGGTTTCCCTGGATCACCCAGAGGACTCCATAGAGAGCAAGGAAGAGGCTGGTGGGCTCCAGCCCATTCCCACCAGAGTGACTGCTTTTTATATCATACACACTGTCTGATGCCTAAGACTTCCTGTAATTAAATCGTTCTGCTAATTTTTTTTTTATTGCTTGAAACCCCAGACTGAGCATAATCCTTTTGTTTCAGATGGGGAAACTGGGACCCAGGAAACAGTGGCTGATCCTTGGTCCTACAGCCTGTTGGAAATTGAATTGATAACTCTCCCAGACCCCCCTCCCAGCCCATTTAGCACTACCGACACCAGCCTTCCGTCCCCCCACCCGCCTCCAGCTGTACAACGTGCAGCAGATTTAATAACCACAAGCCGGAGGTGTTTATCTCTGAAATAACTGTTGTGGGGCCAAATAGGAAAATCAATGCATTTATTAGCATGCCCTGGGAAGATGAGGCAGGATGTGGACTGGCGCTGGTTGCAGGCATTTGCGATCAGGGATTGAGTCTGAGGAGTGGGGTGGGGAAGGAGGCATCACCGGGACGACGTTCGGCCTCCACTCTGCTGCTGATATGAGAGTCAGCCTCCCACTCACTTTCCCACCCAGGTTTGATCCACGTGTATTGACTGTGACAGTGTTGAAATTATACTTGGGAAAACCAGTTAACTTTAATTCCAGTCCCCAGAGAAAATGAAGGGAGGTGATGATTAGAGAAATATTGATGGCCACAAAAATCAGACAGCCTGTCTGAGAGGTAGACTCAGCCCTGAGGCAAGGGGCTGGTGGGAGTTTCTGAGCTAGGTCATCCCAGTGTTCTAGCTAAACAAGTGAGGCCCACCCAGAGAAGGGAGGGTCTTATCTGAGGCCAGACAAGGAGGGGCAAAAGCAGAGACAAAAACCCAGTGTCTGGGAGCTTCCTAAAGACAAAGACCATATCTTGGGAATCTGTGTCCTTGGATGCAAATGTAGAATAGAGTATTGCTTTTACCAGATGAAGGAGACACAGAGGACTGAGAAGAACCTAGCCCAGAGAGGTCACCTGGAAAATAGCAGCTTAATTCACAGATGCATTCCCCAAAGTGCTGAGACCAGAACCCTTCCAGGAATCTCCCACTCTCAGCATAGCTCCCTGTGATGGTCAGCCTTAAAATTCCTCAAATGTCTTTTGCATATACATAACACACACACACACACACACACACACACACACGCACACACACAGACACACACGCACATGCACGCGCGCGCACACCACCCTGGCTGACATTTTGGTGAGTGCATTTCCTTCAGAGTTTGAGAACCAGAAGGTTCCATTTATCCTAAGTGAAGTGGTCTAGTTCCCAGTTCTGTTGGGGCCAAACTTGTTATTAGTGAGGGACACTGTATGCTAAAGCTGAGCTGGTGGGCACAGGTCTCCTTTCCTCTGAGGATCCCACCCAGGGACCTATCTTTTTATGGAAGGAAGCTTGGGCACCTTGTTCGCTCCTTTCTGACATATGCTATGGAACTTTTAAATGACCCCCCCATTCACTGTTTCACTCCTTTCCTTTTGGGTCTCATATTCTCACAGTAAGATCCTAAGACCTGAGGCGACAGACAACACTAACCTTGGCTGACCTCGTCGCATTGCTGGGATGCTTGCGTTGAAGGCTCATCATAGGCCCTTAATTGAAAGTGGCCCTCATGTTAGCTGTCCCTTCACTCTTCCTTCCTGAGTAGGGTAAAGGCGTTTGCAGACTCATAACAGGATGGGATTGAACTGTTTACCTCTCTAAGACTCCAACCTGCCAAAGCCTTGGCATCTACAACCTAAAGACCTTGACATCTGTGACCTGCCCAAGGTTCCATAGTAACCCTAACTAAGCTGGAGCATTGCCTACAGCCCTCTCATCACTGCGGTGAGTATGCTTCTGCACCAAGTCAGGGAACCTCCATGCTCTCCTGTCTTGCCTGTATCTCTTCTTGATGAAATCTCTTCCTGCACCCTATGAGCCCTGTGGATGTTTTTAGGCATGCTGGGAAATGCCTACCACTTCAGGTTTGGCTGATGTGTAGTATTTCCTTGCCTCCCACTCAGGCTTAACATACCATACTCTAAAATACTTTTTGATGAGTTCTTGGAAGACAGAAATCTTGTCTCTCTCATTCCTAGCACAAAATAGATCCTTAGGAAATATGTAATCAATCGGTACAAATAACACAGAGGCTACTACTAACAAAAAGAGAGAAAACTTCACCATAAACTGACATACCCTTGTTTAGCAAGACTTCACTTACAATACCTAACCATTTAAGAAAGAAAATCACATCATAAAGTCACAAAAATGATTTTGTTTTTCACTATATTTTTAAAAAGATTTGTTCTTTGACAATTTCATATGTTTATATAGTGTGTTCTGGTTACTCGCACTCCTACCTTTTCCTATTTCCCTCCCACCCCTGCCAAATCCACCCCCACTTCCCTACAAGTCTTTCCCACATTCATATGGTTTGGTTTGTTTTGTAACCCACTGAGTTTAACCAGAGCTGTCTGTGTGACCGTGGGTTTGGAACTAACCATTTAAACATGGTGGGTTCACCAGAGGATACACTACTGAAGACAATGACTCCCCCAGAATCACCAGTATCCAGTATTTCAGCAGGGAAGGGTATGGTCCTGTAAGCCTCTCCCCTCTCCAAGCCATGATTGACTAAAACAGGACCAGCCTTGGCAGGCCCAGTGGAGGCAGCCTCCTGCTCTGGGATCATGATTCCAATGGCTGTGTCACTCCCAGAAGACAGCATTTCACAGCCCTTCTCTCTATCTCATGGCTCTTACATTCTTTTTATCCCCTCTTTTGTGATATTCTCTGAGCCTTAAAGGAAGTTATATAAATGTCCTGCTTAAGGCTAGGCACTCAACCACAACAATGATTTTTTTAACCTGTCTTCATGTCTTTCATGTACAAAGGCAAATCTCCCACACCTTCTCCATCTCCATCCCCAGACATTGAGAATTCTACTGCTGATTTATGAACTCATTGCTCTGTGAGGTCAAGGGCAACTGCCAGCTCAGCCAGGTCTAAAATTCCAGAAAGATGGAGAGGAGAAAGGAATGAGTCAGGATGTGGCTAGGAGGAGACTCACAGGCTAAGGACACACTGGGGAGAAAAATAAAATGTGAGGGAAAGGGAAACCATCAGATCTTTGACTAGTGACTTTCTGATTATTATTAACCTTGCAGGAATCATTTCACTGCTCTGGATTTAACTTTCTCTATCCTCAAAATGATGCCCATGACAGGACTGACCCCAATATCTGGCAGTGAGGACTCAATAAACATCATAGATTTGAAAAGCATCTCAGGGAAGGAGTCTCATCCTCCTCCCTCCATCCTCTAGATATGAACTACAAACTCCCAGCATGCAAAGGATTGCAGAGCCCCATCCTCACCCCACTTGGATTCTTCTGCTGTCCCTTGCTCAATTATTTTACTTCTGTCACTATCCATGCTTGCCCTAAAAAAATATCCAAAAGGCCCTTGCTTACAGAGATGCAAGTTTTAGCAAGAAAACAAAGTATCCATAATATTTAAACAAAGTTCTGGCAAACTAAATCATAGTACCATCTCTGTGTCCTGCTCACCCCACCCCAATCATTATTTTCTCTCTCATGTGTTGAGTATCTGTTCTAAGCTGGGATGCATGTTCTATTATTTGCAGATGTGGTAATGGGCACCGGCATTTTGCAGTCTACATCCTGTCACAAATGTATCCTCTGCTGCTCATCTTCGTAATTATCATTTTTAAAGTGCAATAATACCCCTTCGTGTTGATGCACCACAATTTATAAAACTGTTCACCAATTGTTGGACATTTAGCTTTTCTACAGTGTTTGTTATTATGGATGATGCTATAATGGGCATTCATTATATGTGCACATAGCTCTTGGCGTCTAGTGAATTATATCACTACAATAAAAGAGAAATTCCCAGGAGTCAGCAATTGGAGTCAAAGGGCAAGAATCAATGAGGCAGAAACCAATAGATGGAAACATTCCTCCATTATTGTGGGTTATTTTTCCCAAAAGGATTATACAAATTTATACTGTGCCAATGGAATATACCAATTTATGTCACACCAATAGGATATACTAATTCATTCCACACCAATGGGATATCCCAATTTATACTACATCAATGGAGTATACCAATTTATACTATGTCAATGGGATAGACCAATTTACACCAAGCCAATGGGATATGCCAATTTATGCCACTCCAACAAGATAGACCAATTCATACCACATGAATGGAATATACCAATTTATACTATGTCAATGGTATAGACCAATTTATACCATGCCAATGGTGTAGACCAATTCATAGCACACCAATAGGATAAACTAGTCTACACCATGCCAATGCGATATGCTGGTCTTCTAGTGCCATTTTTACCACGAAAGCTGCATATCTGTGTGTTCTAATTTTATTTTCCTTGACTCCTTTTCTATTTGTAATAGAAATACATGCTCAGTAGAGAAAATTCTAACAAAAATAGAGACTAAAATTGTCATAGCCTCTCCAACCAAAAGTAATTAGTACAAAAAAATCAATAATGGTTCTTTCTAGTCTTTTATCCATGCATATGAGAGAAATTTCCCTCAAGACTCAGATCATAGTCTGCATTCAGATCTCTTTTGTATAGCTTTGCTTTTACCTATTAACTGTTTCAAACCATTTGAAACTACCATCTTTAATGAGCATACAATATTCCATCATACCATTACCTCTCCTTTTTTAAAATTTTTGTGTGTATGAGTGTATGGCTTCCATGTATGTAAGTGCACCTGTATCTTGCAATACCCACACAGGTCAGAAGAGGCTGTGGATTCCCCTGGAACGAGAGTTACAGACAATTGTCAGCCAACATGTGGGTGCTGGGAATTGAACTTGGATCTTCTGCAAGAGCAGCCAGTGCTCTTAACCACTGAGCCATCTCTCCAGCCCCACAGTTACGTCTTTGAAAGATCCTCTGGTGGTAGGTGCTTGAGTTGTGTCAATATCGCCATATAATGAGCAAAGCTATCACAGGTATCTTTCTGGCTACGTCTACATGATGAACATCCTTCTGTGTATGTCCGCATTATGAATAGCCTTCTGTGCTCCTCTGCATAATGAGCATCTTTCTGTATACTTCCGTATTATGCATTTTCTGTAGATGTCTGCATTGTCATTTTCACTTATCTCCACAGCACTAGGAACATAATGCAGAAAAACTAGATTCATGGATATACTTTTTTAGGAATTCTTGAACTTGAAAAAATCAAATTTGAAACAATTACATATTATCCCCTTACATCCTCAAGAAGGCAGCCTGGATCCCATGAGGAACACTGGTGATTGTCCAGGCCGTGCTGATCTTCATAGTCATTTGGGAACTTGGAGAGGAATATTTAACCTCTGTGTCTGCTTACTGGGATGCTGCCTTCTGACCTCTGTCATTTGGGCCTCAGAACATCCAAACTTCTTTCAGATTGGGGGAAATCTAAGAGACACAGCCCCTCTTCCTACTGTGAGGTAGTTGTATTCAACACAGAGGTAGTTGTGTTCAACAAGGCGTGAGTGGAAACAGCCTTTCTGCCCTGAGCCCTGCAGGGCAACAGGTCAGCCAGAGAATAGGAGTAGCAATGTTAGCAGACACACAAGATGCCTGAGGAAGGCCACAGTGTTCAGGGACAACAGTGCTCTGTGATGGGAGACAGGAACCAGAGGTTGGGCTAGAGGCTGTTTAGATGTAGGCTCTGCTTCCTCTGGCTCTTTTTCTTGGTTCTTCAACATTTGTATCAATTCCACAAGTTTCTTAATATACTCCCTGAAAGAAAATCCCTTTCTTGCTTCAGTTTTTTTTTGAGAGGCTCGCTAGTGTTTCTACCCCAAAACCAAGTAGGTTAAGTGCAATACACCAGGCACAGAAAGACAGCAAACAATGCATGTTCTTACTTCTAAGTGGAACTTACAGAAAGTGGGGCTCACAGAAAAAGAGATGAAAGGGATGGTTTCTGGGGTCTAGGGTGAGGGAGGCATTAGCTAGGAAGAATACATTTCAGGTATCTATTACACAACATGTTGTCTATACTTAGTAACTATATAACTATAGTCTTAACAATAGCTAGGGAGAGAGTTTTGAGTGTTTTAACATGCAAAAATAATAATGAGGTAAAGAATGTATTAATTGGTTCCACTTACTCATCTCATACTATATTCATATTTCTTTTAATTTCCTTAAATATTTTATTTATTATTTTTGTTTTATGTGTGTGTGTATTGCCTGCATGTAGGTAAGTGCACCCACATTGTGCAATGCCCATGGAGGACAGAAGAGGCTGTCAGATCCCCTGGAACTGGAGTTACAGACAGTTGTTAGCTGTCATGTGGGTGCTGGGATTCAAACCCAGGTCTTCTGCAAGAACAGCCAGTGGTCTTAACTGCTGAGCCATCTCTCTAGCCCCATTATATTTTAAAACATTGCATTGTGTATGGGCTGAGGGTATAGCTCAGTGACAGGGTACCTGCCCAGCATGCACAAGGTCCTGAGTTTGATCCCTGGCACTGAAATAAAAATCGTACACAACAAATATATATGATTTTTATTTGTAAAGTAAAGCAATTTTTTAAAGAAACAGAGCTCTGGGACTCAAAACAACATGGGTAGGTATTGTGTATCAGTCCCCCAAGTCAGCACTGGATAAGTCCTGACAGTTGGGTGGGTCTTACCATTAGGCAGCATGGAGTCATAGGCAGGATTATGGAATCTCACTGCCTGGATTCTACCTCACACCCCCTGGATAGCCTTGGACAGGTGACTTAACATCTCTGGGCCCCAGTTTCCTCCTGGTGATACAAACATATCAGTAATACGACTTACCTTTTCAGTTATTAGGAAGGAAGAAACAAACAAGAATTAAGTGCCTAATTAATTACTTAAGAGTACCTACTCTGTATGCGGTCATCATCAGGCCTGATGGTCACATTTTGTCATTTATGTGAATGTATATGTGCCTGTCTGTGTGTGCATATTCATGTGTGCAGCTGCATGTATGTGCAGGGGGGCACACATGTATGTATGTGTGTATGAACACACATGTGGAGGCCAGAGGGAATCTCAGGTGTCATTCTTCAGTCACTGTTTTGGGTTTTTTGGGTTTTGTGGTTGTTGTTTTTGTCATTGCTTCAAGACAGGGTCTCTCACTGTCACCTGGTCTACTAGGTTGGCTGGACGGTAAGGCTGGGGATCAGCCTGGCTTGACTGCCCCAGTACTGGGATTACAAGTGTCTACCACCATGCCCACCCTTTCCATGGGTTCTGGGGATGAAACCCATGTCCTCATGTTTGCACAGCAAGCCCGTCACTGATGAAGCTATCTCCCCAGCCCTGCACATTATCAATTCTACAGTGCCCCCCACTTTCTCAGTTCCATCTCCATAGCAATCTCACAGGCTGTGAAATCTTTACTCTTCACATCTGAAGGCTAAGGCTCAGAAGGCATCCTGCTGTAGATCCCACAACCAGCAAGTTGTAGATTCAGGGATCAAGTCCAGCACTCTGTCGAGGTCAACCTACTTCAGGTGCACAGGGAGGGTATTCTAATAATTATTTGTAGAGTAATTGTGATGAAGGAATATATGAATGAGTGAAGTCCATTGGAACCAGACTCCACTGAGGAAGCAATATCTAACATTTGCTGACTACCCACTATGTGTCATTTAAATATTTATATCACGGTAATTATCTTGCCTGTTCTGACAATGAGGAACCTGAAGCTCAGAGAGGCTTAGGATCTTCCTCAAAGCTTTGGGGCTGGAGAACAGCTGGTCCTGGCTGCCAACCACTGCCCCTTCAGCCCAGCTCAGATTTGCAAAGGGACGTCTCCTGCTTTGTGTCTGCCAGTTCACCTCCCTCTCCCCATTATCTCCTCACTAAAGTGTGCAAAAAGGTTATTTTCGCTACCAAATTGGCATTTAGAAGCTGGAGATTAAATAAACAGACGTGTGACCAGCTTACTGGGAGGGTTTGCACACCGCCAGCCTGGGCCTCAACTGGCCTCCCGATGGGCACCATTTGACTGTGGGTCTGGCTGACAATGGCTGTGCTCAGCGTCCTGTTTATACAATGAATCTATAATGTAATTTCACGAGCTTCTGAAATGCACCGAGAAGCATGTGAGGACTCAGAGCCCAGCCTAATCCATATGAAACAGGCTGGAAATGCGCCTAGTAAACACACAGAGGAGAGCCAGCTACAGCAGGTGCCCTCCTGACTAAGAGGTTATCACAGGGAGAGAAGGCAAGGTCCACACCTCAGAAAAAGTTAAATGTGTGTCTTTGAGCAGGCACAGGATTTGTGGACAACTCAGAGATTTCTCCAAACCCACTCTCCCTGCAAAAAGTGGGTGTTTATGACTGTGGGACAGGTGGCCGTGACCACGAAGGCTAAGAGCAAATTGTATTTCTGATCCCTAAAGCATGTTTTTAGTGAGAACCATGTTAATCATTGACACCCAAAAAAAGGTTTTGCTTTTCACCTCAGGCTGTTCTTGATCTGCGATTTTCGAGTATGTCCACTCACTCGCTCACTCACTCATTCAACAAAGACACCTAACACCTCGTCTTGTAGGTCAGTCTCTGGACTAGTTGCTTGAGACACAATGATCCAATAAGACAACCTATGCAATAATTCAATGTATTTATCAAGCAGGGTCTATGGGCTAGGTATTGTTTTGGTGCCAAGGACACAGCATTTAAGACAATTATATATAGTACATCTCCACTTCCAACTCAGTCAGCACAGTGGAGTGGACATGTATGATGGTCAGTGCTAAGGGGGAGATGCACCAGCAGGGAGGGCTCCAACTTATGCAGAGCCCCTAGGAAAGGTCACATAACCCTCTGAGGCCACATCACAGAGATGGAAACTGAGGCCAGGAAAGGCCAAGTTAGAGAGTGGCCATCGTGAATGGAAGCAGCATATCTTCCATCCTCATTCTCTAAGCTAGTATTATCTATTACACTTCATTTTGCGGTTGAGGAAATAAAGGCTCTCAGAGTCTAAGTAAACCGCCTAAAGTCACACAGCCATTAAAGGCAGAACACAGATTCAAATGCAGGTAGCTAATCTCAGCTGGGGGATTGTCGTGGATTCATCCAGCCAGCACACTGGGGGAGAGGGACTCCAATACTAGGAATTCCTTGGACTGGAGTCAGGGTATGGAGTTCAAAAAGACTTGCTCTGGTGTTCAGAAGAGAGCAAGGTTCTGGCTTCAGAGAACCAGGACGTGATCCCAGCTCTGGAAATGATTACCATGCAGCCTTGTGTGGGGCTCACTGCCTCTGTGGGCTTCAGTGCCTCTAGACCCGTCGTGTTTCAAACACAGGACTTGCCCTCACACAGTCTGCTGCTCTCCTGAGCTCTAATCAGCCTCCTTCCTCCAGAGCACATGAAAGAAGCCATGTGCTCCATGAGCCAGGCTTAGGTTTGGGGGTCAGACAAAGGTAAGTTCAAATCCTGCCTTTGCTGTTCCTTGTATTAACTGCTGAGTTACATTGCCTTTTTAAGCCCTGTGGGTTTTTTCATATATGTGTATAGTACATCTTGCTCATATCCTTCCCCTGCTTCCTATGTCCAACTTCCCCAACCCCTCCCTCAACATATCTCCAATGTCCCTCCCAACTTCATGTCTGTTTTAAAAATAATCCACTAAATCTAATTAGTGCTACCCATGTGGGCATGTGTGTGAGGTCATCCATTAGGGTATGGGCAACCTACCAAACCCTCCCCGCAGAGAAAAGCAACTCTTCCACAAACTGCTATTAGCTCCTTAGCTAGGGGTGGGGCATTGGAACACACCCATGTTCTCTTCTAACTCTTAGTCCTGTGGAGGTCTTGTGCAAGTAACCACAGAGACTATGAGTTCATGTATGTAACAGCCATGCCTTATCCAAAGACCGGCCTTTCACTGCTCTCCTCCTCATCCTCCAGCTCCATTGTTTCTGCTCCCTCTTCCATGACGGTCCCTGAGCCTTGGAGGGTGGTTGATCATAGATGTTCCATCTACACTGAGGACTCAGAGTCACTTATTCTCAGCATTTTGAATAGTTATCTCTGTTTATCCACTACCTACCGCAATAAGAAGCTTCTCTGGTTTTCGTCACCTGTAAAATACGGACAACAACATCCCTCAAGGCCTGGACCCCTGGGACTTATGTGTCTCTTGAAAGCTTTCCAAACCCACATGAGTTTATCTCTTCAGTCAGTCCCTTCCTGTCCTGCTGGCTGCCCTGGGCAGGGTTAGGTCTACATCCAGTCCCTAGTATCTCAGCACCATTCCAACCCTTATCCCAATGACACCTTCTACAATTTTTCCTTGGAACCTACCTGCCAGCCTAGAAACTCCTAGAAGCTTTACCTCACAGCACCTGGCATGGGTCAGTCCAACACAACTTGGAGTTTGTTCAATGAATGGCTGAGTATATTCAACAAACCAATGACTTCCTTCTATGGAGGGTATAAAGGGTACATTGATCACCAGTCCCTATTAATCTCCTTTTCCAAACCACAATCATTCTGTTCAGTGGTTCTTTCTGTCTCCAAGCCTGAGGAAGTACTTGTAATACAAGGTCATTAGAAAGTTGTTCAGTTAAGAGTCACAGTTCCTAGGGGCTTAGCTTCTATCACTCACCAGCTCTGAAGTCTGAACAGTTATTCAACTTCCCTGAGCCCCCATTTTACCCATATTTATCTCATGTGGTTTTCAGACATAAATCAAATAAAGAATGTGGTAGTCATCATTTAACAAGTACTTAATAAATGACCTTCTTTAGTCTCATTCTTTTTTTTCATTTATTTTTTTATTGTATGTGTATGAATGTTATGTCTGCATGCATGGAAGTGCACCTGTGTCATGCAATACTCACAGAGAACAGAAGAGAGTGTCAAGGGTCCTGGAACTGGAGTGGGTGCTGGGACTCGAACCAGGGTCCTCTGTAAGAACAGCCAGTGCTTTTAACCTCTGAGTCATCTCTCCACCCCTTTAGTCTCATTCTTATTACTATTTGGTACAGTTTTGAGAATCTGAGACATATTCAAAGATGCCGCATTTGCATTGAATTTCAAAGACTTCAGGGGCTCTCCAACCAACCTTATCAATGGAACCAGTTAAGATATAAGAAGTCCTAAACTAGTTATCTCCCCTACATTGTACAGGAAAAGAACTAGAGTCCCAGAGAGTGAATGGATCCTGACAACATGGCAGGAAGGCTGGATCCAGATTCTCATTCAAGTCAAAGTTATAGCAAAACTGACTCCCAAGTGTGGGCTATGTGTCACTCATTGTAAAATCTCTCCCCTCAAACATGCTGGAACTTCCTAGCCCTCTGCTAGAGCTGAACGATACAAAGAGACAAAAAGATAGAATGAGCAAGTGAACATGTTTCCTACCCGCTGTGGGCTGCACAGCCTCCTCTTGCACTGGAAAAACGCCATCCCTCCAATTGTTTCTGGAAAGGCCGCCAGCCCTGCCCCACCATTCACCTGCTGGGAAGTTTTAGACAAGGTACCACCATCCCTAAGAGCCTCACTCCCTTCATATGTCAAGAAGGATGGTAGGATCTAGCTCACCAGGTTGTTGTGAAAATTAAACCATAAAATCTATCAAAAGTGGCTCTCTGAAGTGGTACCTGCCACAATCACCAGATTGAAAACATTAAAGGAGTGGATATGGTCCCTGTGGAGGGACAGGAATGCACAGAACCCAGCGCACAAAGCTTTGCCAAGTCCTGCAGGTACCTGCTTTAATGAATAAGTGAGCATGTCTGGATAATGAGCATAGTGATTGTTTTATGTAAATAACGCTCCCATTGAGCTTGTAAACAATTTCTTGTCTCAAGAAAACGTTGCCCTGGAGAGCTTGTTTACACCAGTTCCCTTCTCCAGCTTTCTCTTCCATGTTCTGCACAGAGGAGCACTTGGCCCAGGTAGGAGGGAATCATGACAAATCCATAATTGCTACCTTCAGCCTCAGTGATGGCAGATGGAACCCCAAGAACTTTTGGAGAGGGCTCTACCTTCAGAAAAATGCACCCTTTTTCCTCTACCATGACCTGGGTCCGAGCTAGAGGGTGCTGTCCGAAGATATTTGCGAGAGTTAATGTTTAAAGATAAGTAGAAGTGGTAAGTTCGGGTTGAGTAAAATAAGAAATTAATTGTGATGGTTAGAGGATGCCACCATCAACTAGAAAATTTGCCATGCCCCTGAGTCGATCTCAAACCATGCCAAGGCTAGAATAAGCAATGGTCAGCAGGGCAGATATTCAAGATACCTGTCTGCAAGAGACTGCCCATCCAAGGACAATACCTCAGTTTTCCACTCCTTACCTATTGGAAACCAACACACTGATGCTGCTCTGAAGCCATAGAAAGCACTCAGATCAGCCACATATTCCTTACAAAGAGCTGAATGCACGTACACAACATACCACCAAGGCCGTGCCAACCACCTAATGGCAACTGCCCTGGAAAATCTAATAGTAGGTCTTTTAATTTTAACTAATTAAAGAAGTGTATTTTATGAATTATAAACTAATATTTCCCTTCCCTTCCCAAATGGATTCTAAATTAAGGCTTAGGTTTTACACCCCATTTACCAGGGAGTGTAACTCAATGGTAAAGCATTTGCCTAGTGCGTGTAAAGCCTTGGGTTCTACCCCTAGCACTGCAAAAACAATGACTATAAGTGTTATGGTCCTGATCATGAGCAATCATCTGACCTTTATGAGTCAAGTTCCTGATTGTCAAAGGCTGTTGTGAGTGGTCATCCTGCAGCATAGACTCACCATGATTTTGTAGCTAAGAGCTTCCTGATCCTCTTAGCTAAGAGCTTCCTGATCCTCTTGTTTGAACACCCAGCCCCAGCCCACCCCTTCCTCATATTGCCTTGCCAACTCAGAGTCACCCAGTAGCATCTCTTCTCCCTTACATTTCCCCTTTCCCCCTTGCAGAGTCTATCACATGTCTGGAACTCTCCACAGCCTCTTTAACACAGTGATTGGTATTTTCAGTCCACAAATCTGCCTCCTTCATCAAACAGTGGCGTTTTTGAGGGTCAGTTGAGGGTTTCATTACATACGTGTTCTCAACATCTAGCACAGTGTCACTGAGTAGGTCCATAAATGCACCTATATAGTTAGCAAAGTCACCATGACCATTTATTTCTTTCAGAGGCCCAATGAAGGAGCTTCCTTTGTTATCAAGAAATTCTCTTGAAATCTACTACATGATAAGGTGCCTGGTATCCAAAATGCAGCAGGAGTTGGGGAACAGTGAATGTGGCTGGTCCAACAGGCAACCAGAATGATCTAATTAGGAGACCTCCACGGGTATTAACAAATAAGTAAATAGACTGGGGATAATAGGAACTAAGTGCTCACTGTCAGAGAAGGGACTTAAAAATGCAGAAAGAGAGAAAGCTAGAATGAATGCTCTGATGTCAAAAATGGAATGAGAAGCACTGATATAAACTTATGATTTGGACAGATGTCTGGATATGAGATAGATAGATGATTGATAGATATACACAGATGATAGAGGAGAGATGATAGATGGATAGATGAAGATAGATAGATAGATAGATGATAGATAGATAGAGATAGATGATGATGATAGATATAGATAGAAGATGACAGAAGATAGATAGATTATAGATAGATAGATGATAGATAGATAGATAGATAGATAGATAGATAGATAGATGATAATAGATAGATAGATGATAGAAGATAGATAGATAGATGATTGATAGATAGATAGATTAGATAGATAGATGATAGATGACAGTAGCTAGCTAGCTAGATGATGCTAGAGATAGATGATAGATAGATGATAGAGATAGATGATAGTCTTTTTTTTTTTTGGTCTTTTTGAAACAGGGTCTCCCTGTACCCCCGATAGATAGATAGATAGATAGATAGATAGATAGATAGATAGAAAGACAGATTAGATAGAAGATAGATAGATGATAGAAAATAGATGATAGATGATAGATGATAGATAGATAGATAGATAGATAGATAGATAGATAGATAGATAGA
>NW_008338996.1:2485258-2517728 GCF_000622305.1 Nannospalax galili | reverse complement strand
ATCACAAGAGAATGTAATATTATAATTAAAGGTAAAATACATGATAAAATAAGGATACAAAACAAAAAAAGTAATACAGCAAAAATGTGAATGATATGTGTAGATGGATAGAGACATAGATAAATAGATAGATAATGATGGTAGATAGATGGTAGGTAGAGATAGATAGAAGATAGATAGATAGATAGATAGATGATAGATAGATAGATAGATAGATGATAGGTGATAGATAGATGATAGATGACAGATATCAAGATGTGTTTATTTATATACATAATGCATATGCTTTCTGGCTCTTTCAATTTAGAGGATCCAGAAACAATGGCACTCTGGTAGAAATGAACACATTGAACAACCAAATTTGTGTTTCTGAATGTCATTCCCCATTAACAGGACCCAGGGGCCCTGGAAAAATGGGTGGTTGGTTCTAGGGCTGGACAGAGGTAGTCAAACACAAGATGAACCTTGACTGTCTTGTGTTAGAAAGTAAAGACATGCTCAGAAGCACAAAGGAGATAAACAGAAGGAGCTCCCACCAGGAAAACCTAGGGGCAGCTTGATCATCAAGTAAATAACGACAGTAATGGATTCCAACCAATTAAGCAACATAGGAACCCATGGATTCTGTAGCAATACTAAACAGCACATGAGAAGGAATACGTCTTCCTTACAGTGGAATGCCAACAAGGAAGTGTAGAAGGAACAACACCACCAGTGTTGAGGCTGATTTAGGTGGGATTTGTTAATGGATGCTAAGGCTGGTGGGTGGAGGCTTACAATTAACAGGACACAGGCATAATCTTGGAATAACCCACCACATACATCAATTACAGAGGGAAAAGTTGTGGATTTGGATTAGGAAATCTGAATGGCACAATTATATCCTTGTAACAACCCAATGAAAGAGGTAAAAAGCCTGCCTGGTAATTCAAACTCCAGCTGCAGCAGCCACTCATCTTTGGGACACCATCTCACCTTCTGCCTGTTTCCTCTGTTCCATATTGAGAATACTCATGGTCTGCACCCTCAAAGGGTTATATTATAAACAATGCATTAAGCCACAGAAAACATTTAGGACTTAGTGTCAAACTCTCAATGAGTGTTAGCTAGTGTGAATGTTGCAGATGAGGAAATCCAGCTCAGAGGTGGGATAAAACAGTACTCAAACCCACTCCAAACCCCTTTCTTCCTCATGTCTCAGAAGCCAGCAAGTCCCTGTTGTTGTGCCCCCAGCAGCGTGCAAAGTGTTCCTTTATTCACATTTCCCTTTAAAACAGCAAAAGTGCATAGAAGTGAACAGAACTTAGATCTCTCATGGGCTCTGTATTACAGATGAGGGAGGACCTTGACTTACCCCAAATGGTAGCACTAGTGAACATCATACATGGAATCTGAGCCCATGGATTTGACTCCAAAGCCCTGATGGTCCCCAGGGCTTGAACTTAACTCTGAAAACCAGACCCCATTGCTAAAGATCTGCAAAGTAGTCTAGGAATGGTGTGTGCTCCAGAACAGGCAACCAAAGCTGAAAGGGCTTTTCTAAACCTAGTTTACAGAGAACACCCTAACAAGCTTCTTTCCCTTCCAAAGGCATTATACCATTGGATTAGGATGACAGGGACTCAGAGACTTAAGAGCAAGGATTAGAGGTAAGGGCCAACATTAGCTACTCAGCCTGCAAGGTCAAGTCAAAGAGGATGTTAGCCAAGTGGGAGAAAGCATCCTTTAAATGTTCTATTTGTTATAGCTTTATTCTGTCATCTGTGGGAGGGAAAATTGGGGGTAAATGATAGACTCCCCCCTCAAGCCAGAATGGAAATGTGTTCCTTTCCAGAATACCAATGACCCTCAGCCTCTCCTCCAGTACCCAAGCAGTGGCCACAGTCAATTGAAAGAACACTTGATGCCAAAGAATGAATAACTTGAGGCCTTCATCAGAACAGGAAAATAGATCTGAAGTTTACAGTCATACCACAGGAACACAAGGATCTAATGCCATATGAGTTAAGAGACCACTATCCTCCCCAACCCCACCACAGACCTGCCAGGACCATCCACACAGATTTCTCCTCTCGTCCTTTCTCCTACTCCCTGGAAAAGCTAAATCTCATCTGTCTGCAGTTAACAGAAGCCCCGACTAACTGGATTCACTGCTAGAACAAAAGATAGATGTGACGTTAACAGTTCATTGAGCTGTGAGATGAACAAGACGGGTGTTGAAAAGGAAACCTGAGCTGAGGGTACATTTCCAGTGTTAATAAAGCTCCCCTTTCATTGTATGTTTCCAAACACTGACTCCAGGATGGGATCCATCCATTTCCTCCTAGGATTAGACAGGTCTGCAGATTTAAGGCATGCAAGAGCATCACTCGGCCCTAATAATGGTCAGTGCAAGGTGCTGTGTCAGGGATCTGCCCTCATCTTTAGCTGCGGCTACAGTTATTTTGCTGGCATGGCAAAGGGTGTCCCTCCTGTTCACACAGAGAATATGTACACAGACAGTAGCCCACCAAAGGAGTCAGCAAATGCCAAAACTCAGAACGCTGGGACTTTTTGTGATCAGGCTTATTGTAGCAATGTCATCAACCGGGACAAGATTGGAAGCAGTCTGTGTGCCCAGTAGTTGGTGATTAGTGAATTAAATGATGGAGAAGACGTATAGTGACGTTCCACATACTCATTCAAAAGCTTGTTACAGAAATATGTTCATTGTTACAGAACCATGTTTTATGATTTGGTGCAAAGTATTAAAAAAACATGGTACACAACAGTATCTATAAAACGATCCCAAGTATCTATTGAGTGTAATGAGAAAGAAAAGGAAAGAAGCTCTGGTTCTAAACAGGATACAACCTGCTAAGGCCAGGACTAGAAAGATAGATAGGCCAGTAAAGTGCTTGCCTTTCAAGCATCAGGACCTGATTTCAAGCCCCAGCACCCAAGCAAAAAGCCAAGTGTAGAGATGCACACTTGTAATCCCAGTGCTGGGGAGGTAGAGACAGCAGATCCCTGGGCTTCACTGGCCAGTTAGCCTAGCCTACTTGGCAAAGTCCAGGCCTATAAGAGACCGTAAACAGAGTCTTACAGGCTCCTGGAAACTTTCTCATATGAACTTAAAACAATGGTGACAGTATGCACAAGACCCATGCAAACTCAAACCAGACAAAAACCCAGCATAAAAATGGGGAAATGGGTAAGAAGTTAGCCAAGGAGCTATTGGCAGCTGATCAGTGATGGGTGAAGGAGCATTGATTGATCTTCTTTAAGAGAGTGATGCTAGATAGGCTGAAGAGACGCCAGTGGATGAACTCACACCAGGAGACATCCAGGCACACACACTGGACTCAGCAGGGCTTAACATATAAGACAGAATGGGTAAATTCCTGTGGGGGGGATTATGTTTGGGTGCAGATAGAGAAGGTCTAAATATGATTAAAACGTATTGTATGAAATCCAGAAAAATTCAATAAAATACTGAAAAAAGATTTTTAACATGATAAAGAATTATGTTTAAGTATTTAAATTTTAAATAGAAAATAAATAAATAAATAAATAAATAAATGGTGGATGGTTCCTAATCAATAAGACCCAGGGCTAGTCTCTGTCTTCCACATACATGTGAGCATGCACCTCCACACACAGGAACACACACACACACACACACACGCACCACTATATGCAAAGACATGGCTAAATAAGTGAGAACAGAACTTGGAGACAGAAGGACAGGGGACTCCGCACAGCAGAGAAGGAAGTGAAGCTTCTAGGGGGCATTTCCCAAAAGGGGAAAGATGGAAGAAGAGAAAAGAGCACTACTGGGGGTTGAGTTGTGTCCTCCCAAGATCTGAGGAAATCCTAATCTAATACCTGATACCCTGAACATGAATTTACTCATTACATTCAACAGGTCCTTTGCAGATGCAGTCAAGCTACAATGACATTATATTTGATCATGAAGAGAATAAGTAGAAACAGAGAGGAGACTGTCATATCTATAAACAGATACATGAAGAAGAAATCGGTGACCCGAGAGAAGAGAGCTATGTGGAGGCAGAGTCTGGGGCAGGAGCTGCACTGCCCAGCCAAGCAAGGCCTCGAGCCACCAGAAGCCACAAGAGTTGAGGATGGATGCTCCCCTGGAAGCCTTGGAGGAAGTGTGACCATGAAAACATTTTGGTTTGGGACTTTCGGCCTGTAAAAGTGTGGGAGAATAAACACATTCCTATTATTCATGGCTTTTGGTTACAACCTCACAAAAAGAATGCAAGAACCCAGAAAGATGGACTGAGGCTGGAGAGCTCTAAGGATGAAGGACCAGAGGACGGTGGAACTGGCAGGGGGCACTGTGAGGATGGGGGATCGAGTTCACTTTAATGTCTTTAGAATTTCTTTGTAAGCATCTCCTCCAGCTTGCTCACAGACTTTGACTAACCAGGAACATCTGAGGAGGGAGTTTGGGAAATTGAAAACTCTCTTTCCTGGATCATCATATTATAGAATCAGCACAGAGCAGAGCTAGGGACCCTGGTGACATGGAGCGAGAATCCCTCCTCTCCGCACCCAACTCAGCTACTGAATTCTTAGAAACCTGGAGAGTTCAAGTCTTGGAAAGCTTAAGGCACATTCCTGAGCCATGCAGACACCCAGATCTGCAGGACTCCAGATCCTGCTCTGATCAGCACACGAGCCAGCTCAGCTGCCAGTCCAGCTGCTCCTATGGCTCTGCAAATGGGGAACAGATGTTACTCCATAGCCAAGCCTATCCCCTCTGCTCCTCCACTGGGTCAGCCAAAGATAACAAAGGACTTCTGCTTGCACTCACAAAGCCACATGGGGCAGCCTTTCCCAAGCTCCCATTGCCTCACTCCAACAGCAAGTGTTCAGAGACCAATAATCTTTCTTTCCCCTTCTCCAGGTTCAATGTCTAATTTATTAAGAAAGAAATTATTTCAGACACTCTTGGGAGGTGTCAGCCCCCCTGCTCTTGGGTAGGGAGGTCAGACAGCTGGCTGCTGTGTCCTTGACATCAATGGGGGCTTCATCACTGGCTAAGATGGGAGAGGATATCTAGCAAAGGTTGTGAGAAGATGGTAAAGGCGTCTCTCAGTCTAGTGGGCGAGCCATGCTCTAGTGGTCTGTGTTTCTGGCTGAGAAGCTAAGAGAGACTCGTGATTTGATCTCAGACGGAAGTCTTTGGCCATTTGGTGAGGGGGTTGAAGACGCACCAGGAAGAGGGAACAGAGCAAAAGATCAGAGGGAGAGTAGCATCAGATGCCACGCTGGGGCTGTAGTGAAGGATGGGCAAAGGAGGAACAAGGCACAATGGTGCCCACCCTAGAGAGTCTTAGGTCTAAAGTTAAGCTGATGCCCTAGGATTCTCATGTGGGGAATGCCACCGTCCAAGCTCTGCTCTGGGTAGTTCAGTGTAAAATATGCAGGTAGCAGAGATCTCAGGGGAGCCAGCCCAGAAACAGAAAGACCATTAGAAAATGTAGCAAAGCCCAGGAAATAAATGAGGCCTGAGCAGGGAGAGAGGAAATGACCCTGGACCACCAGGTGTGGCACTGAGAGGCATTTAGAAGATAAAGGAGCACAGCCCATTGACAGTGTAGAGAATGAAGGCGAGAGAGGAGTGGCACTTGGTGACTGGAGGTCGGGTCTATCTCCCTCTGAGGTTCCCTCCACATTTAAGCACTGGGATCATCTTCTAAAACAGCCCCTTGGTATCTATCCTGTCCAGGACAACGTGCCAGCCAGCACAACCTAGGAGTCTGTGTGGTGATGACATACTTGCTTCCATCCCTCCCCCAGTTCTCCCTCCTCCTTGTGGCAACATTCTCCAAAGGCAGATTGATATTTTGGAAGAGATAAAAAAAGAAGTTGGCATCATGCAAGAGTTCATTTTGTTCTTTATCATATGTTTTGTGAAACTTCCATCCAATTTACATTCCAGGTTCCTCTTGAGGAACTTTGATCTTCTTTCCTTGTCTGTCTCTTTCCTCCTTGTGTGGCCCCCTCCCTCTGCTCTGTCTCTGCAAGGGCATCTCTCTCTGTCTCTCTGTCTCTCTCTCATGCACCCGTGCTCTCTCTTTCTTGCTCTCTCTGTATATTATCCAAATTATAACAGATAGATAATATGTATTCTATATGTGCATGTTACTTCATGTCCCTCTCTCCCTCTGACCTCAGTCTACTTTTCAGTCTTACAATTCCTTTGCCTGAGTCTTGCCATACTTAGGCAACTTTTTCTCTGATTCTCTATATATCTCTGTGTGTTACATTGAATATATAGGTACGCATGACTGTGACAATCTGTGCATTTGTGTGTGGCTGTATCCTCTGTGGTCTCTGGGGTGTGCGTGCACACACACCCTTGTCCTTTGTGCATCCCTCTCTGGCAATGAGGGTGTGATCAGAGCTGGATCACCACGGAAGGAGTTTCTCCAGCCATCTCCTTGAAGTGGAACTGGAGTTGAACATATCCCTCCCCAAAGATCATTACCTGTGTAACTAAGACAACTTTAAGGTGGAAAGTAGAGGCACTCTGAGACCACTGGAAAAATAGGGTGGAGACAGGAGGATCCCAAGGATCCCTGGATGATTCAAAGGCAAGAAGCTACCTTCTGTATTAGTTACTGTTTCTGAGATAAAACACCATGACCGCCCCAAAAAAAAAACCAAAAACCAAACACCATGAACAAGGTAACATATAGAAGAGTTTATTTGCCCCACTGTGGTGGGGCAGTAGAAGTGGCCAGAACAGAAAGCTGAGCACTCATATCTCTCAAAAAAAAAAAAAAAAAAAAAAAAAACCAAACAACAAAAGCCAAACACCATGAACAAGGCAACATATAGAAGAGTTTATTTGCCCACTGTGGTGGGGCAGTAGAAGTGGCCAGAACAGAAAGCTGAGCAGTCATATCTTCAAACAGGCACAGGAAGCAGGGAGAGACAAAGTGGAAGTGGGAAAGCTATATACTCTCAAAGCCCACTCCTCAATGATGTGCTTCCTCCAGCATGGCCACCCGTCCTAAATGTTCCATGACCCTCCCAAAACAGCCACGTACTGGGGACCAAGTACTTGAGCCTGTAGGGGACACTCATTCAAACCACCATATCTTCCTAGGTAACAAAGAGGAAGAGGGAAAGACGGAAAGGAGGGAAAGAGACTGGGGACCAAGTACTTGAGCCTGTAGGGGACACTCATTCAAACCACCATACCTTCCTAGGTAACAAAAGAGGAAGAGGGAAAGACGGAAAGGAGGGAAAGACGAAGGGACAGAAAAATAGAGAAGAAAAAAGTGAGGCAGAGAATGAAAGGAAAGAAATCAGCCTCCTGGGGCAGAGGAAAAGTTACAGATGAGGACAATTACTCCAGAACCGAGCTGTTGCTCAGCCAAGCGCTTCGGGCAGCTTCCCCAGGTGCGGGAGGCTTTATGGAGCTTGGTGATATATGATGCGCCACGTACCGGTGATCTATGGCCGAGGCCAGGTTACGCTCCTGCCTCAGGCCAGCTGTGTGATTTAGGGCTGCTCCCCAGAGACTCCAGCTGGCACAGGGTGCTGGCAAGGTCTACTTGATGTCTGGGATGGGATGTGTGTGCCAGGAAGGCAGGCAGCCAGTTTCTAGAATAGGATGGAGACAAGATAGAGGCAAGCATCTTTCTTACATGGTGGCCTCTCCTTGTCTGACCAAAGGGCTTTTTCACCCAATTGCAGGGACTCAGTGTTCCTGTGGTTCATGGTCTGGAGCAGGTCACCATGTCCACACTGGTGATCTATAATCTCTCAGGTTTTTTGAGGTGAGGGTTTGAACTTCAGTCAATCTGAGGATCGTGTATTCTTTTTCTTTATTTATATGTATGAGTGTTTTGCCCGAATGCATGTGTGTGTGCCATATACATGCCTGGTACCTGGGGAGGCCAAAAAAGAACTTTGGATCCCCTGGAACTGGAATTATGATGGCACCAGGTACATGCTAGGAACCAAACCTGGGTTCTCTACAAGAACAGGTGTTCTTAATGGGTGAGCATTTTTGTCAGCCCATTTCACAAATACTGACTGAGCCCCTCCCATACCCCAGGCACTGTTGCTGTGCACCGAAGCCACAGCAGAGACGATGAGAAGTCGTTTCTGTCCTCATGTTCTAGAAAGAAGACACTTCACACAAGCAGGCAGGTACAATGGTGGCAAATTGTGCCAAATTTATTTTTAAAGCCCCATACTAAATGGGGGCAGCAGGTGATGGGGAGGAAACCTGCTTCAGTGGGGCTGGTAGAGAAGCACAGGGCAATTCAAAGAAAATGGGGCCAGTTGTGTGGGAGTGTGAAGGGCCTTCCAGAAAGGAGGAGAATCACGTACAAAGATCCTGGGGTTAGGGAGTGTTGACACCCATGAAAGGCAGAAATCAGAGCGGAGCAGCTGAAATAAAAGAGAACAGGAAGATGAAGCCAGGCAGGAGTGGGAGACCAAGCCTGCCAGGGCTGGAAGGCCCTTTAGGGGTCTGAACCTTCTTCATTACTTCACTGAGCTCATTGTAACAGAGTTGGTTGAAATAGACCACGAGGGAGCAATGTCCTATGGATGCTGGGTGCTCATCTGCTGCATCAACACTTCTTCCCCTGCAGACTTTCATTACCCAGGTCTTCTGTCATTCTCATTCTCTTTGGTGACAGAAGACAGAACATCGGAAAGGAGGAATAGGTGTTCCCTTCCCATTAGCTACCTTCAGATGCCCAAAGAGTATATTGAAGAAGTGATGATAGGGTTGGGGGAGGCTGGGGAGATAGCTCAGTCAGTAAGGCACCTGCTGTGCAAGCAGGAGGACCTGGCAGGGCTTGTCTGGAACCCCAGGGCTGGGGTGGGGGCAGGGTAAAGACAGAAGGAGCCCATGAGCTCAGTAGTCAGCCAGCTTAGTGGAACCAAAAGCTCCAGGTTCAATGAAAGACTATCTCAAAAGATAAGGCAGAAAGTGGTTGATGAAGACACCCAACATCAACCTCTGGCCTCAACATGCATATACATACATGTGTACACCCACCCACATGGATGTGTATACACACACATACAAATATATATACATATACAACATACATAAAGAAGAAGAAGGATGAGGAGGAGGAGGAGGAGAGAGGAGGAGAAGAGGAGAGGGAGGAGGAGGAGGAGAGAGGAGGAGGAGGAGGAGGAGGAGGAGAGAGGAAGTGATATGAAGGAGGAAGAGGAAGAGGAGGTGATGTGACAAGACAGTGGGGCACAAAGGACAGTGGGAAAGGCCCTCATATACCCCACAATCCAAGGAATACTTAGAGTAAATTAAATGCCACTCTTTGCCTTTCTAAATGACAGTGTGAGTCCCCTTAAAGCCCAGGCTGAGGTCTGCAAGGACCTTCTTCCCTTCCCTGCTGCAGTTGGCTCCCCTGCTGCTTGCTGTCAGGCCAACCTTCTTTGCATCACTGAAGCACTAAGGTAACCCGAAGGCAGGTTTTTATCAGGATCAGCCTTTTTTGGAATCCCCTTGTCCAGTGTCCTGGAATCTCTCTCTGGGTGACTGATGCTGCTGGCTGAGGTTGTGCTTGCAGGGCTGGGCCAGTTACCCTGTCCCAGGCTTTCACAGACAGGCCCAGCAACACAAAGTATCTGAAGCAAGAGTTCACCAGGGGCTTGACAACACTGGGCTGGAGTCTCCAAAGGTGTGTTGGAGGCACCACCTCAGTCCCCACCCCATCCTCCTTCTGGCCTCCCCACTGTCACTCAACAGGCCTCTCCACCCATTCTAGCCATGGCAACCAACATGATTTTCAACTTTTAATACAAATTGGAGCGGTGACCTCTCCCTCCTCCATGTAAAACCCTGAAGTAACTTTCCACTGCCTCTAAAATAAAATCCAGTCCCCTCCCGCAAAGCCCTCTGTTCTGTGACCTCTGTCCCCCTGTAGACCTCCACTCCAGCCCCTTTCACTCTCCAAAAGAGTTCTGGCCATGCTCGCCTTGACCATGCCAGGCAAGGCCATGCCAATGGCTCCCGGAACTCTATCTTTACTGATGCACTCTATCCTCTCCTTCCCGGCAGTCTTCATCATTCAAGTCATCTGTTTTGCTTGTTTGCTTTACAGTGCTAAGGAACCAAACCCAGGGCCTTTTGCTCATTAGGCGAGCCCTCTACCACTGAGCTTGTGTTAGTTACTTTCCTTATTACTGCAACAAAATACCTGACAAAAACCACTTAAGGAAGGGAGAGTTTCTGTGGGCTCACAATCTGAGGGTGCAGTCCATCACGGTGGGGCAGGCACAGCAGCAGGAGTGAGAGGCAGCTGGTCGCACTGCAGCCACAGTCGGAAAGCAGAGTGACTAATGCTGGTGCTCGGCTCACTTCCTTCTTTTGACTTAGTCCAGGATCTCAACCCATAGTTTATGGCAGATCTCCCTGCCTCAATTAACCCAATCTAGAAACTCCTCCATAGGTATTCCCAGAGATTTGTCCTAGATGATTCTAGACCCTGTCAAATTGTCAATGAGCATTAACTACCGCAATCCCCAAACTCTCAAGTCACTTGTTTTATTTCTTACCCTGTTCCCAAAGCCTGGAACAGAAGATGTGGTACATAAAGAGTTTGATGGATTAAATTTTAAAAAAAATGAACAGATGATTAGGTATTCATGTGTTTAGTAGTAAGATCAAGCCACCACTCAAACACACCCTTAGAATTTCACCTCTATTTAAACCACATTGTTTGGAAAGGAATAAACTGGAGATCAAGAGAGGAGAGGATTTCTCAAGGTCACACTGACAGATGCTGCTCTGACTTCACATCTGAGTGGTTCTGGAGATAAGACGGTCTTCGAAGGCACGGTGCTCATCACACATTCCAAGGAACTGGATTGATAGACTGCACCTACAGGATTAATAATCCTCTCCGCAGTCTGCAGCTACACAACTCGGTGTTTAATTAACTCTCCCATGCTGTCTGTCTTCTCAGGAGTCTTGGTTTTGTTCCTCTGTTCATCGTCTTTGCAGTTTTGAAGCTGGTCATCGAAAAGTTTATTCTTTGAAGACTTATAAGTAAACATCCACCTCTGTAAGTTTCTTAGCAAAATCTTGGACCCTTGGAACCAATCCTAAATTCAGACCCCCAGAAAGCAGAAAGAGGGAGGCAGCGAGAGTACAACATTGTGGGAGTGTGAAGGAAGCAAGGATTTGGCGTGGCAAGCAGCAGGGATCCAGGGGTTGGGGATGGCTAGGCCCCTCTTCCACACCCTCCATCTTCTTATTCTGCATGAGGCCAGCAGCCTAGGCCCCACCTTCTCCATCCCATCTGCTCCCCAGCACTCTTTTTACTTTCCACTAGACTTGATATCCCCCACTGAAGCATAGAGGATCTATAGCAAGCTAGTCCCCCAGAGGTACCCAATCACTCCCATCTGGCTCATGCCCAACCTTAGAGACCTACCCTCCGGGTGATGTTATATTTTATATTTTTGAGACAAGGTCTCTTATATCTCAGGCTGCCTTGAACTTGCCTTGTAGCTGAGGATGACCTTGAACTCTGATCCTTTTGCCTTTACCTCCCATATGCTGGGATTACAGGTATTCACCATCACTACTGGTCCACTCTATGTTTTTCTTAATTTCAATTTTATTTTTTGTTAATTTAGTGTCAAAAGAGAGGTTGTAACATTTACAGTCTATAAGCTAATTTCCATTACTGGAGAAATGATCTGGGTTTTGGGGGTTTTGTTGTTGTGGTGGTGGTGGGTTTTGGTTGACTGATTTACAAATCTTTTATTGAGATAAAATCTTTGTCAAACAATGTTAAACCATTTTTTGTTGTTATAGTGGTTTTTTTTTTTTTTTTTTTTTTTTTTTTTTTTTTGGTTTGGTTTGGTTTGGGTATTAGGGGAAGGTTGGAGGTGTTTGTTTATTTTGAGACATGGTCCCCCTGTACTCCAGCTAGCCTGGAACTCACTATGTAGCCTCTATCTCTCAGAGCTCTGCCTGCTACTGCCTCCAGAGGGCTGGGATTAAAGGTGTGTATGACAACACCCAGCTTTGTTGCTATAGTTTTGAGACTGGATCTTACTCTGTAGTCCATGCTGGTGTCAAACTTACAATCCTCCTGCCTCAGCCTCCCAAATGTTGGGATTACTGCAGTTCTATTCAGCCAATCCAAACTCCTTTCTCTTCCCAAGGTAGCGTTTGACATCTGAAGACTCTAAATCCATAACTCTCTCCAAAGCACCAGATCCCTTGCCTCTTGCCATCTGATGGCTCATAGGTGTCTCCAATCCAGCATGTCTGTGCCTGGACTCCACAGCCCAAGGTGACTAGTCCCTCCTGTGGACACCACGTTACAGAAGATGCCCCACTCACCCTCGTCTCTCTTGCTCCACATCCTCCTTCCCTAAGTGGTCTTATTCAAGCCACAATGTCAGTTCTGACCTATAACCCTGAAGCACCCAAATCAGTTCTCCAGCCCAGGCTACCCTCCTGAGTTCCAAGTGCCCAGGATCTAGTGAGCCCTTACTGACCAGCAGACCCTCCTCAAAGTGCAGTTTATCTCCTACCCCCCTTCCCTGCTCCTTTCTCTCCTGCTTGGTTTTCCACCTCCTTCTCTGTGGGGTCTTTTAAAAAACCCAGGACCATCTTGCATCCCTCTCCCTCCTGGTCCATCCCCCAGCCCAGCAACACCTAAGTCCCATCAGGCCTGTCTTGCTGTACTTGTATGTAATGTGAAAATCATATCCTCCCTGGGGCATCTAGACCTGGAGATGAGTAGACTTCTAACCAGGCCCTGAGCCAGACAGTTGACCACTGGACTAGATGGCATCCATCTCGACAAAAGCAAGGAGTGTCTTCATTTGCATAAAGGCACTCTGACCTCCCGGCTGTGTGATTGTGGTGTTGAAGCCCTGATGACCCAGAAATTCCAAAGGAACCCTTTCGTAGGCCCTCCTCCTATCACCACTTAATCAGGTGTCACCATCTGTCCCCTAGACTGTAGACCAGTGTATATAAAGGAAACTAGATTTTCAAACTTGTCCCTAGCCTCCAGCCTAAGCGGCTCTGATGTTCTTTCCTCTAGTCAAAGTGCTTTGTCTAATGTGAAAGTCCAGCTGGACCCCCGCCCTCCTTTAACCTCTACAACCTAGGAGTCCCCTGTCAATGGTCTACCACTCAAGTCTCGAGACCTTCACTGAGGGTCAAGGCACTCTTTACCCAACTCCCACCTTCGGTTGGACACTTTATCACTCTACCCCCCGCTGTGATTATTTATGTTGGTTTGGCTATATCTCACTAAATGCCCACTCTTGAAGGCAGAAAAAGGGTGTCTCCTGCATATATCTTGGACCAATACCTGGGAACAGGGAACCAAGAAAGCGAGAGAATGAATGAAGAAATGAGTCTCCTTGAAGATGTTGATGGCTGTGGTCAGCCCATTGGAATGTCCAGTGGGAAGGGAGGAAGGACAGCCCATTGAGATGGCTTGGGGACAGAGACTGGACCTGTCACCACAAGTAGCATCCCTCACCTGCCTGCCCAGAGAAGGAGAGCCACTGTGCCTTGGAGTGTACCTGACGGGACCGAAGGGGCCATCTTCTTACAGACTTCAGAGCTCTAACATGTTAATGAGAGTTGCCAGTTTCTCAAAGAGCAGACACATGAATTTTCTCAATTCAAAATCATGGCTGGTGGCCCTCGCTGAAATCGGCACATATGTTAAAATGGATGCACATACATTTTTTTTCCTTTAGGTACCCAAAAGCTATTGTTAAATCCATGTTGTGTCTTATGATTCAGAGGCTCTTGGAATCAAGGAGTGTGGCATTAGACATAGGGAAACTCTATCTTCTGACTGCCCTTTCTGACCTGTACTTGCCCTCCAGGGCACTTTTGCACATTCAAATGTCTCAGTCTGGATGATATGCGATGTAATCACTCAGCCAATACAGTGCTAAGAAAAGGCTGCCTCCAAGATCCCTATGCTCCTACCCAATGGGCAAGTAGCATGCTTTGCTTAGGGACCATCTGTCCATGGTCTTTACATATTTTCTTGTATACACAGCTCAGCACAAGCCATTACACTTGAAGAGTCTATTTAGGCATCTTTACACAGCTTCCAATTCTCCTATGCAAGTATAAGGATGACAGAATGACCAAAAGTCTTCCAGCCAGCTCCTCCCCCTGAGTCACAGTCCCTTCAAGCCTTAGGACTATAAAGTTGGTACCCAGGAGCCAGGCGGGCAGTGCCTGCAGTTCCCAACAAAGGCTCTTTTGAATTCTGAGATCTAAAATGAAACTAAAATTTGCTGTCTACCAGTAAGTTTATTTTAGCTTGAAAACTGCGCTTTCAGTTAATTGTCAAGGTATAAAATGGGACCATCTGGGAGGTGCTTATCATGTATTCTTGGGCTCTCGATGCCCCCTGCACATTTCTAAGAAATTCAATCCCAGAGGCCTTTGTCTTACCCAATGGGTGTGACTGGCTGAGAGTGAGCCAAAGGTTTTCACCCAGGATCACTGCATTGTGAGCAGCCTGAACTGGAAGGAGACCCCCACCAGAAGACTTCTTCCCTGGGATGCATCAAACTACAGCTCTAAAGAGAGTGTTGTTATCCCTGGGTTGAGGTGAGGAACCAAGATCCAGGGAGGTTAGGTAACCTGGAGAAGGCTTGAAGAAGCAGAAGTTCACAAGTCTGAACTTCAGGTCCGTGGGATTCAGAGTCCGGTTTCTCCCCATCCTGGCTCCCAGTGACACTGAGCTTTTCTTCTGCCCCTTCCACAGTTCACTGACAGGCTCTTTGTACACGACATGCCTTCTGTGTCAGTCATCTTTATTGTCACTGTGGGTCCTTTCCTTAGATTCACTTTCCAAGGCTCTTGTGAGCGATTTGGGGGGGAAAATTTTTTTTTAAGCATGCCCATCTATTTGAAGCTCTAAAAGCTGATTTGTATTTAGGAGAGATTATTTTGTGAGATAAAAAAGTTGCTGAAACTACTATAGATAAATGCATTTATTCTGAGATAAGATCTGTTGGACTCTCTACTACCAAAGTGTAGGAAGCAGGTGGTACTCCAGAAAAATACTCACAGATGGAAAATGTATAAATGGTAATTCACCCAAAACAACTGCCACTGTGACTTTTAAAATATGATGCTGGTTTCTTTTTTGGACTAACACATTACATCAAAAAGGGTGGAACTCCCTGGATAGCGAATGTTTGACTAATTAGAGGTTAAACCCTCTGGGAAAGCAAGGGTAGAGGGAAGGGGCTCTTTAATCGCCATGAAATTTTAATCTATGTCCTCAGTGATTTGAGTGTGGAGCTCATTAAAGAAAAGCAATGTGATGCAGTGGGGGACAGCTGTGCTAAACCAAACTGATCCCACAGAAGGCACATTCCTCTGCCTAGGTTTCCCTAATTACTCCAATGGATGCTTCAGAGGTTGGTAGTGATTGAATCATCCCATTCCCAAAGCCACTCTAAGTTTTGTGAGTTTCCATTCGGCCCATGTAGGTTGCAATGAAAGTATAAAACCATTTGTCTTGGAGTTGGAGAGATGGCTCAGCAGTTAAGAGCTCCTCCTACTTGTGCACAGGACCTGGGTTCAGTTCCCAGCACCCATATCAGATGACTCATAACCATCTGGAACTCCAGTTCCAGGAGATCCGATACCCTCAGGTCTCTGCGGGTACCTTCACACACATGTTGCACATAAACTCACGTAGGTACACAAACATACACCAAAAAGACCTAAAATTAAAACTTACAAAAAAAAACCTTGTTCATCTTGGCCAGGATCGAAACGAGCACCACGTTAGGACAAGAGTTCATTTTGTGTGCCAGGCTAACTTCTATTCATTTTCTGAGTAGGAGTTCAAATCTCCTTGCAATAATATACCATTCCCCAGTGTGGTAGTTTGAATGAGACTATCCCCCATAGGCTCCAAGTATTTGGACATTTTGTCCCCACTTGCTGGCCCTGTTTTGGGAGGTCTTAGAAGCTGTGGCCATGCCGGAGGAAGCACGTCACTGAGGGTGGGCTTAGAGAGTTCTTAAGACTTGCCAGCTCTCAAGTTGCTCTCTTGCTTCCTGTGCCTGCTTGAAGATGTAGAGCTTAGCTTCCATTCCTGCTCCAGCCACCTCTGCCTCCATGCCCGCCTGCCACGATGAACTGTAATTCCCCTGGAACCATAAGCTCAAAAAACCTCTTCCTTCTATAAGTTACTTTGGTCAGTGTTTCTCTCACAGCAACAGAAAAGTAACCAAGACACCATCAATCTCCCCCTATTCATGCTCCCATTGTAAATTAGGTGCTTTCTCTTTGCTGTGATAAAATACCCTGAGCAAAGCAACCTAGGAGAAAGGGTTTATTTTGGCTCACAGTTCCAGAGACATGCCAGCAGGAGCGAATACACTGCATCTGTCACCCAGGTGAGAGCTGAGGGCCGATTGCAGGTTCTTCCCAAAGGCAAACCAAGAATTGAATGCTAAATTCAATTATGAATAAAGCAAGGCCTCAGAAAAGGGTGAAAGCGGGCTTTTATTGCGGCAGAGAGCAAAGAGCAAGAGCTGAAGACACCCTGTTGGGTGGGGTCTCCAGAGCTGGTAGGCCACCAAATGACTTCTATGCTGGTTCTCTTATAGGATCCCCAGGTCCTTCTCTCCTTTGATCCCCTCTTCCCACACTTTATCTTTTGACCCAGATGGCCCTGGCTTGGGTAGAGATAACTATAAAACAGACATCCATGTATGACTGATGGCCTTGTCAGGGAAGTAGTCTTATTTTGGGGTGCATGGCCTTGTTTTAACACATTCTATCAGTTAAGTGGGAATGTTTTCCCTCCCTCCTTCCTACCTTTGCCTTAACTGTCTCCCCCTGGAAAACTCCTACCCTATCACACTCAGGAAGCTGAGCATGAGTTGGAAGTGGGGCCAAGCTATAAAACCTCAAGGCCCTCCCTCATTGACCCACTTCCTTCCGTTGAGTTTCCACCGCCTAAAGTTCCACAACCTTCCCACAACACAACACCAGCTGGGAACCAAATGTTCAAACAGGTGGACCTATGGGAGACATTTCACACTCAAACCACAACACCTTGCTGTTTGAGTGTCACTCTTTTGAAGGTCCTATTTTGCCACAGCAAATCATTTTTTGTTGATGGCTTTGTTTCACCTACTCGATTATGAAGTCATCAGTGACCAGGGTCCAGCATTGGACCTTGGATTTCTTTTCCTTTCACAGAGCCTTCAGAATAATTCATTTTGACTCAATTCCACCTCCATATTCTTTCACTTAGTCATGAAAAAAAGTCTCCTGAACATTCCTCTTCTTCCACTGACTGTTGGAAGACCTCAAAGTCTCCCTCTCAGAAGCTTCCCTTCTCCCAATTAGCTGCCTGACCAGTGTTTACACCCTCCCCCAGGAAAGCTGCTGTTACACAGGGGTATGATGACCTGGCCCTCGCCTCACCTTGATTCATCACCACTGGCAAGAGCAACTTCAGAGCTTCCTCAAAAGCAAGCTGGAGTCTCTGCTACTAAGACAGGGCAGCCTGAGCCATCCCTCTGCCCAGCCCTGCCTCCCTCCCTCAGAGGCACCACACCCAAGAGCCACACTGAGCCAATACCTCTCTTCTCAAATCTGCCCAGAGCTGTCTGTCTTCAGAAAGCCTAGAGGGGCTGGCCACACTTTCACATGGACTAACTTCTCAAGGACTCAGGATCCCTTCTATGGCAGAGGGAGCTGTCTCCTGGTGGTCCACTGAAAACTTGCCAGAGTCACTGTTGCCTCTGGGGGTCCACAGGGAACCAGGACAGAGTCTCTGCTGAGAGTCATATCTAAGTGTCAGCTACTCTAAGTTTTGAGATAGTCTACTATGTAAACCTGCCTAACTCAAAACTCTCATTATGTAGACAAGGCTAACCTTGAACTTGCAGCAAACCTTAAACCCCTCCCAGGTGCTAGGATTGCAGGTATGCCCCCCACTCACCATTAGGGTTCATATACCACACACCCAGAGCAACAACAAACACTCTTAGTGTCTTTAAAAAGCAGGGAGCTCTTGGTGTCATGCTACCCCATAACTCTTAGAAAGATATTATCAAAACACTGAAAATAAGTGTCAGAACAGATTTAGAGAAATCCCAGTGCAATGTTGCTGGAATGAGAGTGGGCTGTGGGGACAGGATGGAGGGACCTCAAAATTTACCTTCTGAGTATTTACTCAAAGGGCATGAAAGCAGGACCTCAGACACATACTAGCACGGCCATATTTATTACTACACTATTCTCAATTGCCAAGATACAGAAACAACCTAAAATAACTGTCATCTAAGTGGATGAACACAAAAGGGAAGCCTGGCGTATACATCCAATGGATGAAAAGCCGCATACGCCTGGTGAACCTGAGGACACTGCATATAGGGAAACAAGCTGGCCATGGAAGGACAGACACTGCAAGATTCCACTTACATGAGGTTCCTTAAGTAATTGAACTGAGAGAAAAGGGTAGGTGCCAGAGCTGGAATTGGGGAAGACACGAGTTGTTCATCATTGTGCATGGAGTTTTGGATGCTCACCATGAATCCATCTTAGAGAACTGCTCTATAGCTGTGCCTATGGCTAACAGCACTGCCCTGTGAGCAACTTTGATATGATCTCACAGGGTGTTCTTACCATCTTAAAATATTAAGAAAAATAAATACATGGAGGGACAGAATCAACTAATTTTGCTTGAAATAAACTAAAAAAAAAACTAATTTTGCTTGAAAATGGCCTAATGAAACAATACTGTATATGCCAATTAAATTTTAAAATGAAAATTAATAATTGCATGAAATCTGAGCCATTTTCCACTCTCAGAAAATTCTACAAATGTTGGAACTTTATAGGTGCAGCTAAGATGTTTTATTCTTTTTGAAAGGACTCTTTCTTTACTTTCACAAAATCCTGGGGTGGCAGATCAACACAACTGTTTTGCAGGTGGAGAAACTGAGGCCTAGAATGGAGAAAGGACATGTCCAAAGTCAAATAACAAGGGAATTGATAGAAAGGTCAGGCTGTGGTACTCAGTTCTCACACCTGTCCCACAGGCAACCTGTCCTAATCTCTCACTCTCTCATGGTATCACAGGGATCTCAAGGCCCGGGATTTACAGGAATCACAGAGAAATATACTGAATACAGAATCATAAGATGCTCTAAAAGAAATTCTGATTCAGAGATCTGAGGAGGACCTTGGCATCTGCAGTTTAGATATATATACACACTACACTCTGGGGGATTCTGGGTAGGGCCTCTTAAGAAACTGATTTGGAAGGCTGGGGCTTTGCTGCTGCAGAAACACAGGCAGCTGCATCAGGACAGATGTCTCTTCAACATTGCTTGAACATTCTCAAGGTCAGGGAGCTGGCCACCTTCCAAGGAAGTCCTACCTAGGAGAGGGGCCCCTCCTAAACACTATTTCCAAGAAGCCTCTCTGTGAGTCCAACTTCTCCTATCTGAAACCAATCTCTTAACTTTACTAGATCTACCTCCCAAGGCATAGTAGATAATTAATACTCACTGAATTAAGAGAGAAGAAAGTGATGAAAGATGAACAAAGCAGGAATGAACTGTGTTTTAATGCACCTGTATACCATACACAGGAGGAGGGGGATTACTGTGTAATGTTGAATTGAGCAGGCTTATCATGGCAAGCCTCCTATACGCTGAAAAACAGAGAGAGAATCTGTTGGTAAAATGGCTTCAAAGACTACTGAGTAGACCAGTACTAGGGCAGAGGATAGGAAATAGCTAAAATCAAATCACCAAGACTGACTTGAATGGTTCGAATCAGTCCTAGGAGCAAAGCAAATCCCCCAGGTTTTAGGAATGGTCCCGGCCTAGCTACATATGAGAGACAGGTGGCAAGGGAGGAGTCTAGTAAGTTTGGGGACAGGAGAATCTGCTTGCCACTGTCCCTCTACCCTTTCCTTCCCTGTCTCCATCTTAAACCACAATCCTAAAGATTTCTGATCACACTGGGCTCTTTCCGGACTCTGCATCTTTGTACCTTCTGCTCTCTTCCTGCACACTTCCCTCCCCACCCTCACACACACGTTCTTCTCGCCCCTAGGTGAGCCTCATTCCTTGACCTTGGCCCACCTTTAGCAAAGCCACCCCTGACCACCCTACATATATGAGACATCCCCCACACTCTATGTTTCCCAATGCTGTATATCTAGCATTGGTAAAATAGATAAATTTTCTATTTATTAGGCATTATTGTTTCCAACCCTCCCTCCGCAACTAAACTATGAGATCTATTAGGGTGGAAAATCTTTCTTCACAGTTCCCTGACCCAGCTTCCCGCACAATGCCTGGAATGTAGTAATCAATCAATGAATACATTTTATTTAGGTTTATTAAATGAAGAAATAAAGTCAAGTTTAATAGTGTGGATAAAGGGTAGCGATTCATTCCCTAAATAAAAGCAAGTAGAGTAGAAAAGAAAAGCAAACCATACAGACAGATAGTTAAATTGCTGGGTAGACAGATGTGAAGTGACTGACTGACATAGAGAGAAGTTAGTTGAGAACATGCTCAGACACTGCTACTTGAGTAACTGATTCTCAGCATTTAGAAGATGATAAGTCAAACATTTAAACTGCAAACATTCTTCAAATTAATTTGAAAAACCATGGGAAACTGAGACATGGACCACACCCGTTATAGAACAGGAGCCACATCCCTGCCTGTAGCTCCACACTGCCTTCCAGTGATGTAAGTGGACTACAGCATCCACCCCACTGATGTCGAGCTTGCCATGAGACTCCCTGAGGCAAATGGCAGGTTAGTGGATGTGCCTCCACGGCTCCCTTGTGCTCTTACTCTGCCAGAAGAAAGCCATGACCCTCCTATGATCTTGGTCTTAGAATTAATATGTATTAAGCAGACCTGAATTTGATCAGAAGCCTGGAGTCAACTACTAAGCCAAACCTAAATCCAACAGACTCATGAGTATACAAGGGACTATACCACAGACACCTCTAAAGTCTAGGAGGTGGCCATCATGTAGCCTTTCTGCAATTAAAGTTTGCCTCATGTAAGTGGTCAGTTTCAAAATATGCCTGTGTTATACAGGACTGTCGTCTGAGTCAAACAACTGCATCTTAGGTTCAATTATACTTGCTTACAATCCTAATAGCTGGGCTTGTTGACTATTGACCTCCCCAATTAGGACGGGTGGAGAGGGTCATAGGACCTTCACCTGAGCATCCAGCTACTCTTCTAAACATGTTGTGAATACTTTTACCCTCATTGCACATGGTTTCAGGGAAGGGCTAGAGTAGATGGACTGGAGAAGACTAGGGGAAAGGGAAGCTCCATCTCTGTGACTATGGAGAAGTCATCATCCAGCTGGGTGAAGACTTTCTGGTATGGCCTTATAGAAGAGAGCACCCACACTCCTGTAAGTAACCGCTCATTTATGCTCTGTCAGTAAGCACAATAAATTAATTGATTCCCCAAAGTTAAGTTTGGATTTGAATCATGCTTCAGATTGTTGCTGGGATCAAGGAAAGAGACATGGATATGATTACATCTCTCCAAGGGAAGGAGTTTTAGCAACACCTGCATTATCCATTCATCAGTTGATGGACATCTAGACTATTTCCATATCCTAGCTATTGTGAATCTCTAGAGTATCAATGAACATGGAAAAGAGGTATCTCTGTAGCCAGATATAAACTCCTGTGGGTGTATGAGCAAGAGTGGTATAGCTGGATCATGTGGCCGATCTAGTTCTAGCTTTTGAGAAACCTCCAAGCTGATTTCCATAGAGGCTGATCTAATCTGCACTCTCAGCAGTGAATAAGTGGTCCCTCTACGTGTACACCAGCATTTGTCATCGTTTGTTGTTGTTGTTGTTGTTATTAATCTTAGCTGGTCTGCCTGGAGTAAGATAAAATCTCAAAGTAGTTTTAATTTGCATTTTCCTGATGGCTAAGGATGTTGAACATTTTAAAACTATTTCTCAGTCATTTCCATTTGATCTTTTAAAAACGCTCTATTTAGTTCCGTGCCCCATTTTCTAATTGGGTTGTTTGTTTTCTTGATGTGTGGTTTTGGGGTTCTTTTTTTTTTTTTTTTTAGTTCTTCTGTAGAGAAGCTTTTGAGTTTCATGGGGTCCCATTTATGAATTGTTGGTATTAATACCTGTGCTATTGGAGTCCTGCTCAAAAAATTCTTTCTTGTGCCAACAAGTTCAAGTGTATTCCCTCTGTTCTCCTCTGTCAGATTCAGGGTATCCTATCTTATACTGAGGTCCTTGATCATTTGGAGTTGAGCTTTGTGTAACTGATGAATAAATAGTGAAAATATGATATATTTACACAATGAAATATTATTTGGCTATTAGGAAAAATGAAATTATGAAGTTCAGAGGTAAATTGATGGAGCTGGAAATAATCATTCTCAATGAGATAACCCAAAAGACAAATGTCATATGTTTTCTCACATTTGGGATTGTTAGCTTTGAATCTTTAGATCTGTTAGATACGTTTTGTTTGGAATACCCATAGAGGTCAGGAAATAAGGGACCATGAAAGGCAGCTTTCAAGGAAGGGAAGATAGAATGTAGTGATATAAAAGAGTATGATGAGACAGGGATGGTTAAATGGGGAGGGGATTGTAGGGCTAGAGGAGGGGAAAGAAGGAGGGCTAACTAACACTAAAGACCTTTTGAAAAAGTCGTATTTTAACCTACTACTGTAGAAGCTTCCTACTATATACACATATACATATAAAAAAGACTAATGGAGCTACCTTAGAACAGATAGCAATGCCCCAACTAGACCTCAAGGGCTAATAGATAAAAACAAAACCCAGTGCTGAGAATAGGCTATCTTTCTCGTTGTTGGCAGTGAGATTCTATAGTCCCCCAAACATTATAGGTGTTCTAGTTACTTTCTATTGCTGTGATAAAAACACTAACCAAAACCAACTTGAGGAAGAAAGGGTTTATTCAGCTTACAGCACAGCTCATCATCAAGAGAAGCCAAGGCAGGAACTCAGGGCAGGAACCTGGAGCACAGAGCATGAGGAGGCTGCTTACTGACTTGCTCCTCTGGCCTGTGCTCAGCCTGCTTTCTTATACAACACATGATCCCCTTGCCAGGGGTGGCACTACCCACAGTGGGCTGGGCCCTCTCCATCACTCAGCAATCAGAAAATACCCTACAGACATGACCACGAAGCCAATCCAATAGAAGAAATTTCCCAATTGAGGTTCCCTCTTCCTAGATGTGTCAAGTTGACACCTAAAGCTATCCAATACAATAGGCTACTGACAATGCTTTTGGCTACCCTCCAGAACTTAATAGTAAGACCCTATTCCTGAAAATACCACATACTTGAGTCATAGAACATGGAGAAGTCAACAGGTACTGACCTGGAAGCTTCATCACTACTGGTTAGCTTTCACAGTGCTAAAGGGTAGAAAAAAGTGATAATCAATCTTACCCAGCTACGAACCCTGTGAGCTACAATAACAACAGACCTGGGAAAACATGCCCACTGGTGCAAGAGGCATAAATGTCATGTGAAAAAACAACCACTCTCTGATTGGCTTTAAGGCCCACTCTGCAAGATAAAACCCATACCTGGCACCAAGGACTTGTGACTAGAAGGTCATAGGCCCTAAGAGGAGAAACTACTACTATTATCCTGCTGAACTGACACTGTTAAACTGACTCCCTTGGTCCCAAGATCTGATTTCACCAAACTGCAGTGTAGGAAACCACTGAGTTTATTGGATTTACTTATACAGCAATGGGTGGGGTTCACTTACAGGAATGTGGGTGCTCCCCTCCTAAGGCCACACTGGGAAGCCTCCATTCAGGCGTGGATTGTGACTTCCCCACAGCCACACAAAATGGCGAGAGCCTCCCCTCCACTTCCTCAGTTTATATACCCTTAACCCCTTCCCTTCATGCAGCTAGGACTGACTGGTTGGTTGGGAGGTGTGACTGACTCTCCCTGCCCCCCCTTTCTTGCTGAGCTTAGCTGTGATGATCCTAGGTAAGCAGGTGCAATCAAGCTTGGGAAGATGGCATCTGTCCATGGTCGGCTTGTTGGAGGATGGTCCTATGCAATACCCATAGAGTCCATCTCTCAAACCCTCATCAGAGAAGCTTCTTTTGTCAGTAGATGGCAGTTAACACAGAGAATCACAACTGGTCAAGGTGCAAAGAATAAGACTCTGCAGAATGGTTAGTGCTAATGGGACCTCTGTACCACATCCTTTCCTCCCAAGACGGAGGAAGAGGAGGAAAAGAGCCAGAAGCAGGGGGTGACTACAAGAAAACGATATTTTCCAGACACTGCAGGCATTTACACATATGAACTCACAGCAGTTGTGACAGCATGCACAAGTTCTGCACAAGCTCAAGTCAGACAAGTTCCCAGCATGGAAAGCACACATGGGCATGACACCCTACCCCAGCTGGGAGAGAAAGAGAGTGATTTTCTTTAAGAATGTGGCTCCTGGTAGGTTGACCACACTCCAGTAGAGGGCCACACACCCCAAAGTATATGAGCAACACAAAGTGGACTTGATAGGTTTAAAAAGGAAGCTACAAAGTCGGATGGGTAAAGAAGGGAGGGGGAACTGTGAGAAGTTGGGGGGATGAGGTAAATATGATCAAAATACATGATATGAATTTCTAAAAGAACTAATTAAAAATAAAAATAATAAAATTATAAAATACGTCTGCAAAGTCTTCAACTGTAATGTCACCTCTCCACTAAGAGGTTGAGTCTCTGTCGTCTCTCCTGAGGTTCAATTTTAAAAATCAACAGACTGCAGTAGAAGTGAAGGTGCCTTACAGTGGACCCAAGGTCAGTTAAGGCCATGCAGTTCTGGGTGGCTCCTCTGGGTGCTGCTCTCCCAAAACATCCCACTGCACTTCCACCCAGAACCCCACCACCATGCAGGAAAGAAGCCAGAGCCACATGGAGAAGTGAGGACTGGTGTTTTCCTCAACTGCTCTGCAGAGCCCAACCTTCATGTAAGCCCTGCCAAGTGCTGGTGCATGGATTATTCCAGAGGACTTCAGTTTCTGGCCATCGAGGCACATGCTCAATGTTGCAGGCACCAGAAGTAGAAACAGGCCCTCACTGCTGTTCCCTATTCAGATTCCTGACCTACAACGTCTGTGGGCAGAATGGCATTGCTCATTCACTCCACCAACCTTGACAGTGGTTTGTTAGCAGAACTAGTACCTGGGACAGTGAGTAATGACTTTGTAGGTAGCCAATTGCTTCCTCTTTCCCGTAGCAGCCATCAGTAAGCAATAACGTCATGCTCCATCACTGAACCTGGATGGAACCTCTCAGCACCCTCTCTAGCAGCCACCATTAGCACCTATCACAGGATTTATCTGCCATACCAGACTCTCACTGAAATATTAGCTTTGTTGGGACATTTGAGGAGACCCAATGCCTCACCCTTTTTCTCCCTACTGAGCCCACAAGCTAAGACTAGAGATATAGCAGACTGAGTTCAGCTCATGCCTGTTTGTTCATGGACCATACTTCCTAACAGATGGCCTTCCTTATACAGCCTGGCTCTGAACCACTGCAGCAGTCGGTCTTTCTGCACAGTCACACTCCTTGCACTACCTTCCTCCTTGCTTGTCCTCCAGACGTCACTGCCACTAGGAAACTCACCAGAAAAGAGCCACTCACATCACGCTGAACTCATTCTTCATGGCATTTAGCAAATAAGCATCTATAAATGTAGTTGGTTCACATCTATATTCCCTATCTTAGTTTGCTTTATGTTGCTGTGATAAACACCATGACCAAAAGGAACTTGGAGAGGAAAGGGTTTGTTTGACTTACGGGTTACAGGTTCCATCATGGAAGGAAGCAGAAGGAATGCAAGGCAGGAACCTGGAGACAGGAACGAAGCAGAGACCGCAGAGGAATGCTGCTTACTGACTTGTTCAGGTACCTTTCTTATGCAGCCCAGGCCCTCCTTCTTAGGGATGGTGCCACCCACAGTGGGCTGGGTCTTCCCACATCAACCAGCAATTAAGAAAATGCCTCACACACAATCTGATGGAAGCAATTCTTGAATTGAACTTCCTGCTTTCCAAGTGTCTCTAATTTGTGTCACGTTGACACAACTAACCAACACATCCCCCAATAAACTCTAAACTCCCAGAGGGACTGCTTTTCTCCTGATTTCTGTGATACACAGCAGGTGCTATATGGATATGGACTGGGTGAGTAGATAAGGGCAGAAAGGCTCACAGACAGCTGGCTCCTGCCTCATCCTCTTCTCTTGTCTCCATGACAATTGCACCTGTAGTCATCTTTGCTCCCCAGTATCTCTTGTCATTGCTCACCTATAGATCTCTCATCACCTTCATCACCAATTGGCCTTCAAGGTCAAGGTTCAGTCCTTGGATAGACCCATCTACAGGACAGCAATGTTCCTCAAGGCAACAGAACTGATAATGGTGCTGGGTGGAGATGAGCACAAACAAGCATTTGCCTAATGACAATTTAATATCTTCATCTTCTGCATGGAGCCCAAGTCAATTAATATTCAGCCGATTAGAAAATGTGTCAGAATAATAATAAATTATCCATAATTAAGTCCAGCCAGGAGCCAAATGACTTCCTTGCTGCTTTTGAGGGGGAAGTGATAATTGGTACCATGTAAATAAGTAAGTGATTGGGTACCCAGTGTCTGGAGCCACAGAAGGCCACAGTGGGTGTGGCCCAGAGACTTAATTTCATAATTCTGTCTCATACTGGGTTAATAGGAATTAACATGCACCCAGACTTTTGGCTTATTGAGCTGATGGCCAAGTTCACACAGAGAGTACAATATAGGAGATACTCTATAAATATTTGAAGTAATTAACACATCACTTAATCATGCTCAAAGACTTTGACCTAGTGTCTTTAACTCCCATTAGTCAGTCTCCAAGCTACAACATTAATGGCCACTGTTTGGCACAACACTGAGTACACCAATCTACCACATACACCATCTCTGGCTCCCTATTGGCTTTGGGACAGATTGGGATATCTTCAGGGCTTCACCCAACATCTCATGTACCATCACCCCAGGCTACCTCCTTCTGTCACAAAGCCCACTCCCCCACCGCCTCAGCTGTATTCTGGGCTGCACCCGTAGTGGACAGCACACAGTACTCCAGACCTGCGTCTGCATCCCTCATCCCTTGTACCTGATTCTTCCGAGAGAGAGAAAGAGAGAGAGAGAGAGAGAGAGAGAGAGAGAGAGAGAGAGAGAGAGAGAGAAAGAGAGTTTGGATGCAAGTCTGAGGCTATGAACGCGTGTGTGTAGAGGCTAGAGGATGACCTCAGGTGTCATTACTCAAGAGCTGTATGGCTTGTATTTAGTTTGGTTTTTAAGGTACAGTCTCTCTCACTGATCCAGAGTTTGCCAAGCAAACTGGCTGACAAGCCAACTCCAATGATCTGCCTGTCTCTGCCCTCCTTTCCTGAGCATTGGGATTACAATCATGTGCCACTATTCCTGACTTCTTTTTTACATGGGTCTTAGTGATGAAACTCAGGTCCTTATGTTTACAAGGCAAACACTTTACCAACTGCAGCAGCCCAGTTCCCTCTTCCTTCTTCTAGCTTCCTGATCCCTACTCACCTACCAAGACTGTGATGCATTAGAGGCTGTCTTGAAAGTCTTCTCTCCCTCTGGGACAAGGTGAGACTCTGCGTCTCTGGGTCCAGCAGCCTGGCCACACCGGTCTGTAAATACTCATCTGCTTGACTGTCTCCTCCACTTTTCAGGAGCTCACAGGGACACAGACCTATGTCTGCAAGAGAAGGACAATAGCTTCCTCTCTATAGGATTCTTGTAAGAAATGAATGAGGTAACGTACACAAAGTATCTAGTAACATACTGTTACAATTGGCATCACTTGTCAATTTGACACACCTGGGAAGAGGTAACCTCAACTGCGGAATTTCCTCTCTATAGGATTGACCTGTGGGCATGTCTGTTGAGGCATTTTCTTGATTGTTGGGTGATATAGGAAGGCTCAGCCTACTATGGATGGTGCCACTCTTAGGCAGGTGGACCTGTGTTGTATAAGAAAGCAGGCTGAGCACAGGACAGGAGAGCAAGCCAGTAAGCAGCATTCTTCTATGGTCTATGCTTCAATTCCTGCCTCCAGGTTCCTGCCTGAGTTCCTGCCCTGACTTCCCCCAGTGATGGTCTGTCACTAGGAAGAGTAAGTGCAAATAACCCCTTTCTCCCCAAGTTGGTTTTGGTCAGAGTACTTTATCACAATAGAAAGTAACTAGGACACATGCCTGGCACACAGTGGATCTCAATACATGTTTGAATGAATGAATGAATGAATGAATGGCACACGACTGGACATCAGTCAGGGTTCCAAGAAGGACAAAAGCCACCGGAGTTTTCATCAAGAGGTAGGTATAAATGGTATTGACCAGCACAGCTGTGCCATAGAGGGGAAGCAACAGGCTCGATTATCCTTCCAGACCCATAGCAACTATTTTCTAACAACCTCTTTAGTTTGGTGAAATAAAATCTACAGATCATATAACTTCCCTGCATATATTTTTAAATCAATGTAATGTAATATAAAGATAAAGGAGGTAACCTGTAACGAAATCATATATATATACTTGGATAAGTAAACACCCAGAGTGACCACAGGGAAGACACTGAATTACAGAGGTGTGTGTTTCTCCTTGCAATGAGTGTGATGAGTTTTAAGAAACATAAGACAATAGTTAACTGAATGCTGTTGTTACTTTTTCTTCTATGTATGAACTTTGGAAATAAGAGCTAAGATAGTGCTTTCCTATGTTTATAACTATCAACCTGACCAGACCCGGGTTACATATTGGTGTCCTTAGTTCCACAGTAGTTTTTGTTGTTGGCTTTCATCCCCAACCATTTTCTGAAATAAACAACTTTTACTCATATTTTGAACAAAACTTTAGTGAGGTCATTGTCTTCTTGATGGACCCCATCAGCAGTTGCATACCCAGGAAGTTCTGTGCATTTTAAAGCCATGTACAAGATACTTTGTGCCTGTGCATTCACACATACATAGGTGGAGGCATTGATTCCAGGCACATCTAACTCACATGTCCATGTGAGTTTCACCAGATGCAAGCTGATACTTTGTGATGTGGCATCCTCTAGCATAAGGCAGTATGCTGGACATCTCCACCCACCTGCTAATTATTAATAGCTGCCCAAACAGGGATGACCAAAATACCTCTCATAAATACCCAGAGTGTCCTGCAGGGGGCAACACAGCATTGCTCTGAGTCCCAGAAGCTTGACTGAACATAGGGTACTATATCAGACTGGGTGGAACCCTCAGGGTCTCAGCTGTGTCTCGCTACCCACTGCCAATCATGGCCCAAAACTCTGTTCAAATTGTCCAACAGGAAAGACATCAGAGGAGGCTGCGGGCCTGCAAACTGCCACATGGACAGCCCCCAGGGCACACACTCCCAGCCGAGGCTGCCAGCCTCCAAGGATAATGTTTGTAGACAGAGTGTGAAGGAGAGAGACACACATACCCCTAATGGCCACCAGCTGCTGCCATTCATATTGTGCCCAGGGGCACAGCCAAATGAGCCTAGGTGTGGGCTTCCTGCCCAGGCTGAATCAGCTCCACTGCCAGCTCCCCACAGCCAAAATCCACAGTGACTTGGGTTCTAGTGTCAGCTCTACTGATAACCCTCCATGTGACTTAGGCAAGGTGTCCATCTCTCAACTCCATGTCCCCCTCTACCACGAGAATTAGGTAGGGTTTTCTTTCCTGCCCATGAAGTTCAAGTTAAAATAAAAGTTGCATCAAAAGAGAAATGGTTGACTCAACTTACATCTGGAGGGAACATCGCTAGTAAAAAAATGGCTGCAGAGATTTCTATTCCCCTCACAGAATACAAATGTTCTGTTTTGCAGTGTGCATGTCAATCCCTTGCATACTGATGACCAGCACTCCATATATTGAAATAAGAGATGGAAGGTGGATAGTGAGGGGTAAGTTGTACAACCTGAACAGACAAAAAGGCAATTAAAAATCAAGAAGTACTAGACTAGATAGACAAATGAACCCTGGTGTTAAAGAGCCTTCGATGCCAGGCTTAAAGAAGCCTATGTGCACTGGTTCCTTCTTATCCATGGTGGATGCATTGCAAGACCCCAAACCCATGGGTGGTACCGCTATACATATACTCTGTTTTTACTTATTCATACACACAATGCTGTCTACAGCCATACCACCCTGAATGTGCCCAATCTTGTTTGATCTCATACGCACAATGCTAAAGTTAAATCTATAAACCTAGCACAGAAAGATTATACAACAATGATTAATAATAAACTAGAACAACTGTAGCATTACATTGTAATAAAAGTTAAAATTCACGAATTGTTTATTGGTGGAGTTCTCTATTTATTAGTTTGGGACCACAGCTTGCTATAGTTATCTAAAACCAAGGAAAGTGAAGCTGAGAGTTAAAGGAGACAACTCTTTGGACTGTAGAGATCGGAAGGAATGAGCAGCTCAGTGGCTAGAAAAACATGGTTCAAATCTGGGCCTTGACAAGTCAAGTGAGAAATGGGGTGAGATTGGGACCAGGGACCCGTGAGGCCTGTAGAAGTCAGGGTGGTCCTTCTGACAGAGGGTGGTCCGCCCAGGTCCTCCTGCTTCATGTGGAATCCACAGCTGGAAAAGCAGGAAGGGAAAGGATACAGGCTTTTATTGAGTATCTACTAGGGGCAAGGAAGGAGCTGAAGTGTCCCACACAGTCTCTGTGTCATAGGCCACTCTACATTCATGGATACAAAGTGAAACATCCTCCATGCCTTTCAGCCTGGAAGCAGCAGGTCCAGAAGTCAAACCTAGGAGTGTCTGACACACTGGTTCATTCATTTGGTCATTCAGTACTGTTTTGAGAATTTTCTGATTTCTCCCTGTTCTAGTTAGCTTCTCTATTGCTGTGGTGAAACACTCTGACCTTGGGGAAGAAAGGGTTTATTTGACTTACAAGCACAGAGTCCATCATCAAGGGAAGCCAAGGCAGGAGCTCAGGGCAGAAACCTGAAGCATAGACCATAGAGGAATGTTGCTTACTGGCTTGCTCCCTGGCCTGTGCTCAACCTGCTTTCTTATACAATACAGGACCACCTTCCCAGGGGTGGCACTGCCCACAGTGAGCTGGGCCCTCCCACATCACTCAACAATCAAGAAAATACCCTACAGGCTAATCAAATGGAGGCAATTCCCTAATTGAGACCCCTTCCTCTCAGGTGTGTCAAGTTGATAAGTAAAGCTATCCAGCACACCCCCAAATCCACATCTTCTTCGTAGTGGAAGACAACAAATACACTAATATATCAGTGAGATTATTTCAAGTTACAAAAGACAGCAACAGATAAAACAAGACCGGAAAAGTCATAGAGGTGGCTGCAGGGAAAGGCTGCTAACGCCAACTAGGGTGCCATGGAGTGTATGGAAGGCCTCAGTGGTGAGGTAAAAAACCATAGGGACCTGGAAAGTAACAGGGAGTCAGTCACAGACAGAGTGTCCCAGGCAGAGGGGCCAGAGAGACCCTCAACTCTGACAGAGAGACCCTCAGCTCTGGCATAAAAACAACTTTTCTCACAACGGGAAAAAGGTGTGGCCCATGCTCACTGAGCGGATGGCGTTCAGATGAAACCAGGCTGAGCAGAAGCAAACAGTACATGCTGATCTCATAGGCTGAAACTTGGATGTTATCCCAAGAGCTTTGAGCAGTCACTGGAGGATTTTTTTTTCCTTAAAGGGCACCATGATCTAACTTACATTTGAGAAACATACTTCAATGGACTAAAGGTACTTAGAGTTGAGCCAGGAGACCAGTTATGATGATACTGAGGCTGTCCATTGAAAAACTGATGGCCTGGCCTGGGACACTTGCAGCAAAGACAAGAGTGGTCCCAGGGTGGGATCTGTTTTAATTGTGGCATCCACATATGGGAGCTGACAGAAAAGGAGAGCCCTGAGTGCCTTCTGCCTTCCTTACTGGTTACCTGAGCCATACGTAGGATTGGACCCTCTTCACACGTGGGTCCTCACTCAAAAAGACTGGGATTCCCCAGGGAACTGCTTTCCTGGGGCATGTTCCATCATGACACCCATCCTATGTCACTTTCATGTCTCCTCTTTGGAGACACAAGGAGAATCAACTCTTTCCTCAGAACTACCCTTCAAAGGCTTCATCTCTCTCCTGCCTCATCTCTCTCCAAGAAATGATGCTTTCTCTTGGGACCAGAGAAAAGACTTCCACAAGTCAGCCTCACTGAGGGTTCTGCTTCTTATATCTGTGCTAGTCTTTCTTTTTTATGAGAGAGAGAGAGAGAGAGAGGGAGAGAGAGAGGGAGAGAGAGAGCTAGAAG
>NW_008338996.1:2436308-2485105 GCF_000622305.1 Nannospalax galili | reverse complement strand
TGTGAGAGAGAGAGAGAGAGAGAGAGAGAGAGAGAGAGAGAAGCAGGCTCTGTAACAGTGGGATTAACAGACTCCTTAATGCGTGCTCGTCTCTGTCCCCTGGTATCTATTCTAGCTCTGTTGATTTCAGGAGGGAAAATTACAAAAATCACAGATCAGAATCCATCCTGTCCACTCTGATCGCAGAGTGTGGCTCACTGGCACTTTCCAATCTCTGAGGCTTCAACGGACAGCATCTCAGAAGGAGATTTGTGGCCCAGAGGACCACACAAGAGCATAGGCTGCTCTCCTCCCACTCCTCAAACCCTTTGGAATATTTGAGTAGAGGTTCCCCCTACCAAAGCAGATTTACCTCAGCCAGTCCATTTCAGTCCCACTTTCAGAACATGGAGGCCAGTTACACCCCCCTTCACTGTGAAGCACTAGAGAAATAAACAGCGGCTAATAACTTAAGCAGCCCCCAGTGTCAAGACCAATACAAATGACAGGGAAGCCCAAATCTACCTGCCCTCCCTCTATTTTCTCCTATGTCAGTGACTTATTCTGTTAGCTGAAAAAATCCCTATTTAGCCAGCCCTCCAGTTCTATTTTAGTAGGGCCAGCCAGGGGCACCCCAGGGAAGATCACCAGGGGAGAAAAAGGCCTTTTGAAGATTATACATGAGCAAAAAGAGCGAGGCTTTGAACACTGATGGAGGTTCTGAGCTTCAAACTCCAGCTGCGGCTGCAGAGCTTGCTAAAAAATAAATGAGCAAAGGGAAAAGATATCGAGGAATTAGAGGAATTTAGATTATTGTGGGCGTACACAAAAATTGAGACTCATGGCTGGTGAGATGGCTCAGTGGGTTAAGGGTGCTTGCTGCCCAATAGGATGACCTGAGTTCAATGCCTGGGACTCCCATGGTGGAGGGAGAGAACTGACTCCCACAAGTTCTCTGATCTCTACACCCACTGTAACACGCACAAACCTACACGCACGCACACAAAATTTTTTAATGTAACAATAAAATTTAGTTGAGAATCATGAAGTCCTGTCATGTGTCCAGGCTCCAGTTTTGCTCTGTGACCTTGGGTAAGTAGGCTAGTGTCTCTGGGTCTTCTCTGCTCACCACAGACTGGTTGATAAGTGCTCTAGGCTAAGCATGGCCCCAAGGGCAAGAGAATGGATTCCCAGATGTTGAGATGAAAATCTAGCTCTCCAGGAGCTCACAATCTGATGGATAATTACAACACAACATGATCAGTGCCATAACACCCCCTCCCCATCTTCAAAAGCAGTCACTTGACCTGGAAAATAATGATAATTATGGTGATAACTGAGACTTGGTGAGTTTGAGTCCCCCTGCACACAGGGCACATACTCTGGCCTCCCTCAGTCAGGCAGGAACAAGCAGGAGCCCCAAAGCTCAAGGATCTTAACAAGATGCTACCCATCATGACGCCCCCTTCCAGCTCTCAGAGTCCAGATGCATCCCGACCTTTGGGACCCCACATCTACCCCATCATGCCCTGCACTGTGTTTCACGTCTCAGCTCAGGACACCATCCTACTCAAGGTGCTTCTCCTCCTCAGTCTACACCCCCTCAGTCTCCCAAGACTTCTCCATGCCCTGAAACCCCACTGTCCTCCACAGCCCTCCTCACTGAGAGCTGCCTCTTCTTGGGGACCCTGGCCCCACACCCTATATCTTTCCCAAGAGGAAGATTTACTCTCCCACAGGCCTTCTGTCACTCACATGCTTCTTGCTGCTGCCTCCAGAATGTCATGCTCCATTCACTCTTCCCAACAAACTTGGTTTCAGTAACCATGTGGTGACCTCCCAGCAGCCTGGTCTGTCATTCTTTGACCTCCTTTCCTCAAAAACCCACCCCTCGGTCACTCACTGCATGGTCATACTGTGCTGCTGTGCACCTCATCCTTACAAGGACTCTTCTCATTTAGCAGTTGCAGGAATCCTTTTCTGATCTTTCCTTACTTAAAGGTCAGGAAATCTTCCCATTAGGAGAATGGAAGAGTCCAGGGATGTTGAATCTGCTGTCTTCTCACCAGTCTTTATTCCATGTGCCCCTGTGTCCTCACTGTCCTCTTTTCCCACTTAAGAGATTATGGTCAATCACTATCAATATGTTCATTATCATCATCAACATCATCATCACATCGTTGCTCTCATCATCGTAGCCATCACCCTCCTCCTCCTCCTCATCATCATCATCTTCCTCATCTTCTGGCACTACCCTAGGAACAAGTGATATATTCTAAATACTGGCTGCAGCAACAGTCCCATCGCACATGCATTTTTTAGACATGTGTTTCTCACACCCACTTCACATGTAGTGCATATCCCATTGAGAGATGTGTCTGTTTCCCCTCCTTGACTCTGGGATGGACAATGTCCAAGGCAGAAGTGATGTCAAGGCTAAGTCACAAAGGGCAAGAGCTCTTCTGACTACTTCTTTGGGGACAGTTGGTCTTGGAATGCAGCCGCCATGTGTGAGAAGCCTGTGTGGAGAAATCCCTTGGCCCTAAGTGCCTGCTCACAGATGGCAGACAAGATTGACTTGCCAGCCCTGTCCATTCACCATCTGTAATAGTTCCCTACAGTTGCAGTGACAAATTAGCACAGGCAGGCAATTTAAAACATTAAAATACATCCCTTCACAGTGCTGAAAACTAAAAGCCCCAAATGAAGTTGCCAGCAGTACCACATGCCTGCAGAGGCTCAGGCAGAGTCCATACTTGACTTCCTCCAGGTTCTGAGGATTCCAGCATTCCTTGGCCAGTCAGTGCACAATGCCACTCTTCCCCACATGGTTCTATTGGTGATATCTTCTGTATGTCAAACCTTCTCCTCTGGCCTCCCATAGTCACAGTCATATAATCCATATACTCCAAGATAATCTCCCCATCTCAAAATTCTTAATCACATCTGCAAAGACCCCTTTTCCAAATAAGCTTACAAATAAGATTTGAACAGTCCCAAGATGAAGACCCAATAATTTTGGAGACCATTATCATGTATTCAACCATCTTAAAAGTAAATCCCCCTTCCCCCAGGCAAGCCACCCTAGCTGAGCTGAGACAAGCTGACTCACCAAAGAAACTGAACAGTCACAAGAAAAAAATTAATAATTATTATTTAAGCTACTGATTCCTGAGTTTGTTTGTTACACAGCAATAGCTAACTGATACAACCCTCAGCGTCCCTTCTCCTTTCTTGCTTCATTCCACTGGCTAGTTTAATATGCCCCTCTACTACTGGCACTCAATCTAAGCTAGCAGTTGAATAAGAGGGAAACACTGGATCCTGCTGACCCTGCCCATCCCAGAGTTATAGCCACTAAGCTCTCATGGGTCCTTTGGGCTGAGCAGTCAGCCATCCACCTACACTTCTGGGGTAAGTCACTCCTCTTATCTCCCAAATGGACAGCATATTCTTTCTCTCGATTCAAACCTTCACTTCCTCCTTCCAGCCTTGGACTCTGGCAATGTCCCTGAATCTATTTCACAGACAATAAAAGCAGACAGAAGAGAACTCCAGCAGATCCCGCACCTCATCTGCCAGCAATGCCTGTCCACTTCCTACTGCCCTCCTGCTACTGTGGGTGACCTCTCGTGTTCCAGTCCCTCCCCCGTCCACAAATCCAGCCCTTAAGGGCACTCCCAAGTCTCCCGTCTCTCCTGCATCTGTCAGATCATTTCTGTTAACTTTAGACTTGTTTTGTCTCCAATTCCTTCACTCTTCCTCCCCCTCTAAAACGAAAGAACAGTTTATAGTCTCCACACATTTCTTCACAATCCAATAAACCCAGCTTTTTAACGTGAGTTCTAGGGGTCAAACTCGGGTCCTCATGCTTATGCGATAGACATTTTTAAAACAGCTTTTCCTCCAGCTCCATTCAACACATCTTTACTGTGTGAAACCAATCCAACAAACTTTTACACACACACACACACACACACACACACACACACACACACACGTTATTGAAAACTTCTGTTGAGGTCACCTATAATCCCAAGATTGCCAAATTCACCATCCTTGTCAATCCTGGTATTATTTAATCCACGAGCAACACATGGAACTTCTCAATAACAAATTACATGGTTTCAGACTAAAGGAATTAGTTTGCAACCATCTGAAGACTGAGAATTCAAAACCAAGGTGTCAGCTGTGGTGTTCTGCCTTTGAAAACTCCATGGAAGACTCTTCACATCTTCCAGTTCCGGATAACTCCTGTCCTTTCTTGGCTTTCCTGGGCTTGCAGCTGCATCACTCCAGGCTTTTCCTGTACCTATCTTCACATGGCCTTCTCTATGTCTCTCATAAGGAAAATAATAATAGTACTTAAAGTCCATCTTAATCCAGTGTTACCTCATCTTAACTGCAAAGACTAAATAAGGTCACATTCTGACCTGTCCTGGTAGACATGAACTTGAGGAATATCATTCAACCCAACACAGCAAGATCTAGTACAATTGATCTTTTTCTCTTAAAAATACTTCTCTTTGATTCCAAAACACCATACTCAGGATCTTCCTCCCACCTCTGTGCCTACCCTTCTTTCCCTCCATTTCCTGGTGTCCCTCTGTTCTCTGAGTGCCCAGGGCTCAGTCCTCAGATGCCTTCTCTTCTCTCTACACTCTCCTTCCCTATGTGACCTAAGCCAATCCCATGTCTCCAAAGGCCTCTAGATACTGGCAACTCAGTATCAAACACCTCACCTTCCAGCACTCCTGACCTCAGACCAGCATCAACCATGGGTATCTAAAGAGCAACCCAATCATCCCATGTCTCAAGACCAACTCTTGATTCTCACCTTTCCATTCATAGACTCTTATCTTAGTACCATCTGGCATCTAGAACCTTCTCTTTGCCCAGGTCATAAGATTTCAAGTCATTCTTGATTCCTCTCCATTTTATATCTCACTCAACAGCAAGTCCAATTCTATTTACCCCCAAAATTTACCTCATAGTCAGCATCTCTCACAGCTCTGTTGCTGCCCCTGGTCCATCCCATCATCATCTTACTTAGGGAAGGAATCAGTCAACTAGAGCTTTTGGGTTGAATCCAGAGTCCACCTGTTTTGTAAATAAAGTTTTATTGGAATGCAGCCACATCCATTTGTTTACATGTTGTGTGGGGGCACTTTTGCCTTCCAAAGACAGAACTGAATAATTAAACAGAGTCCATATGGCCCTCAACACTGAAAATATTTACTGTCTAATCCCTTTACAGAAAAAATTTTCCCAGCCCTGGCCTAGACTATTATAATCATAGGTCTTCTTTTCACCCCGTCCCCATTATAGTTGGTTTCCAACCTAGCAGGCAGAGCATCGCTTTGAAAATGTGAGTCAGATATTCTCATCACTTCCCTCCTGATGGTTCTTTCATGTCCTCTTGTCTCTTCTCCCCAGCTTACCTGGCCCTGCAGTGCTAATGCCCAGCTACCTCTGCCCTGTTCCCCAGCCACTCTCTACCTTTCAGTTTCCATCTACACCAGACGTGCTTCTGTCTGAGCATGCCAACATGCTCCTCCTTCTGGGCCTTTGCATTTTCTGCCCCTCTTCTCCAGTAACTCTCGCCAAGCTCAGCCTCACAACTCTGTGTCCTCAGGAGACCTTTCCTGTCCTTCCACTTGTAATGAAGGCTGCAGGCCCTCCAAGCGCTCACTGTCCTTCTTCATCTACTCTTCTTCTCTCCATAGAGCCTATCACCATCTCATATGATATACTTTCTCTCCCTTCTTTTTACTAGATCTGTCTCACCTTATTGTTTTCAGGTATTCTGCAAGATATCTATCTCCAGGATTTAGTTCAGTAACTGGCAGTTAACAAGAATGCAGTAAAGATGTGCTAAATGAAGCTGGAGGAATAGCTGCTTTTAAAGTGCTTACCTCATAAGCAAGAGGACCTGAATTTGGCCCCCAAAACTCATGCAAAAAAAGCTGGGTACAGTGGAACAAGTTTGTAATCCCAGTGTCGGGGAGTTGACCATAGGCAGGTCCTTGGGGCTCACTGACCAGGCAGCCTAACCTACTGGGCAAGTTCCAGGTCAGTGAGAGACCATGTCTCAAAAGAAAACAAGGTAGTGGTCTCCTGAATAATGACACCCAAGATTGTCCTCTGGTCCTCATATGTATGCGCCCATGTACCTGCACACACAAACACACACACTTTATGCACACACACAAACACAAACGTTGAATGGATGAGTAAACGGTTAACAGAATGAAGGCTCACCATGGGCAGGCCCAACCTAAGCCTCTGGCATGCTTTCGGTGGCTGACCTCACAACAGCCATGTAGATAGGTACCAAAGCCCACAGCTCAAGGTCATTTAGCCAGGACTCAAAGTCAAGTGAAACTCCAAGGCTCATCATCTTAAATGCCTCTACCTCCTAAAATTGTACTGTTCCATATATTTTAGAAGATATTTTAATTTATAAATTAATTTTTCTATCAAGTGAAGTTTTTATCAATAAATGAATGGATAAGCAAAATATGGTTCTGTTGCACAGTGAGATATTATTTAGCCTATGAAAGGAAGGAAATTCTGACACAAGTTACAACATAAATAAAGCTTGTAGACATTATGCTATGTGCTGTAAGTCAGTAATAAAGAAGGCCAGCATATGACCTCACCTGTGAGAATAGACATCCACAAGAGGACAGAAAGCTGCTGATGGTTGCAAGGGGCTGGGAATGTGAATGGAAAGGTATTATTAAGTGAGAACCAAGTTTCAGTTAAAAAGATGAAAACAGTGCTAGAAATGGTTGGTGGCAAAGGTGGCACAAAGTTTGTGTGTGTGCGTGTGTGTGTGTGTGTGTGTGTGTGTGTGTGTGTACTTTACACCACAGCCCTGTACACTGAGATATGGTTAAGATGGAAAATTGTATATTTTATGAATTTTACCAAAATTTTTTATTTAAAAATCTGTACTTCCTCCTTACAAGCTGTAAAATGTGTTTATGTTCTTCTACTTATAGAAGAGAAATGTGAGTTTCAGGGAGGAAGGCACACCTGGCCCAAGGTTGTTGGATGTAGCAACTTGAACCTAAGCCTCTTCTGCCTCTCATTTCAATAGCATCCTTTGCTTTCCACCACTTTGGCTCTTCCTACGGTTACAAAACATTTTCCTCAATATATTGGCTACATTTTAAATACTAGAAATATATTTATTCCATGTAGTTGAGTGGATTAAAAGCTTCTGGAAACTTCCTTTCTTCCTTCCTTCCTTTATTTCCTTTCTTCCGTTCTTGCTCTCTTTTTTCTTTCTTTCTTTCTTCCTTCCTTTCTGGAATACAGTCCTAGCTGGGGAGAGTCAAGTGAGCACCAACTTCCAAACAGAACCAGCAGGGGGAGACAGGGCAGGGAGCTGTTAGTGCATTAGCATATGTAAATTGGCAAGGATAAAGAAAACACTGGGAAAGCAGCTATTTTATCATTTGTGGTAATTACAGTAATTTAGAGTGGTGGATCAGTGGGTTCCTGGAGGTAAAAGCATCTTGGAAGGATAATGCAGTGTGATTAAGAAGTTCTGATTAAGAACTCCTGTCATTTTCACTTGAAAAAAAGGTAAGCAAGAGACTGGGGTCAGAAGTGCAGTCACAGAAGTCATAAGTGAAGAGACTTCAGTCTGCCAAGCCCTGTACCCCATGCTGGGGAGACAGAGAGAAATCAACACCTCTTTGCCTTTTGACCCTGACCAAGGAAAGAGAGACACTAAAAATGATTATCCACACACTGGAGTACATGCAGTGATCACCCCTGTAGAGGAGTTCAGAAGGCATGATGAACTGTCTCAAAGGGAAAGAATGGTCTGGAAGAGTTTAAGAGAAAAAAAGTGATAGCTGGACAGGGTTTTATGGAATCAATAAGAGTTTGTAACTGATAGCAACTGGGGGGAGGGATTTGCAAGTGGAGGCAGCAGAGTATATAGAATGAGAGCACAGCTGAAGAACTACAGAGGAGGAGCAGAAAGGAAGAAGTTGCAGCTTATGAAGGTTGGAAGCTGACCTGCAAGGCCTGACGCTGGAACCCAATGGCTGACAGGAGCCAGAAAGACAGAAGCAGGGGGCCACTTGGTCAGAACTGAGTCTTGGGAAAACATGGGAAAGAGAGTCAAAAAATCAGTGCTATTAATTGGAGCTTGTGATAGAAGGATGGGGACCAGGGAGAGGAGTCAAGATGTCAGAAAACAGGAGAACAAAGTCCTTGGAACAGAAGTGCAGGGAAGTCAGAGATAACCAATCTAACCAGCCAAAAAGGACCATATCCATTATTTTTGTGTCATTGTGACCAAATACCTGACAGAAATAATTTAAGGGAGAGAAGATTTATTCTGGTTCATGGTCTCAAAGGGTTTTAATCCAGCATGTGAAGTAGACATGGCAGAGGTCACAGAGGTAGGAGTATGTAATAGCGGTTCCTCATATGACAGTAGCCTGAGAAGCAGAGACCACCAGAGGCAGGATCAAGGTACAACCTTCAAAGACTCACCATTAGTGACCTACTTATGCTGGCCAGGCCTCACCTCTTAAGATTCCACAGCTTCCCAGAACACTGTGAACAACTGAAGATCTAGCATTCAAAACATGGGCTGTGGGAGACATTTCACATTCAAACCATAATACTCCAACCCTGGCCCCTAAATCTCAGGGACAACTTATAATTAGTGCAACTTCAAGAGTTTCCAAAGTTGTAACAGTTCCAACACTGGGCAAAGGTCTAAAGAACAGACTCTTCTGAGGCTCAAGACAAACTCTTAACTGTGAGTCCTTACAAAATATAAAAGAATGTTACATACTTCCAATATACAATGGCACAGAGGAAACTACCCCATTCTAAATGACTGGACTAGGAGGAAACCATGGAAAGACTAGGCCAAAGCAAGACTAAAACCTAGCAGGGCAAACGTTAAATCTTGTAGCTTCATTCCAGCATCTGGGACACATAGTGGCATCATCTGAGCTCCAACAGGTTTGGGTAGCCCCACACCTATGGTCTTGCCATTTATAGCCCACATAGCCTCTCTCTTATATCAGCTCTACTCCCTGACTATAGTTTTCTTCATCAGATGCCCCACATCCTGGCATCTGCAGCTGAGATTTCCACTGCAACTTAAGCCTGGCTTTCACAGCTTTATGTTTCACCCTGACAGGGGTGTCTCACAGGAAATCTGACTGCTACACATTGCCTCACCTCCAAATCTTTTTTTTAAAAATCTGGGTACAAGTTTCCATGACCTCACAACGTTTTCATTCTACATGTCAACAAAACCAGCACCACATGGATGGCACCAAGTCAGGCTGCCAGTCTAAAAATATAGCCAGTTCCCCTTAGACTATAGTGGCAGTTGCCTGAGTACCTGGGTCACAGAATCTGGCAAAGCACTTCCGTAAGCAACATGGTGTCCTAGATGTTCTGTTTTTGAGGGAAAGTCTTTTAAATATGTTTTCAGTTTTGTAGCATGCTGGAGACTTTGATGAGTAGGATCTGTCCACTTCCTGAAATGCCCTCAAGATACTTTTCCTGCTACCCCAGTGCAAAGTGCTTGGGTTCTCTTTAACAGTGCTTATCTCTTTAACAATTATGACTTCTTTGTTTGCAGATTGGAATGAGCTCCTTTTATGGACAAACTACATATATTCTTCTTTCTGTTCCACTTTTCACTCCTGATTCTCAATATCAGCCTGGATAAAACCAGCCAGTAATAACCATGTCACAGCCAGCAGTAATCATGTCACAGCCTGAATATATTATGTTGTCTTGAAATTTCCTCTGCCAAATTAGTTAGTCCATTATTTTTTAGTTTAGTCACACTCAGAATTTCAGGACACAAGCAAAACATGGATAAATACTTTTCCAGAACGTAAAATAAATGGCCCCTATTCCAACTTGAAATAGACTTCTTGTTCTCATGAGTCACTATCTTTACTATCCCCATTTTCTATGACATTGTTATCTTCCAAACTCTCACCAAATCACCCATTAAGCTCCACTTATAGCATTTTAGGGCTTCTCTACCAAACATTTCCAAATTCCTCTTACAAACCACTTCCAAAGTCTAAGAAGCACATGGTCAGAGTTATCATGGCAATAACCCCACTCCTGGTACTAATTTTCTGTATTAGCTACTTTTGCAGAGCTGTGACCAAATACCTGTCAAAAATGATCTTAAGAGAGGAAAAATGGGGCTGGAGGGATGATTCAGTGGTTAAGAGCACTGGTTCCTCTTGCAGAGGACCCAGGTTTGGTTCCCTATACCCACATAGCAGCTAACAACCATTCTAACTCCAGTTCCAGGGGATCTGACACCCTCTTCTGACCTCTCTGGGTATTTCACAGCACAGCGTGGGTGCATTTACACACATGCAGGCAATACACTCATGCACATAAAACAAAAAATAATAATTAAAAATAAAAATAAAAAAGAGAGGAAAGATTTATTTCTGCTAATTGTTTCAGAGGGTTTCAATCCATGATGACAAGGAAAGCAGGCAGAGTCCATGGAGGTGGGTGCTTATGCAGCCTCTTCACATCACAGTAGAATAGGAGGTAGAGAGAGACTGGAACCAGAACCAGTCTGTAACCTTCAAAATCCTACTCCTAGTGATCTACCTCTGTTCACCAAGTCCCACCTCCTAAAGATTCCACAGACTCCCAAAATAGTGTCACCAACTGAGGACCAAACATTCTAAATATGAGTCTACAAGAGACGTTTCAAATTCAAACCATAGCAAGGACTGTCTAATTTAACCCCATTTTACAGATGAGAAAGCAAGGCTTACAGAGATGAAGGCACATGTTAAACAGTAGATCAGGGAGTTAATAACAATGCCTGAAATCTGAAACCTATTTAATATTTTATAAGCTATCAGGATATAAGATAGAACAGTCACTCTAGGACCCTGTCATCTGTCAGAAGTGTCAGAGAGCAGTCAAGGGTCCACCATGTCACTGAGAGTGGCAAGCTCAAGGCAGCCCTGGGGCTATTGTCAAACCCCAAAAAGACTGCCTTGTGGTAGAAGTGGTAGATTTAATACTAAACACAGTACAAGGAGTCAGGTTACTGCCCAGCTCAGAAAACAGTGGAACAGTTAGGCCTTTCCACCAATAGAGAATCCATCTTGGGAGATAATGAGTCCGCTGTCCTTGAAAGTATGCATTTTATTCATTGTTTTTCTGTTGCTGTGAATAAACATCATGACCAATGCAACTTACCCAGAAGGAAGAGTTTATTTGAGCTTACAATTCCAGGTGGATGAGTCCATCATGGCAGGGAGGCATAGTAGGAGACAGCTGGAGCAGAAAGCTGAGAGTTCACATCTTCAAGCAGGCACAGAAAGGAGGGAGAGGGAGGGAGAGAGAGAGAGAGAGAGAGAGAGAAACTGAAAATGAACATGGCTACATACTCTCAAAGCTCACCCCCAATGATGTGTCTCCTCCAGCAAGGCCTCCTAAATAGCACCACCAACTGGGAACCAAGTGTTCAAATACTTGGAGCCTATGGGAGACACTTCCATTGAAACCACCACATAAGCGAAGGTTAAGCTTCCCTCTCCAGAATACACAGAGAAGATCTCCGAAATACAAGAGATTCTTAAGATCTCTTTCAACTCTAAGCTTCTATGATCTTTGCAGGTCAAGACAGAACCCCAAGCAAATGTAACACCTTTTCACGAGCTGTCGCTAGAAAACTATTCATTAATTCACTTACAAATAAAGAGTAGTTTAGGAAACACTTGGGTGGGAGAAACATAAGAACCAGAAGAACTTTGAGGGGCACAAGAAGAACTTTGGTGCTCTTGAAGGAAAGAGCAGGCCAAAGTTCCAGCACAGAATTACCAAAGCTAGCCATTGGGGTCAAGCGTCACCAAAGCAGACCTGCATGGCTGAGCACAGGGTGGGAACAGATGCGGCAGGGCCAGAGCTGGCCTTGAGGCCACGGGAATCAGTGGCAAGTCTCAAGCAGCAAATTGGCATGCATTTTAAAGAAAGATCACTCTGACAGTATGTCAGGCTAATGCCATCCATTCCTTAAGACTTTTAGAAAAGAAAGAAAACATAAGGCTACATTGGTGCTATATGTGGCCTGCGTGTTCCCATCATGCTCCGGGGCAGAGCTCTCCGTCCAGGTCAGGACCTCAGAATTCCTGGTGCCCTTCCTGGTGCATGGATCCACATTCTGTGGATATCTGGGATGGCCATGTCCTGCTAGCCTTGGCCTGTACCCGCCCTGTGCACGTCAACTCCTCAAAGAAGCCTCGGCTGGCCTCACCACAGACAGATGGAGCGTTTGTTGACGCTCGGGTGACAGCTTGAAAACTCATCTCCTCCCTCTGAGCCGGCCCGCTCCACCTCGTCCTCCCATCTGCCATCTCATTTTAAACCTAGCAGAACAACTCGGCTAGAGCAATTCCGACTTTTTCCATCTGTGCCGAGTTAATTAAGAGGGTAATGAGAGCTGGGAATGAACGAGGTCTGCATTAATTCAAGATATGATTAAGAGAAACATTTCTAAAATATATATGTGCATGCAGAGAGCAAGGCCAAAGGCTGGGAGTGTGTACCGCAGGCCACCCACCTCACCGTGTCTGCAAACACAGAAGGGCTTGAGTGAAGCAGCGAGTTTGGGACCAAGCCACCTTGAGCAGGTGGTACCAGGAGGGTGGGCCGGAGACCTCCTTAGAGACTTTGTTAGGATTATTCCACTAACACCTATATATTTGTCACTTAGTACGTACCTGGCCCAGGAAACAACACAGACAGGTGGTAGCTAGGGCTCCTATTTATTTAAAAATTGTCTATTCATTTACTTAAGTGCTGATCTAAAACAGCTATGAATACATCATGAAATTATCTGAAAATCAACAGGCTAAAAACTGGAGTCCCAGGACTGGAGAGATGGATTAGCAGCTAAGAGCACTGGCTGCTCTTGCAGAGGACCTGGGTTCAAATCCCAGCGCCCACATGGCAGCTAACAACCATCCATAAATCCAGTTCCATGGGCTCAAACACCTTCTTCTGTCCTCCATGGACACTGCATGACATATGTACACGTAAATGCAGGCACAGCTAAAAACTGGAGTCCCAGGACTGGAGAGATGGATTAGCAGCTAAGAGCACTGGCTGCTCTTGCAGAGGACCTGGGTTCAAATCCCAGCGCCCACATGGCAGCTAACAACCATCCATAAATCCAGTTCCATGGGCTCAAACACCTTCTTCTGTCCTCCATGGACACTGCATGACATATGTACACGTAAATGCAGGCACAACACTCTACACACAAAATAAAGATAAATAAAAAATTTTTTAATCGGATTGGGGTCAAGCGTCACCAAAGCAGACCTGCATGGCTGAGCACAGGGTGGGAACAGATGCGGCAGGGCCAGAGCTGGCCTTGAGGCCACGGGAATCAGTGGCAAGTCTCAAGCAGCAAATTGGCATGCATTTTAAAGAAAGATCACTCTGACAGTATGTCAGGCTAATGCCATCCATTCCTTAAGACTTTTAGAAAAGAAAGAAAACATAAGGCTACATTGGTGCTATATGTGGCCTGCGTGTTCCCATCATGCTCCGGGGCAGAGCTCTCCGTCCAGGTCAGGACCTCAGAATTCCTGGTGCCCTTCCTGGTGCATGGATCCACATTCTGTGGATATCTGGGATGGCCATGTCCTGCTAGCCTTGGCCTGTACCCGCCCTGTGCACGTCAACTCCTCAAAGAAGCCTCGGCTGGCCTCACCACAGACAGATGGAGCGTTTGTTGACGCTCGGGTGACAGCTTGAAAACTCATCTCCTCCCTCTGAGCCGGCCCGCTCCACCTCGTCCTCCCATCTGCCATCTCATTTTAAACCTAGCAGAACAACTCGGCTAGAGCAATTCCGACTTTTTCCATCTGTGCCGAGTTAATTAAGAGGGTAATGAGAGCTGGGAATGAACGAGGTCTGCATTAATTCAAGATATGATTAAGAGAAACATTTCTAAAATATATATGTGCATGCAGAGAGCAAGGCCAAAGGCTGGGAGTGTGTACCGCAGGCCACCCACCTCACCGTGTCTGCAAACACAGAAGGGCTTGAGTGAAGCAGCGAGTTTGGGACCAAGCCACCTTGAGCAGGTGGTACCAGGAGGGTGGGCCGGAGACCTCCTTAGAGACTTTGTTAGGATTATTCCACTAACACCTATATATTTGTCACTTGGTACGTACCTGGCCCAGGAAACAACACAGACAGGTGGTAGCTAGGGCTCCTATTTATTTAAAAATTGTCTATTCATTTACTTAAGTGCTGATCTAAAACAGCTATGAATACATCATGAAATTATCTGAAAATCAACAGGCTAAAAACTGGAGTCCCAGGACTGGAGAGATGGATTAGCAGCTAAGAGCACTGGCTGCTCTTGCAGAGGACCTGGGTTCAAATCCCAGCGCCCACATGGCAGCTAACAACCATCCATAAATCCAGTTCCATGGGCTCAAACACCTTCTTCTGTCCTCCATGGACACTGCATGACATATGTACACGTAAATGCAGGCACAACACTCTACACACAAAATAAAGATAAATAAAAAATTTTTTAATCGGCGTCCCAAAGTCATATATATATATATATATTATCTTTGTTTCTCAAAAGACCCTATGATGTTGGTACATCACTGCATTCTGATTTTGCAGATGAGGAAATGGAGGTTCAGAGTTGTTTTAAAAAAATAAACAACAACAAAAAAACTTGTCTAAAAGGTCATAGTTAGGAAGTGGAAGAGAGAAGATTTGAGCTCAGATCATCACAGCAGTTATTAAGGTATGCTGGTAATACCAGTCCCAAGACTCAAGGAGATGGGCACCTTGGATCACAGTGCTATACTTTGAGAGGAGAAAGGGATTTTATCTGACCTTGGGTGAATAGGGAAGATGGAAACAGGAAAGGCCCTCTGGAGCAGGGACAGTCAGGTCAACTCAGCAGTAATCCAGATTCAACTTCTGCTTACTGAGCCCTGCTCGGTGCCAAACAACCCACCAGTTTTATCTGTGCCTTGAGCCATTAACCTAACAACGATGAGACAAAACTCAGTGCTCCCATGTGAACAATGTAAAGATTGGAAGGACCACCACCCATAGCCTCCCAGCTTGTGAGTAAAGGCAGGATTCAAACTTCAGTCACGCTGGCACTGAAAGGGACCAGGATGGACACAGTCAGAAATGGAAGGGGACCAGAAAAGAATGACAGTGCCCTAGAGACAGAAATGTGACAGAGACCTAAGCAACACAGAGGTCACAGGTTCTTCCCCAACCAGTAATCAGGACACCCAGATCCCAGCTCCTCTTTTCCTTCCAAACCTCCACAAGTCCTTGGTTAGTGACTCGACTTCCTCTTCTGCTCATAGGTTGAGGCCCTCCTCAGCCGTAGGATTCCATTACCATATTCAACATGTGTCCACAATCATGCCCAGTGATTCAGGCCAGTGCAGAGCCATCTCACCCTCTGTGAACTGACTATACCCTCTCTACCTCCCCAATCTAAAAAGTCAAGCTCCCATATTCAGGCCTAACCCCAAAGCCCACAATAATACCCCAACCCCACACTCCTGTCTTCCTGAACACATCTGGAAGTTTAGGTGTCCCTCGAGGTCTTCAAGGAAAGTCAGCACCATTGGTTTTATTCTTTGAGTCCTGTACTCCCTATCCTTGCAGCAGGAAGCATAAAAGTCATTCTTAATTCCTCCTCATCCTTTAGACCTGAGGATGATAGTCACTGTTTTCCACATTAGCAGAATTGTTAGCATTAGAACCTGGTCCCTAGGCAGCACTAACATTTGAGGCTCAGACACCTATCCTTAATAGGTCAGTTAAATAGATCAGTAATAGTAATAAACATAATGTTCTACTCAGTGTGGCCACCTTGGGAAGAGGAACAAATAAAGAAGGCCAGTGACTCCCTCACCTCCCTGGGAAGTCTATCTTCCAAGTCCTGACGAGGTTTAGGATCAAATAGAGGGTGAAAAGTATGTATAACTAAGCAGTCCTGGTCAAAGTGAAGTTCTACATCATCACAGTCTGTCCTGCAAGATGGTCTGAAAAATTGTCAGAATGGTGTGAAACCCCTTTGGGAGAAATAAGCTCCCATATAAATCAGCATAAGATCTATAGGAAATTCAATTTCCTTGGGATCCATTGTTTTGATAACCTAAAGGGGAGATTTGTCTCTCTGTAGACTATCTTCCCTCCTGCCCACGTAATTACATACAGACTGCCTCTAAAATGCATCTTGACCTCTCATCCCCCAACCATAATCCCAGCAAGTCTACATCTAATCACTACCCTCTCATTGGTGTCTCTTCTCCCCCTGACCCCTCCAGGTCCCCCTCCCATACCCACTAGAACAACGTAATTTCTTTATGGCATAAACGTTGGTTTTTTTATTTTTATAGAAGACAATCTAATTTACGAATCAATACACATTTCAAGGAAAAGCACTTTAAATGTGTGTGTTACCTTCTGATGGCAGGCCATTTAAAAGGCCATGGCAGACGGGAGCTCTTGCTTTTGTCCCTTGCCTTCTATCTTGCTGCTGTGACCAACTTCTTCAGATTCCAACACAGATTGAAGACTAGCAGATCCCTGGAATCCATTAGGCTTTCAGTGCCAGATTGGGACTACTGAGACACCCAGCCTTGAGGACTGAGCAACTACGGATTCTCAGCCTCTCCAGTGTGGTGCAGCCATTGTTGGACTACTCGGACTCTATCCTGTGCATTTAGGCATCCTAAAAGAATGCATGAATATATATATATATATATATATATCCCAATGTGTAAAATTCAACAAGGAAATGCTTGTGAAAACTTATTCTTGAACTGTACCGCTAGTCTGCCACTGTAAAAGCAAAATGGAACTCTTCCCAAGGCCAAAAATGGAAGGAGACCTTAAGAATGCAGCAGAAGTCCTTCCACACTCTGGTTCCAATCATCTGTTCTATGTAGAAATGTTTTCTCTGGATTCAGGGTATGTTTGCTTTCTGGGAAGACAGGGGAAGATGTTTCATCTGGCTGCCTTTTCAAGCATCAGCTGTTCATCTATAGGCTGGGGTGATTTGTTGATTCTTGAGAACTTCAGAGAGCCATTGAGATCTTCAGCACAGTGCTGGACAGTTTTTTAAACCATTGATTATATCAATGTTAGTATTTGATTGTGAAATGTACACCACAAGGTTATGCAAGGGATCACTTGGTCCCTATCTGATGGTGCTGTTTTGAGAGATTATGGAGTCATTTTGTCTAGAGCTTAGTTAGCAAAAGTGAGTAACTGAGGCAGATCTTGAAGGTCATACCTGCCTGTGATTCCAGCTGAAGTGTGTGGCTTCCTTAACCAAGCTGTGAGAAGCCTCTACCACATGCTCCAGCTACTATGAATTCCACTATACCTTCTCCATCCTGAGGGACTGAAATTATGAACACAAAATACATCTTTGCTCCCTTAGTTTCTTCTGCTGTGTATTTTGTCACACTAGAGAGGAAAATCATCAGAAACTCAATACAAGAATGGGACTGTTGTTGTGATAAGCCTCATCATGTGGTTCATACACCTTCAGAACAAGTTTGCCCAAGGAATATGGAAGTATTTGGAGCTTTGAGCTAAAGAAGTCCTAGGATGCTGTTAAAAAGACCCTAAAAGGCAATTGTGATGAGAGTTCAGAGGACTGGAATGCTAACAGAAATTTAGAGCATAAAGAACCAGAAATATCAGGAAAAAAAAGAACCAGAAATATATCACTAACTCAGCTATAAGCTATTCATGGTTCTGATAAGGGATTTGATACATTTTCCTGTGTCCTAAAATTTTTGAGGAGGTCTAGTTGAAAAGTACTGGACTAATATTGGGCTAATATATTTGGCAGAGGAAATTTTAAGACAATGTAACTATCAGACTGTGACATGGTTGTTACTCACTATTTTTGGTCAGTTTTACAGTGAGGATTGAGATCAAAAAATAGAGAAAGATACAAAATATGTGCACTTTGAAGGGGAAAGGAATTTGAGCCCACTTAAGCCTCTAGAAATAATGAGTACATACAAAGCAACTGTAATTTTTAACTTATTATTTTTACTTTATGTATATGAGTATTTGCCTATATGCATGTAGAGGCACTGTGTGCATTCAATGGCTGTGGAGGCCAGAAGAAGGTGTCAGATCCCCTGAAACTGTAGTTACAGATGGTTGTTAGCTTCTATGTGGGTCCTGAGAACCAAACCAGGGTCCTCAGCAATAGCAGGCAGTGCTATTAACCACTGAGCCATCTCTATAGCCCCCAACAGCTGCAATTTTTAGGATTACTGTCCTTAAACAAAAACCACAGACTTTTTGCTGGGATGGTAGAAAAGGAGCATTGAGGATGAGACCCAATCCGCTAGAGGTTCCAGTGTGCAAAAGATGCAAGCTCATTGGCAAACCTTTCATTCCAAAAGAGAATGCTTGAGTAAAGGCTACATAAAGAGTGCTGCTACAGGGCCACCCTTTCAACAGGGAAACCTAAAGACATATTTTCTCAGGTTCAGAAATTCAGGTACTCAGCCAAGGTTCAAGGGGATCCAGATAGATCTCAAGTTGACAGCAAAAGTTGGCATCATGTAGTGCTGGCTTCATGGGCATACAGAATGCAAGAGTTTCAGGGTCATGGACATAAGGACAGGCAATGTATAGCAAAGTCAGAGTCCCTGGAGTTCCTAAATAAGCTATGCATGTAATGGAGACCCCAGGATGGTGGAGATGCCATAAATACAGAATATCTGCCAGGGAAAACTGCAGGCACTGTGTATAGCTTGCCTAAGAGAAGGCTCATGTGTGCTGCAGGTAGCAGGGCTGTGAGGGTATGGCTAGCCAAGCCTGTGGGAACACACATGATGCACTACATGCCCCAAGTGTGGAACATGGAGCTGCAGGATGTTTGTCCAGCTGGGTTGAAGTCTTTTTTGGTCCTGTTCTTATTCTTCCCCTTCAGAATGAGAATGTTTACTCTATCCCATTGTGTATCAGAAATATGTAATTTGTTATTGCTGCTTTATGGGGGACCATAGCTAAGAGGTTATCATGACTTTCAGAATGAACTTTGAACTTTTGAACAGTGTTGGAACTGTTAAAATTATGGGAACTTAACACGAGACTGAATCCATTTTGCATTATGAGATGGTCATGAGCCTGTAGATCATGAACCTGAAATGTCTCCCATGGGTTCATGTGTTTGAACTCTTGGTTCCCAGCTGGTAGCACTGTTTTGGAAGGTTATAGAAACTGAGGGGCTGTAGTTTAGTTAGCAAATGTGGGTGACTGGCAGTGGGCCTCAAAGGTGACATTGGCTTCTAGTGTCATTCTGAACCATCTCTGCTTCATGATCTGTCAAACAGCAGGATTTAACTACTATGACCCCTCCGTTCCTGCCACAATGGACTAAAACTGAGCAGAAAAATAAGTCTCCCCTCCCTTAAATTGTTTCTGTGAATAATTATGTCACAGCACTGAGAAAAGTAGCTAATACATCAAGTTTTTAAAACAAAGAAGCAATGTTTATTTCATCCTCTTTAAGATGGTTACTACCTAGCCAGAGATGGCTCAGTAGGAAAAGGTACTTGCCATGCAAGTCTGATGACCTGAGTTTGATCCCCCAGACCCTGGAACCTTCCACATAAACCTGGAAGGAGAGGATAACTTCCACAAAGTTATCCTCTAACTTCCACAGGTGAATTGTGGCACGCATGCCCACACATACCCCCATACCCACAATAGTAATAATATAATAAAATATATTTTTTTAAAAAGATAGTTATTGCATACCAAACAGAAAAGGAAAAGGAAAAAAAAAAGCAGAAATCAGCAAGTGTGGGTGGGGGTGTGAAGAGACTGGGACTCCAACACTCGCAATAGAACGTGACATGACATAGCTGCCATGGAAAACAGTGTGGATCCTTAAAGATTAAAACTAGGGAGCTGGAGAGATGGCTCCATGGTTAAGAGCAGTGGCTGCTCTTGCAGAGGACCCGGGTTTGATTCCCACCACCCACATGGCGGCTAACAACCGTCTGTAACTCCCGTTCCAGAGGAATCCAACACTCTCTTCTGACCTCAGTGGCCATTGCATGATACAGGTGCACTTACAGACATGCATGCAGAGCACTCGTACACATAAAATAAAAATAAATAAAATATTTTAAAATGTTTAATAAAAATAGAAATACTGTGTGGTACATCAATTCCACCTCTGAGTGTGAACTCAAAAGCATTGACAGCAGATACTCAGATCCATGATCACAACAGCATGAGACACAATTATCAAGAGGGTGAAGCAACCCAAGTGTCCACCAGGGGACAAGTGGACAAAGCAAAATGGGGTTTTGACATGCAATGATGGGACATTTTTAACTTTAAAGAAGAAGGAAATCTTGATAGATGGTCACTTAAGGGTTCCAGTTTTATCCTATGCTAAGTGAAACTAGCTGGTGGGCAAGGGCAATTCTAGTACAATCTCTCCTATGTGATGTCCCTAGAGTAATCAGTCATAAAGGCAGAAAATAAACCAGTGGCTGTTGGAGGCTTGGGGAAGGTGGAGACTGGGGAATGATTCTTTAATAAATACTGAAGAGCTCTGGAGGGGCACTGTGGTTACAGTGACACAATGCACAAGCACTGAATGCCACAAAAATGAACATTTAAAAATGCTGAAGTAAGCAAGGCATAGTGGCACACACCTTTAATCCCAGCACTCGGAAGGTGAGTGGATCTCTGCGAGATGGAGGCCAGTCTCGTCTACACAGTGAGTTCCAGGACAGCTGGGGCTACAGAGAGACCCTGTCTCAAAAAAAAAGAAAAAAGGAAAAAAAAAAGAAAATGAAGTAAATCTCTGTGGCAGTCGGGCAGATGCTGGGAAAGGTGTATTTGCTGGGTTCTCCCATAAGATCCCAGGGGAGCAGGAGCACTGCACCTACAGACCAGCCTGCCCTCTTAGCAACAGCCTCCCATCTCCCTAGACTGCTGCTTTACTTCATTCTGTTGGGCTTTATTTTCTTGTTTTATGGAAATTACCCTCTCTGGGATCAACAGAACAGTGTCTTAACAAGCCCTTGGAACTTATTCAGAGAAAAAGAAAAAAACAAAACAAAAAACATCAACAAAATGGCAAAAGCTAATATTCATTGAATGCTGATAATATTCTGGGTACCATCGTGCACATTTTATAACTATTATCTCATGTTCAGCAAAACCTCCTGAGAGGGTACTGTTGCTAAATTTTAAGAGAAAACCAAGCACAGAGAGATTAGGTCATGTGCCCATGATCACACAGCTAGCAGGAAGAGAAGCCAGGGTTGGAGGAGGGCTCTGGTTCAGCCTGAATGAGGTAAGATGGTCACACTTGGGCACAGAGTGTAACTGGAGTCCATCCTTGCCTTAACAGACCCCAGACCACCTCCTCAGCAAAACTACAGTACCTCATCACAAGTATGTGAAGGATGTAAAGGAGTCATGAATGGCAAAATACTTCCAAAACAGAAATGCAGGTGTGGGGTTGAAGATTCAGCTCTGCCCAGGTAACCTTTGTACCTTCCCAGAGCCTCAGATTTCCCATCTAAGAAATGGGGAGGAGCTACAGGATTTCTGGGTAGTGGACTGTTTCTTCTCAATCTTGTAGTTTATGAACTAAATCATGAAGATTTTCTTTCTGGATTGTTGAGCTAAACAAGGAAACAGTAGTCCCTGTTAACGATCCTTATCAGATTTGACTTCCCAGACCAGACGCAATATCAAAATCTCCCAGAAGACAACAGGTTCAATCACCTGAAGAGCACTTGTGCTTATATCAGGGTCCAGAGCACATGTCATGTCACTAGCAGACAGCTGAGTGGTAACTATGGAAATTAGGGTAAATGGCACTTGAAATCTGGCCCCCTTCTATTCCTTCCTGGATTGAAAAGTTGAGAAGCTAAAAAACTACACTTCTCAGATGCCCTTGTGGCAAAGGTTTTGGAGACGGATCTGGCTACATCAATGTGATGCATTCACATGAGACTCACATAGCCTAAGAGAAACATGAGCCATTTCCTGCATCTTCCAGATGTGGATACCAACATGGCTGGGTCCAGTATTCCAGCCACAGGTTTTGTGGGTAAGGGGAGAAGTTGGGGCAGCAGCTGGGGCTCTGCCTATGGACCACAGCTCTGGCTGAATGCCCATTCAATTGATAGATAGCTTCATGACTTCCTCATTCCAGTTCCTTCTGATCATTCATAAGTGCCCAGCACCCTCTACTAAATCCCTTTTTGCTTCAAATCCATAGGATTCTGTTACTGTACTTCAACCTGATACAAAAACCAATAAGAATATTGATTCCCCCTTATCCAGGCTCTGCAGAAGAGTCTAGAAGTTGTATAAGGTGTCACAGTTTAACTCAAGTGGAGACTCACAGCTCCTGATCCAAACCTGCCACTCTCTTGCACCCAGCAACTGTGCATAACTGTGACCAGTGTGATCAGTTACAGGTTCATTATTTTCCCATTGAAGCAGTCTATCTCAGCCTTCCTCCAACCCAGGAAATGTAGAAAATGACACATCACCCCTGACATTTATTACAGGAGAGCCAGAACACAAGGCAAAGAAAAATAGACCAAGTATTTGACAACAAACTGAACATGGGGTGCTATAAAGACATGGTTTTGGAAAGCAGGGAGAGTCCATTCTGGAGGGAAGGAAGGCATGTACCATGCTGACCCTAGAACAAACCCAATGACAAATTTCAGCTCTTTTTAATCATGTAGCCATCATGGCACCAGAGACTGGAGATGTCAAATGGAAGAAGGTTCCATTTGCTATAAATGCTGGATCAGACTATGAGAATCAAAGAAAATGCCACAGAGGAAGTGCCAGACAGCCATGCCCCCCAAATGTAGGAAGGGTTTTGTTAGACAGAAACTGAGGCCTACATAAGTAAATCCTAGTGAGTTCAGCCAGCAGATGTGAGGCTAGAGCAGGGGTACATGGGAAAGAAACAGACATGGAGCTGGAAGCTAGGAATGACCACCATATGGCTTTGTGTGCCACACTTACAGGGTTTTTGTATTCATTCAACAAACACCTACTTAAGTATGTGTTACACTTTGCAGTTTTGTTTGGGTTTTTTTTGTTTGGTTTTCTCTGTTTATTTTTGTTTTTTGTTTCAGACAGGGTCTCCTGTAGCCCAGGCTGGCCTCAGCTCACTATGTAGCTGAAGATGACCTTGAATTTCTGATCCTCCTATCTCCATCTCCTGAATTCTGTGACATAGGTGTGCAACACCTTACTTGGTTTATGTGGTGCTGAGATTGAATCCAGAACTCAGTGCATTCTAAGCAAGCACTCTATCACTCTCTCTTCAGCCTCCATGCGTGTGTTGTTCAGCAGTCACCACGCAGAGCACTCAGGACATACCATTAAACCAGGCAGGGTCTCTGCCCTCACAGTGCCCTCTTTCCAGCAACATTGGAGGAAACAGTAACTGTGGTCAGGATTGGAAAGGACAGCATCAGAAGGATGCTCATTCCCAGTCTAGTATCTCTTCCTCCTCTGGGAATTTTCCCCCACTCCATCCATGTTCTGTTCAAGCTCCTGTGTGGCCCCATGATTAGCTACAGCTGCCTGTACTGAGGAAACTTCCTGAGCTGAGCCCATCTCAATTCAAGGCACCCAAGAGAGTCAGAGAGCCCCAAGATGGTGCTTCACTTTACAAGGTGTGGAGCTTGGGAGGGAAATGCAAGATAGGTGTTATGGTAGAACATGGAGTAAGGAGAAGGAAATGGAGGAGGAGGAAGAGGAGGAGGATGAAGGGAAGGAGGAGCAGGGAGAGGAGAACGGAAAGAAGGGGAGGGGAAGGAGAAGAGAGACAAGAAACATTCTGTGGAAAGGACTGGAGACATTTGGAAGCCTGGAACAGCTGTTTCTGAGGCCCAGCCATATTCCTGCCCTTGGATTCCAGGAGGAATTCAGCATCCTTACAGTAAGTCCATGTCTCTGTCTATGTCCATTGAACCAGATGCCTGTGCCTTGGAAATCACAGAGCCCTGCAGGTCCCCAGCAACTATTACAACAGTCTGTCTGAGAGGCACTGAGTCTCTGACTAGACATAAAAATAGAGAATTATGTTGGGGGCAAAAAAAAAGTAGATGCCCAGGTAAAGCAGCAAGACTGCAGTCCCTGAGGATTTGAAATCAAAGCAGGAGGATACAAAATTGGTTGGGAAATCCCATATGTGCACCACACTTTGATCCTAAGGAGGGTGATAATTTCATCCATTCTTTTGTTCAACAAATGCTGATGTGCTCCTTGCTTGCTGGGCACTGTCCGTGGTGCTGGACAGCCAATGGAAACAAAGCAGCCTGGGCCCCTAGGCTTGCAGCACAAGCAATAGAGAGATGAACAGCAAGCAGTCAGCAAATACATGACTACAGACTGTTGTAAGAACCACCAGGAACACAGTGCAGCGTTCTGAAAGACACAACAGGAAGCCTGGTTTGGTTGAGGAAGCCCTGTGAGTTCAGACAGGAGGGACGAGGGGGAGGCTGATGTGAAACACTGAAGGGGGCACTCCAGGGAGAGGAACAGAATGTACAAACGTTGTGGGGTAGGAGCAAGCTTTGCGCCAAAGTAGGAAGGTCAGTGTGACTACAGGAGAGTAAACAAAATTAAAGGGTTGTGAGTGACAGGGTGAAGAACTGGCTGAGTCTAGCCCAGAGAGTCATCTCCTCGGCTGTGGAAAGGAATCGAGGTGAGGTTTGTTTTGTTTTGTTTTCTCAGTCCCTCAGAGGAATATCTATCCTGCTTTAAGGATGTATGAGTTTAGGCTGAGAGATGTGAACCGATTTGCTCAAGTTTGGCAAACAAATTAGCACGATAAGTTCTAAAAAATGCAGTGAGTGGGAGGGGAAGAATAATACAAGTTCTATGGAAAGAAAGTCCAAGAGAAGTAACGGGCTAAGGGGAGACTCCATGAGGGCCACATGGGATGAGGCCTTAGTGCAAGAATCTCGCTGGGCATGAAGTGCTATAAGGGTGCTTCCATTTGCTCCTGAGGACCACCAACCAGAACTACACAAAGTGTTGTTTGTGAGTTAGCAATATCAGTATCACCTAGAAGTTGTTAGGTAAAACAAGATTCTCGGGTCCCATCCCAGACCAAAAGAATCCAAAACGCTGTGGGTGGAGCCCATGCTCTGCACTAATAAGCTTTGTAGGCTGTTCTTGGGCATGGCTGAGCTAAGGAAACTTCAGCCATGTTATGGTTCCCTAGCTCTGGTGCACCTCATATTTCTCATCTGGATCCAAGTTGTTAGTATGAACACAAACTCAACTAATTGATTAATATTTATAATTAATTTCCTTATTTATAATGACCAGGAAAACTTTCTTGACATGCAATACTCAAAAATACAGTTCAATGGCTCTTTACATTTGTAAACACTTGTGCATGGTGGTTAGCTTTAACTGTCAACTCAACACAACTTAGAATCACTGGGAAGACAGTCTACACTGGGTTGATTGTCTTAAGTTCATTGGTATAGGCAGACCCAGCCCTCTGTGGGTGGCACATCCCCTAGGCAGGGAGTCCTGAACTGTGTACAAGTAGAGAAATCCAGCTGAGCACAAGCAAGCGAGCAGGATGACATGAAAGCATTCATTTCTCTCTGTTCTTAATTGCACATATGATGTGGCTAGCTGTCTGAAGTTCCTGCCTTGACTTCCCCACAATGATGTACTGTAATCTAGAATTGTAAGCTGAAATGAACTCCTTTGTCACCTAAGCTATTTTGTTTTAGGGCATTTTACCACAGCTACAGAAAGGAAACTAGAACACTGTGCAGCCAAACACACACTCACATCAAAATGAAGGATACTGCTAGCCCTCAGAACGCATTTACATCCCCTTTCAATCAATTATCCCCAGAATAAAGTTCCATTCTGATCACCATCTCCACATAATGCTTTACCTGTCTATATGCTTCATACAAAAAGGACTGTACCATAATCACTTTTTACTGGTGGGATTTTTGTATTCGCTGTTGTTCCTGTGACAGTCTCCATAACATTGGGTATAGTAACTAACTTTCCTTTTATTGCTGCATAATATTTCTTTACATGGACATACCACAATTTATCCATTCCACCATTTGTAGACATTTGGATTGTTTCCAGCTAGAAGCTATTGTAAATAAAACTACTGGGAATATATTTGCCCCTTGAGGATGTAACACACTCATTTCTGTTGAATGGGGAGCTATCTTGGGGGCCAGTTGTTAATATGCAACTTTTATAGATGATGTAAGTTTTTAAAAAATATGTGCACCAACTTTTCTCCACCAGTATGCCTATGAGTTTTGGGGAATTTTTTTGTAATTTGATGGGAAACAGAACACCATCCCCTGCATTTTATAGGCAAGAAAACCAGTTAAGCGATATAAAGTCACTTTTGTAAGACTACAGGACAACTTAACCAGCCTCATCAATGTAAGCCACTTGCTCCTTCTCCCTGGACCTCAGTCTCCTATAAATTGGGAGGATGCTGGTGAAGCTTTTAAGCCACAGGAATCTTTCTTCAAATAAAAATCTTCCATCTAATGAAATGTAATGGGGAAGACAGGGTACTCTTAAGATATAAAGGGCAGAGTCATTTCATACCCCCTTAAACTACCTGGATTCCTGGGCCCCCATAAACCTGGGTAGATGCCACAAGCCTAAGTTAACTCTTAGATAATCGAGAATCCATTCTATGGGCATAGGAATCATGTTATCTCTCCTGAATGCTCCAGTTTGACTGCTGGCCTGAAACAGTATCAACCTCGAAAGAATCCATGGCAGCTCCAGACCAGAAATCAGACAGGCAGAAACAAAGCAACAAAACAAGGCTGTCACTGAGGAATGAATGCTCTTTCTGGAGGAAGTGGTCATTTGACTGCCCTTTCATATCCCTGCTGAGGGAGAGGCTCAGCCTCTGAAGATTAAAAACCCATGGTGGATAGACAATACTAAGAGTTTCTTAACTATGGACAGTTGAAAGAAATAGCATCATTTGTACCAGATGAGGACATGGTGATTCTCCATTTACATATGCCAAGATGCAATATCTGGACTTTGCAAGAAGGAAAGCAACTAATGGATGGGGGTTGGGGGGATGACTCAGTGGACATGAGAGCACCTGCTGTGGGAGTCTGAGGACCTGAGTTAAGATCCACAATCATCCTGGTGAGCTTTCACTAAATCCCTTCCTAATGCTTTAAAGGGAGTTGAAACTCTGGGCAGCTGGGGTCTACTCTACAATGTCACTTGGGGACTCACTACTTTCCATCTCTTTGCTCTTCCAACCTCTAGGACAGTTTTGTCATTTCCCTTCCCAGCACTGTGTCACATTACATCTAGAGAATTGAAATTATTTGGATAAGGCACAGCTAAAGCCAAACGCAGAATTAGGATTGCCTTCTCACCCCTGAATAACTAAATGCTTTGAATTCAAGAATGTTGGCATTAAAAGTTGTTTTGGAAAACCCTCCTCTTCTCTGATGATCAAAAATAAAGGAGGTTGGCCCTCACTGGTAGCCCCTAAGGATCCAAAACTTGGTATATCACCTCACTGGGTCCTCACCCCACTGTGTGAGGTAGGTGTGAGCAGTCTCATGTTACATAGCCAACCTTCAGCTCAGACATATGAAGCAGCCTGAGAGTGGTCACCCAAAGCTTCGAGGTCCCATGGCATCAGAGCCCTGGATGCCCACTGTCTGAGGATGCTGAGAAGAAGAGTCACAGTGGCTCTTCCCATCAAAGTTTTCTTCCTGGATGTTGCTACAGGAACCAGCCTAGGAAACTGGGCTTGACTCAGAAGGGGAATGCTTGTGGTTTTGGAGCTGAGTTGAGCCTCTGTCAGGGACCCTTCCATAGTAGGATTTGTCTTAGAAGTATTCATCCAGCCCAGCATGAAAGGAGATTATTCTAAATAACATACAGCCAGACATGACATTATTATTCTTACACTCTAAATCAATAACCTAAATAAAGTAAATTATTAGGTCTGGGTGGCATAATATATGGGCCCAGGCAAAGAGACGGGGTATAATTTGCTCTAAATCAGTTTAACCACCTCACAGCTTCTCATATTACCATCTTAATCTAGCACATTACTGAGATTAGTACGTGGTTTTTTACAATTAAACTGTGTATTTTATCATGTCCCCTTCTTTCACGCTATATAAACTTCCAGGAAATTACAGACTCATAAACTTTGGCATAAAGCATGAGGCAGTAGGAAGTAGAGAAACCAGAAAGACGTTTGGGGTTAGCTGAACTCCACATTCCATATTTTTATGTGATATAAAAACCCAGTTCATTAATAAACCCATTAGGGGGAAGAAATTTCAGTGAAATCCTGTGAATGGATTGAGAGGTGAGTCTCTTGATGCACATAACCAGGGACTTCGGGGACCCCAGAATATTATTTATTGCAAAGAGGGAAACTTTAAGGGTTTGTCACAGATGGGTTGGGTTGGAGCAGTAGGTTATTCTCTATGAGCAAGACAATCACATTGTCTCTATGTGTAGCATGGTTCTTGACCTAACCCTGGCCTCAATATAGATGACTTGGTATTAGATCCATCACTTAGTGAACCAGAGAATAAAAGTGAATTTATTTTTTTAAAGATTTTTTTTTTTGGTCTTTTTGAGACAGGATTTCCCTGGAGCCCCAGCTGGCCTGGAATTCACTATGTAGACCAGGCTTGCCTTGAACTCACAGAGATCTACCTGCCTCTGGCTCCCAAGTGCTGGGATTAAAGACATGTGCTACCACATCCAGCTTATTTTTATTTTTTAATTACATGTATGTGTAGGTTTGTACACATGCCTGTGGTCCCAGAGGAGGCCAGGAAAAGGAGTCAGACTCCCTAGCTCTGGAGTTACAGGCAGTTGTGAGCTGCCTGACATGGGTCCTGGAAACTGGACTCCAGCCCTCTACAAAAGTAGTATAGACTCGAAACTGCAAAGCCGTTTTTCCAGCCCCTAAAAATGCTTTTAGTAGGTATGTCTTGTGAAGTATTTTCTGACTTTGTCTTTGTGGTATGTAACATAATCCTTCCACACACAGACCTGCAAGGCATAGACACACATGCATCTGCACATGTACACACAAATGTAGACTTTCATACTCACACTGAGTGTCTTTCCTGAAATGTAACTCGGCTTTGCACCAGGTTGAAATCTCAAATGAAAGGTTTAAATTAGCACACGTCATGGGCTCTTAGGAAGCTGGACACAGAAAGATCTCCCAAGACATGTTCTAAATCCTTCTAAATCTATGAAACCAAAGCAGGGAGGACAGAGAACTCTCAGGCTGTGGGTCTCACAGTAAGGCCCTACCGAGGTTCAGCTTATTCAGAAGAAGTACATCTGCTCCTACCTTTTCTGGAAGTTAGAGAACAGAGTCTTCAAGATCAGAGGCATCCAATGGGCCTAAATTCAGTATTCCCTCCCCCACCTCTTTGCTCTCATCTGTAAGATAACAAACAGATGGGGTCGGAGAAATGGCTCAGAAGTTAAGAGCACTGGCTGCTCTTATGGAGGACCCGGGATCAAGTCCCCATCACCCACATGGCAGCTAACAAATATCTGTAACTCCAATTCCAGGGGATCTGATACCCTCCCCTGACCTCTGCAAGCACTGCATGACATGGGTGCACTTACCTACATGCAGGCAATAGACAGATACACATAAAATAAATACAATGATAAATAATATTAAAAAGATAAGAAACAGAGAATTACCTTGCAAGAGTTGTTATAAAGAGTGACAAAAATTATTATGCATACCTGCTCACAGGCATGGGGAGAGAGAGAGAGAGAGAGAGAGAGAGAGAGAATGAGAATAGACAAGACTACCATATAGCAAGCCCTTTGTAAATGTCAACTAGAACAATTTTCATATAAATGCTATTATTGTTATCTGTGTAAGAGTCAAGGTGGTGCTAGGAACTTGGTGTTCAATTTAGTTCATCAAATATTTACCAAGTGTCGAGTACATGCCAGGTCTTGGGCTGCCTGTGGAGGACAGAGACAGGAATCAGACCACATCATTCCTTGAAAGACTTCAGAGTCTGATGAGAAGTTGACCACACAGTCAGTGCACAGATTGTGAGACCCAGTGGTTACTATAAGGGATGTAGAGTGGTCATTCTCGTTTGCAGTCTATGGAAGTCTAACATCCACAGGCTGGGGTCTAAGCCTTCGCATCTCCATTATTTATACCTGCAACACTGGCCAAGGCTCCCAGCCTCCCTGCATCTCAATCTTACCTTCTGTAGGATGGGGGAGAAGGAACCTCAGAGCAGGTGCTGTGCATGTGTCATCTATAGCTTTGATCAGCAAGGGATCTGGGAATGCAATTCAGGTCCCTAAAAGACTCTGGGACACCTTTTGTTAGGCTCTGTTTCCAGGATATTTCGGCCACCTAGCAGTCCATGAAAATCATCCAGATTGCAGAATCTCTTCATCCTTTTCTATTCAATGAAGCTTACATACTTAGCTATCCCCTGAGATGGAAGACAGGAAGTGGGTGGCCCTGGACTCCTCTCATGGACAACTGTGAAACAAAGATTCACTTCATACTCATCTGAATGGTGTGGTTCTGTCGTCTCCCTTTTCCTCTACCACCTTCCCTCTCCAGGCCCCAGTTGAATCACCTCTCCCTAATGTCAGAAAAGCAGAGCTGTATGACCTCTGTACTACTGTAACTCCCACTGAAATACATCAAGTGTTCCAGAAAGGTTATCAGTTATAATTAGGGTTAGGGTTGAGTGAATGAAAGAGACTGAATTCTCTAATTAGTAAGTTATTGGGTCATACTAAATAAACGAATGAAGCAGTTAACCTGTGGCTTACTCGTGGTACTGGCTCCCACCCCTTTGGTTTCCTTTGCTCATTGTCTGTCCTCTTGGTTTCCAGCATTCAGCATGCCTCATGAATTGATGAATACACCTCAGGTTCTCCCTTAACTAAGCTTAGGTCTAGGACAACTAACTGATCATTTTTTTCCCAACATCTAACCCCAGATATAGCATAGGAGGTATGCTAGTCGAACCCATAAAGGAGCCTTATGAACAGATTCCAGTCAGCCTGAGATGAGGCTTCTCTTAGCCTGACCCTAGTATTGATTTCTGAGGAACCCCCTAGTCTCATTCAGCCTCATCTTCAGCACATAGAACCCACCTAGAATCCACTCCATGGCACACAGGTGGTATGGGCCTACTATTACTACACTGTGCTACCCTAAGATCTGAACCTGGAAATAGGAAAGACATGGGGCCAAGGACAACGAGGAGACACTTGAAGAATAGGAATAAGAAAAGGCAGAGGGGTGAAGGAAGAAGTGACTGCACAGAGTAGGGGAGGAGGCCTGGCCTGGGAATCTCAGACATAGGTCCTTGGGGCTGCTCACAGATTGGCTCTGTGACCCTCAGCCAAGTCTGTTCCAATCTCTAGAATGCACTTGCATTGGTTGGTGACCTGGACCTGGCTCCTCTGCTCTGCTGCGTTCTCCCAGAACACAAATGGGAAGGGAGAGACACAGAGCCTGACAAACAGCAGCAGAGGAAGAGGAAGGCTTGTCTGTCACCTGGACTATTCTGTCCCCTTGCCTCCTAGGTAAGTACTGAGAGAGACTGTCCCCCCGGGCTGGGTGGTAGGAAAATGGGCCCCATTGGGGACAGTAGAGAAGCTGTGTTCTCCAATTTTTTATTGTAACCCTAGGCAACATCCTCCACCTCCAAGTCACCATTTGTAAAATGAAGGATTCCAAGGATTTGCAATGGCTAAAGATTCAGAGACCTGTCTTTAAGTTGTTTTCTTGGGGAGATAGAAATAGAGATGATAGAGATAGATAGAGATAGAGATAGAGATAGAGATAGAGAGAGAGAGAGAGAGAGAACGAGAGAGAGAGATTAGAAATTAAATTCATTCGCAAAGGCCAGCACTCCAACAGATATTGAGGAAATGTTTTAGCAAAATAAAGTGTTCTCAAACATAGATGATTGTTATTAGGATGCTTTAAAATATATCAGTGGTTTGATGGCTGGGTCCAGAGCAATCCTCTTTCCACTAGTTGGAGGCATGGCCTAGGTATGAGCATTACAAGCTCCCCTACTGATTCTAATGAGAGCCAACCCTGCCCTAAGTCTATAATAGTTTGTTTTTTGGTTGAAATCTGAACTGTCCCCAACAGGCTCATGTTTTGAATGCTTAGTCCCCAATTTTTGGAGCTACTTTGAAGGCTGTGGAGCCTTTAGGAAAACCAGATCCAGGTAGCAGAAGTGGGTTGTAGGAGAGTATACCCACACTCAGTCTGGTCTAGCTTTCTCCATTTCCTGTCTGTTTTAGTATGAACAACTCACCATCTCATGTTCCCTGCTACTATCACAGGGTCACTCCATGTCATCCCTGTAGTGCTGGATTGGTGTCCCTCTGAAACCGTGTGTCAGAATAACCCTCTCCTCCCTTGCATCGCTTCTGACAGATACTTTGTCACAGCAATAAGGAAACTAACTAAAAGAGTTTGGTGACCTTAATTCTCATTCCTGACTAACATTTTTCCCTCTCAACAGGTGAGAAATTTAAGGTTGTACTGCCATCTTGACCAGCATATTCTTAGATTGACCACTGTCCAGATGGCCAGATACCATGTTGTATTCAAGCCTCAGTACTGCAGGGAACCAAACACAGGATCCAAAGAAGCTAAGTCCTGCTCTGCAGCCGCAGTAATAAGAAAAAGGACTCTATGAGCCAAGCATGGTGGTGCATGCCTTTAATCCCAGCACTCGGGAGGCAGAGGCAGGTGGATCTCTGTGAGTTCAAGGCCAGCCTGGTCTACATAGTGAGCTCCAGGCCAGCTGGGGCTACAGGGAGACCCTGTCTCAAAAAAAAAAAAAGACTCTACACCATTCTTGTTCTGAGCATTTTTCATATAAGCCATTTCAAGTGAGCTCCAGGCCAGCTGGGGCTACAGGGAGACCCTGTCTCAAAATAAAAAAAAGGACTCTACACCATTCTTGTTCTGAGCATTTTTCATATAAGCCATTTAATCCCCATGACAATCACTGTTAAGGAACAAATGCTGTCATCTTCCTCATTTTATTGGCAATGAAACCAAGGCACAGAGAGGTTAAATAATTGACTCAACTACTGAGTGGCAGTAGGAAGATGTTGGTGCTTGGGTGATTTGAATCCATGACTTTGGTGTTCAACTTCACAGAAACTTTGTATGCAGATCTTGATTCTGATGAACATCAGTCCAAGGGTTACTGCTTAAGAAAAGGACGATGTTCTTCAACAAGAGTACAGTAACAGCAAATTGCAGGCTATACAATGTGACACACAGTCTGCCAAAAGCCCCTCATCCCCCATCTGGAATTCATCTCTGTTGCCCTTCATCCTTCTGTCACCACAGGTGTCCTTTGAACAACTATAAGCAACCTTTTGAGTGGTAGTGAGGTGGAATCACTACTTTTATCTTCTGAAAATGCTTAAAAGAAAAGCATATGTACATATCTGAGTGGAACGGGATTGGTTGGCTTTTGTGTTTTACCTGATTATACATTAGCATCATCTAGGGAGATGCTAAAAAATTCCAGATGCCCAGAATCTCTGGACCAGTTGCAACCAAGTCTTTGAGGTAGGATCAGGTGTCTGTGTAATTTAAAGTTCTCTGGAATCTTTGCTGTAGGAACCACTGTTTATCCAAGTTTGAGAACTACTATTCTAAACATAACTTCTTAGGAAGCAGACCTCAAATGACAATGCCTAAGAAAAGTGAACTTACCACTTGGCTCTGTGTCCAGGTCAAGGAGAGATCCGTGAAGACATCCTGGAAGAGGCAGCCATTGGTGTTAGCTGTGAAGGTGAAATATCTGGAGAAATAGCCAAGAGGACCTTTCCTAGATCTTGCAGTCTGCCCCTTCTTCAAGAAACAGCCTCCCCCTATAAGTCCTCTTTCCCCATCCTCTCATCCTCCAAGACTGAGCTGAGCACTCTAGGCAAATGCAGTGTGGAGGGAAGAGCATCTGTCCTGCCCTCACCGAAAAAGCATTTCTCTTCTCCTTACCAGGCCCGTGAGGAAATAAGTTTTCTCTGCTTCCACATTTTAGGGATGAGCAGATGGCAAAAGTTTTGATTTAAAAATAATGTCCATTTGAATGGCCCATACTCAAGGGCCCCTGGCTGTCATCAAAGGACCATCACAGACAAGCAATCTGGACACTCCAGAAGTTCCTATTTCAACTTTACCCACCCTACCTCACCCCAGTGTCTCCTCCTGGGCCCCCTGGCTCTCCCCTCCCACCCTGACAAGGCCTACTGTCTCCTGCCACCATTACCAACACAACATTCAGAGCTCAGGCCTCCCATGTATCCTGCAGACAGGACCCAGGCCTCTCACAGCCCAAATTTCCTCCAAGTTTCTATCCCACCAGCACTTATGTCACACTGTGATCTCAGAGCTTTCTAGAAGATGCGACTGACCAGAGCACATCTCTGCTTAACAATATCCCTTGGCTCCATGCTGCTACAACTGGGCTTCAGGCCTCTGTCACCTCATGGCCCAAACTGACATGGTAGCACTGACCCAGCACAGTGGAGAAAGCAGATGAGCTGCTAGGTGCTAGGACTAGGTACCCCTGAGGTTGCTGGCCAACCGCACTGAGAGGCAGAGGCTCTAAGCACCTCTTTAAGACATTTGTATCTGACTGGGAAGCTCAGGCCTGAAACCATGGTTCCCCAACATGTGTGTCCACCAAAATCATCTGGGACTTTTCTAAAAATATATCTACCTAGAATTCCCCTCCTGGATGCCCATCTAATTCAGAGTCTTCTTTTTTTCCTTAAGGGCACTTATCAATCAGCACATAATCATACAAACAAACATTAAAACACAGTGTACCTCCTCACCAAGCCATAAGCTCTAATAGTTCTACTCTACACTTAGTCCTTCTAGCCAGAGAAAGTGTTGCTTCTTCCAGGAAGCCTTCAGGGATCATCTCTTAATGGTCTTTTACACTAATCACCTTCATCAAGCATACATGATGAATACTGAGGTAGCTGATAGTGCTTGGAACATAACATGTCTCAAAAACCATTGTGTGAGCTTGGATGGATGGATGGATGGATGGATGATGGATGGATGATGGATGGATGGATGGATGGATGGATGGACGGATGATGGATGGATGGATGGTTGGCTGGATAGATAGATGGATGATAGGTGAAAGGATGATAGAAGATGGATGAATGGATGCATGGATAATGGAGGGAGGGACGATGGATGGATAAATGGATGGATGGATGGTTAGATAATGGAAGGAGGGATGATGGATAAATAAATGGATGGATGGATGGATAGATAGATGGATGGATGGGTGGGCATCTGGCTATCTGACTGAATGGAGAGAAAATTTGATGATGAATGCATGATAGGTAGAACTTTGCCCCGATGTCCTCTCTGGCTTTATTTCCCATACTATCCCCCACAGACACACTTAAAGCTCACAAAATTGGACTATACAATGACAATGTCCTTACATGCCCTTGTCCTTTTTGCAGGAGGATCTGTTTAAGTCTTTGAACAGAATTTTCCTTCCCATGAAACACTACCTTCTGGAAAGACAGAAAAGGGTGTTAAAATAGTTAATTCCCTAAGAGACAGAATTTTGCTGAGAATAGCAGCTTTCTAGGCTTGTACACCTCCTTCAGCTCCTTGGGAGGTGTCATTCCACCCAGGGAGAAGATCAAGAGCAGCTTTGTTATTACACACATTTCATCATCAAGCACAGCTACCAAGCAGAGAGACGTGTCATGAGCCCAATCCAACAGTACTATGACTCAAGAAGAACGCCATGGATCCATTTAAAAGAAACACGTAGCTGCACCCCCTGCTGAGCACTCATTGTGTCCCAGGCATTCTGCTGGAACTTTGTGCAGTGTCTCCTGTAATCCTCACCAAATCTGTGCTGTGGGACCCCCCACTGGTGGCCTCTGATACCATACTCCCTGGGTTCAAAGCTTAACTACACCATCACATGCCTATGAGGCACTGGGCACTGTGTTTAATCCCTGCCTTTTCACCCACAAAAAAGGCAAGATGACATTGCCTACTTCATGAGGTAGGGAGGAAGAAAAGAATCAACATGATATGTATAAAGCATTTGCAATCCTTGGCTTTTGTCAACTTAACACAAACCCGGGAAAAGAGAATCGTAACTGAGGAATTTCCTCCAACAGATTAGCCTATGAGCAGGTCAGTGGGGCATTTTCTAAATTGCTAATTGATGTAGGCACAGTAGGCAATGCCATTCCTAGGAAAGTGAGTTTGGGCTGTATGAGAAAAATAGTTCCAGACCAGCCAGGGCTACATAGTGAGACCCTATCTTAAAAAAAAAAAAAAAAATAGGGTACAGGGGTTGGAGAGATGGCTCCACAATTAGGAGCACTGGCCACGAGGACCTGGGTTGAGTTCCCAGCACCCATATGGCAGCTAACAACCATCCATAACTACAGTTCCAGGGGACCCAACACCCTCTTTTGATCTCCACAGGCATTGAACAACACAGGTTCACTTACACACACACAGACAATACACTCATAAGCATAAAAAATAAAATATATATAATAAAATACTTTTTTAAAAAAGAAAGAAAAATAGCTGTGCACAGAGGAAGCACTCCAGTAAGCAGCATTCTTCCATGGTCTCCACTTCAGTTCCTGCCTCCAGATTCCTGCCTTGAGTTCCTCCTGCCTTGGCTCCCCTTGGTGGTGGACTGTAACTTGTAAAATGAAGTAACCCTTTTCTCCCTACATTGCTTTTGGTCAGTGTTACATCACAGCAACAGGAAAAGCAAATTAATACAGTACATAAAACACAGTCCAGGTACACAATAAGCATCCACTGGTTGCAAAGTAATCAAGTTGCAGAGTTGGAACTGGTTTAAACCCATCTGTCCGGTCAAAAAACACATTCCTAACTACCAGGAAATCCTCAGAGCTCCAACATAGAAGACATGTGATTCTATTTCAGGTGTCTTCTCTCTCTGCACCAACCAGACTGGGATCTATCTCCCCAGGGAGCAGTTCTTTCATTTGGTGAGCACTTCTTGAAAGATCGTGGCTGGCTTGCCAGCACCCAAGCAGTCCTGTATCAGACACAGCCCCAGCATCACGCCATGGTTGCCCAGTGGTATAAAGACCTGGATATAAATGCTAAGTTCTAAGGCTGTCTTGATTGGGCATGTACTGGGGCCAGGCTTTTCTGTTTGAAACTGTTACTATTATTTTAACTCCATTCACAAGTGAGAAAACTGAGACTCAGAGATGTTTCATAGTAATTAAATTAGATATGAACCACAGCCCAGAGAGAGTAAGTCACCTGTCCACACTGCATAGTGAAGAAGGGATTTTAAAATACAGGCTGATTTCTGATCCTCTCAACTTGCTCTCAGGTAAAGGGATGACTCATTCCATCATGGATGAGGGGCCCTGCACTGAGGTCCTAAAGACACTGCAATTTGGGGCTCACAGGCCCTGTGGCTGAGAAGAACTTCAGGAGAGTGATGGCAACAGTTAACTAAAATTGCCAATTTTCCAGAAATACACAATGTATCAAAATGGACCTGAAAAGAAATTTGAAAAATGTAGAAATCTGTAGCTATTCCAAAAGTGGAATCAGTAATTCAATGTCTACTTTAAAAAAACAAGTATACACACACACATACACACACACACACATACACATACACACATACACACACATACACACACATACACACATACACACACATACACACATACACACACATACACACACATACAAGATGGATGATACATACACACACATACACACACATACACACACACACACAAGTGCCATGGAAAGTGGGGAAATGTGAAAAAGGTCAATGGATTTCATTAATGTTGATATCTTGGTTATGATCTGATACTATAATTTTGCAAGTATTACCACTGGGAAAAACTGGTATGGTTTTCTGGGGATTTTCCTGTATTATTTCTTATAATTTCAAGTGATCTACAATTAGGACAATAAAGATCCAATTAAAAACTCGACAAGAAACAAAGATTTCAATTAAAAAATGAACCAAGTATATGAACAGGCAATTTGTGAAGGGGAAAACACAAATGGCCAATGAACATATGTAGAGTTGATGGCATTAAAACAATGAGGTGTTACTTCACAACAGGTTAATTGATAGGGTTTTAAAACAAATCTTATAAGACTAAATATTGGCAAGAATATAAGGGAAAGGTATCTATTCACAAGTGTTGAGAACTTAATTGGTACAAGCACTCAGGAGAACAATTTGGCAACATCTAGCAAGCTACAGATGTTCATATCCTGTCAGCAACCCTGCCTCCAGGTCTTTAGAAATCTGTGTGCTCATATGCACACGTACATAGTACATGCACAAAGAAGACATGGACAAAGGCATACACTACACTACTGCTCATGTAGAAAACAACCCAGTGCTCCCTCAACAGACAGACAAACAGTAACTTGTTAAGGTAAGTACTGCAATACAGTAAAAGTGAAAATGACTAAAATAACTGATTTTCACGCATCTGTATAGCTAAACTCAACCACACAATATTACACGGGAAAAAGTTGTCAAGTAATAGGTTATGATAACATTTACCTCAAAATATTAAACCTGTAATTCTACATTATATGTTGCTGATAGATATGTGTACATAACAAACATTCAAACACACATAAAACAAAACAAATATATATATTGGAGCAGGTGCATCTGTCAAGGGACTTGAAAAATAACTGAGACACTTTATTTCTTTAAAAAAGGCTATTTAGGGGCTGGAGAGATGGCTCAGAGGTCAAGAGCATTGGCTACTCTTGCAGAGAACCTGGGTTCAGTTCCCGGCACCCACATGGCAGCTAAAAGTCAACTGAAACTCTAGTTCCAGGGGATCTAATGCCCTCTTCTGAACTCCATGGGCACTGTATGCCTGGGTGCACTTACAGGCACGCAAAATACTCATACACATAAAACAGAAATAAATAAATCAAATCAAAACCATTTAAAATAAACAAGACATATTTGAAGCAAATATGGATAAATATACATACTAACCTTTGGAAATATGTATGAAGCAGTTACTTCTTTCTATTTTAGTATGAGGAATGCTCTAAAATTTTAAAAATAATGATTATGAGCACATGTAACTCCTGATTATGAGTTACATATGTAATTCGTGACCCAGAACCTCCACCTTCAGGAATTGAAGCAACAGATATTTTTTGCATGTACTCATGAACAAATATTTGCATTGTAACATTGTTTACAATAGCAAAAATCAGAAAACAACCTAAAAGTCCTTTCATTGGTGACTAATTATACAAATTACAAAACATCCACAAAACTGAATGCCAAAAATCCATCACAAAGAATCATACAGTTCTGTGAATTCTGATACGAGGTAGTTTCTAGCATACAATATTATATGGGGGGAATATGATACCATGTACCATGACTCTCTGTGTCATAGTTTAGATATGCCTACATATGAATATTTTTGAAAGATTGTATTAGAGATTCTTTCACAAACATGCTGTAGTTTGACGTGGAACATCCCCAAAATGCTTGGTCCCCAGCTTGACACTATGGGGAAATGGGAGCCTTTAAGAGGTGGGGAAGGTACTTAGATCAGTGGAATTGTGCCCTTAAAGGTTATAATGGAACCTTGGGCTCTTCCCCCATTCCCTCTCTTTCTCTCTGACTCCCAGCTGCCATGAAGAACAGTTTCTTCCACCACACATTGCCTGCCTTGATGCTCAGCCTCACTACAGGTCCTCAGCAACCCACTGAAGACCAAAACCTCTGAACTGGGAGCCAAAATCATCCTTTGCTTTTTATCAATTGTTTGTTCCAGCTGACTAACACCACACATAACAACTTATAACACAGAGATGAAGAATAGCATGAAGGAACGAAATTAGAGTTTTTATTTTACAGTCTGATTTCTTCATTGAAACTTTTTATTAGGTCTGTTTGCATTATTTCAATTTTCAAAAATACTTTAAGCAAACAGAACTAGATTATAGTCACAGATTTCTAAAACAGACATCTATTAGCAAAGCCATATGTTATACAAATAATCCAATTTTATATATCATAATTGAATCTACCTTTGTTCAAGTAATATTTAATCTTCTGAGTTTAAATAACTGCTCGTGAAACACCTACTACGTAATGAGTTCTGCATATGCAGAAATGGAATATCTGCTTTCCCTCAAGACAGCCAACAGTTCAGGAGGGGCTGGTAACTTAAAAAAACAATCCAGGACCCCATAAACAGACGAATGGAGAAATAAACTATGGTATTGATGCATACAAGGAAGTTCTACTCAACCACAAAGGAGAATGGAATTATGGCATTGGCAGGGAAATGGGTGGAACAGATCATCATGTTAAGTGAAATAAGTCAAGACTCAAAAAGACAGATATTACATGTTTATTTCATGTGTGGAAGGTAGAAGAGGAGGAGAAGGAGATAAAACTGAAAGGGGAGTGTGATGGTTTGAATGGAAATGTCCCCCATAGGCTCCAAGTGTTTGGACATTTTGTCCCCGGATGATGGCGCTGTTTTGGGAGGTTTTAGAAGGTGTGGCTATCCTGGAGGAAGCACGTCACTGGGGGTGGGCTTAGAGAGTTCTTAAGCCTTGCCGGATCTCCAGTTGCTCTCTTGCTTCCTGTGCCTGTGTGATGTGAGAGCTTAGCTTCTGCTGCTCCTGCTCCAGCCACCTCCAGCCACCATGCCTCCCCGCCACGACAGACTATAATTCTCCTGGAACTGTAAGCTCAAATAAACTCTTCTACAAGTTGTTTTGGTCAGAGTTTCTATCACAACAATAGAAAAGTGACTAATACAGGGAGATATTAAAGATGCAGGGAAGTGGGGAAGGGGGGGTAGCAGGTGAATATGATCATATATATAATGTGTATATATATATACACATATGTAGTAGAAGTGTCATAATGAAACCTCTTTGTACAATTAATAACATAATGCTCTTAATTTTTTAAATATCTCAAGTCAAAAGTTTGTTGAGTCATTTATTAAATTTTATCTCACATTATACTCAATACTTCCTCTCAGATAAAGTAAATTTATTGAAAGTGAAAACTATGTCATACTAATTTTTTTAGTATCTAGCACTAAGTAAAAACATAAGACAAAATGATATTAACAACATCTAATACTTACGTCTTTACTTTGTTCTAGGCAATATTCACAGGTTTTCTTATTCAATTGGCCTGATGACTATTGAAATCATTACCAGTATTATCCCAATTTAAAAATAAGGAAGGGTGTAAATGGCATAAATTTGTCATGAGGCAGATATGTGCTTGAATCTTGACTCTCCCATCACTTAATCATTAGACCTTGAAAGTTACTTGATTTCTCTGCCTCTCCTACATAATAATGCCTTATACAATGATAAGGTGATCACACATTTTTGAGGGGTTCACAGTGCTCACTATGTACAAGTTTCTAGGCATCAATCACCTCTTTGTTTCTCCTTCCTTTTAACCTACAGACACTCCACAAATATTTGTTGAAATAGCTTGACTGTCTCTATATCTACATGCTACCATCATCAGGGTTATAAAATATGCTATTCTCATGTGACTTCTAAATTTCTGAGCTAGTCTGGGAGAATGGTATGCCATCTGCTACTTCTTCCCTGTCCTGAACCTGCCTAGAAAGTTCAGAGTCATGCTAAGAATGGGGCAGGCAAACTCTCCTTTATTATTTCTTTTTTCTTTAATTTTTTTATTCCAAGTATTTGTGTGCGCAGGGGACTGCATACACGTGAGGGTTAGAGGACAACTTGCTGAGTCGTTCTCTCCTACCAGCATGGTGGTCCTGAGGATTGAACTCAAGGATCAGGCTTGGTGGCAAGTGCCTTTACCGACTGAGCTGTCTCACTGGTCCTCATTATTTTTTTAGTGATTCTAGAATTTCATATAATGTTATTTTGATCATATTCAGACCCCCTCCCTCCTCTATTCCTTCCCTACTATACCCCCTTCCACAATTTTATGTCCTCCAGTATGATCTGTCCTTTTCTTTTTACATTTTATTTATTTATTTATTTATTTATTTATTTATTTATTTATTTTTAAATTTGGGGGTTATTTTAGAATAGTATAGGCATTTCCCACATAGCAGGGTGACTCCTTTATTTTGGAGTATCAAGGAAAGCCAACAGAAGTTGCATTATAGTCTTTCTATTTATTTATTTTTATGTGTATGAGTATACTTCCTGAAAGTATGTAAGTGTACCCGTGTCATACAAAGCCCACAGAGGCCAGAAAGAGGGTGTCATATCCCCTGGAACTGGAGTTACAGACATTAGCCATCGTATGGGTGCTGGGAATTGAACCCAGGTCCACTGCAAGAGCAGCCAGTGCTCTTAACCACTGAACTATCTCTCCAGCCCAGCATTACAGTCTTTATTTATAAGAGTAATTCAGAATAATAGTTTCACAATGATTTTTAGCTACAAAAAGGAATTTGCAATCTCATCACATCCTTATAATAAACATGTGAGGTGGTAGAACAAGTATTTTTACTCTTTCTAGTTACTAAATTTAGAAACTGCAGTCTAAGAAGGTTAAATATTGGTTAATTTCTCCCAGCTAACTTATGGAAAACCTGAGCCTTAATCAGATGTTCTATTTCTCTTTTCCTAATCTTTCCATAAGAATAATTAAATATATGTTAGCTATTTTTATTATTATAACAATAACAGTACTACAAATGGAGTTGGGAGAATTTTAAGGACACAGAATTTCTCCTCATTCAAAGTAAGACTTCAGCTTTTAACTCCACACTGAAAGCTTCCAAGCAAGCAGAACGTTTCTGGTCACATCTTTCATTATAATGGAATATGAACAGTCATTCGCATTTGTCTAGTCATGGCTTTCTACCATTAGCTTGGGAATCTTCATGACTTGGAAAGTTTGAGATGTGTTCTATTTGGAAAGGAAAGCTTACTTCTTTTTTAAATTAATTTTTATAGAATTTTTGCAAATTTCTATAATATATTTGATAATATTTAGATACCTTCCCACATCTGAGCCCCCCATTAGCCCCCTACCAATTTTCTGCGCACACACACACACACACACACACACACACACACACACACCATATGTATGTGTAGAGTCCGGTCTATGTTCCTAAATATCTTTCAGTGTGAGTTCATCCACTGGAGCCTGGTCAACCTACTAAGAGTCTCACGCTTAATCTCCCCTTCCCAGCTATCACTGGTTGCCAATAGTTCCTTGGGTAGGGTTAGGGCTTCTTACCTGCTTCCCTATGTCTAAACTGGGCTAATGTAGAACTTGTGTGTGCTGTTACCACTGCTGTGAGTTCATACAAGTAACTGACCAGCTGTCTGGAAAACTCTGTTTCCTACCAGTCATCCATCACCTCTGGCTCAATTCTTAGGGCAGTGCTCCAGAAAAGTGTACACTCATAGAGAACTTTGTGAGGAATTCCTTGCATATGTAACTTACTGGATGTGTGGCCTGTTCATGATATTTGTGCTGCTCAAAGTTACGGACTGAATATATAAATGTCAGAAAGGGACCTGATTCTTTAAAAAATAAAATGGAACTAACTAAAACTAAAAAGGCCTACCTAATTTTTCATGCTTGTATGTTTTAAATTTCGTGAGTATCACTGTACAGTCCCAAAGCTATGGAAAACAAAGTTGCTTCCTCAGTTCTCCATTTGCCAGTGAAAGTCTAGAACTGAAAGCATCAAAGTGTTCTTCATTCTTCTCAGAGCACTGTTTTAGGCACTCTTTTTTAAAAAAGATTTATTTGGTTATAGACTCAGATTAATTTTTTATTTTATAAAGACTGGCCATTTAAGAAAATTGAGAAAATACAAAAAACAGGAAAAAGTTAAAATCAATCTGGATATACCAGCTGTTAAATATTTTATTTTTTTCTAAATTTTTCTCTCTAAATATGTCATTTTTGCTGGGCATGCTGGCACACACCTTTAATCCCAGCACTCAGGAGGCAAAGGCAGGTGGGTCTCTGTGAGTTCAAGGCCAGCCTGGTCTACATAGTGAGTTCCAGGACAGCTGGGGCTACAGAGAGACCCTGTCTCAAAAAGACCAAAGAAAGTCATTTTTATATAGTTTTAATTGCTTTTAATTTTATGTGTATGAGTGTTTACGTATACCACGTGCATGCAATGCCCATGGAGACCAGAAGAGGGCTTGGTATCCCCCAGTACTGGAGTTGTGGACGGTTGCTAGCCACCATATGGGTGTTGGGAATCGAACCCAGGTCCTCTGCAAGAGCAACCACTGCTCTTAACCACTGAGCCATCTCTCCAGACCCTAAATATTCTTTTTTAACAGTATGTATAATTTTATGCTATTTACAAGATGTTCCATACCTCCCAAGTACTCCTGAGTGTGGGGCCATGCCCTGAAGTCTGATCAACCCACCAAGCATCACAGCAGTAAGGAAAACTGACTCTCTCTTTCTCAGCACCCATCAATTGCCAACAGATACTCAGCTACTTCTGGGGCTTCCTGCCCACCTCCCTTATCCATGATGGGCCCCTGTCTGGCTTGGCTTTGCACAGGTCTTGTCCATACTGTCATAAGCACTACCTGTAACTACCCTGTAGTGTCCGTACAACACAGTTTCTTTGTATTCATCTGCCACCTCTGACCCTTACAATCTTTCCACCCCCTCTTCCACAAGGATCCCTGAGCCTTGGGAGGAGCAGGTGCAATATAGGTGTCCTATTTAAATACAATTATATACAAAGCCAAGCAAAGCAGCTGATGTGGACAATGAGGGATGCAGGGAAGGTAAAACCCACTGCACATATTAGCCTGGGTCTGTTTGTTCATCCTCTCCTTCTGGGTCCATTATGTGAGGTTGGAAGAGTGGCCTTTATTGGGTACACAGCCTTCCCACAGCAGGATCTGCAGAGGGGTGAAAGATGGCAGAGTTCTTAGCACTTTTGTTAGATGCTGATGCACTGATCTTCCACTCAGATGCCACTGGCCACGATGGGTCATATAGAAAATATCCAAGTCATCAAGGTGGGATCTGCCCAGAGGATGCAGGCAGGTTGTATGATTCACAGTGTGACTCTATGATCATATAGGGGAGGAGGTGCTGATGAGTACTTGCTAGAATTATAAAATATGATAGCCTCTTGCTATATTCAATCTTGGAATCTCTGCTTTTTCACATGGAAATGTTAATGCTTCCACTAAAAATCCATAATGAAAATTAAATGAGACAGTGATGGTCAAAGACTCCAGCACAGTGACTGGAAAACAGACAGTAGGTTCTCATTTCCACTGCATATGTCCAGTGGCTGCTGATGTAATGTAGCAAGCTGTGAAACAGGTTTCTGAGAGCAGGGATGGCTTCATCAATTATTTTGAGTGGAGAAAAAGTATTTTATTTTTATTTTGGTTTGTCTTTTTTTCCTCATTCCCATCTCATTGCAGACCAGTATTTTAAGCCAATAAAAATGAATTACTATAAAAATGAAATAAAAATATAATATCCTAGACCCAAATGTCTCCTATTAGAGTCAACTAATTTGTCAAATTGCTATAAAAAGTTATTTTATTCCAATTTCTGTTCTACTCTTGGACTAACAGCCAGCAGCCATGTCTGGCTCTTGTCCATTGACCATTCCTTTAGGAGTCATTCCACCATCCAGGAATTCCAGCTGAGGCTGCAAAGCCAAGAACAAAAGATGAGGAACCCCTCGTCCTAGAACGAGATGCTGGCTCCCCCACAAAGGATGTAAGAAAGAGCTAGAAGGACCCTAACCTACCCTTCTCATCCTCCATCTGTATCCCCTTTAAACTAAAGCTGTGAGAATTCTCTTGTTACACACCATTTCATTGTTTTATGATTTATAAAATACAATTTTATCATTTCTCGTAGTGTTAAAGATCAGAAATTCAGAAAATGTTCAGGTAATCCTGACTCTTTTGCAGTGATTGACTCATTGGAACTGGAGCAGCTGGCAGCTCATAAGACACTTTTCTCCCTTTCTCTCATCTTCAGGGTTTTCCCTGGTCTCTCCACATGGACTAGTCTGGGCTTCCTCTCAGCCTGGCAGCCAACATGCAGCCAGCCTGCTTGAGAGAGGCTCAGGGCCCCAATCCAAGCATTCAGCAAGCTGAGAGGGGGTTGCACGCAACATCACTTCTGCCACAGAATGTTGATTACAAGCCTATGAATTTCTCCCAGAGTCAGAGGAAACCTTACCTCTTGAGGAAAGATTCTAGAACTGAAATAATGTGTGACACCAACGGTAGTATTAACATCATCTTCGGCGCATACACTCTTCCTCATAAGAAACAATGGGGCAATTTCTTTCACCCATGTTTGTAGGAGCTGAGAGAGTTTCGACATAGTCTGCCTTTTCTGCAGAAGACGAAATGAGAGAGCTTCTCACAGAGAGGAGGATGCTTGGAAGACGGAAGCCCACATCCATCTATGGTGGTGGTTTTCTAGTTGTAAATTCTAGGCCCACAATACCCAGGACCAAAAGGAGCCTCAAGGAAGTTCTGATGGACAACTCACATAGGGTTCCCAATAGTTTGGGGATAAATGTGAACTTTGAAGCTGGTTGAAAGTGCCTGTGATGGCAGCCAGGGAGAAACAGCCAAAGTATAGCTTTGGTCTTGAAAGTAAGTGAAGTAAATGGAACACCACAGAGGAAGACCAAGTGGAAGAGTTCCTGAAAGGATCCAGTCCTAGAAAGCTGCCTGTGAGGAAAGAAGACTCTGGAAAAGAAATATTTAAAGTGCGCTACCAAGGACAGGAGTTGTGGGGCATGACGGAAAAGCACTAATTAAAGTCTTGTAAACAAGTCTCCATCCAATCGCAAGCACATCCATTAGAGATGACTTAGGACAGCAGGTGCTACCAGGGGTCAAGTTACAGTAGCACTGGTTGTGTATGCCTGTAAGAATCTTCTCCCCCTAATCTTCCCACTCCTTCTGGCCCCAACTCTAAAGAAACCATGCATGGGGCAAGGGTGGGAGTTGAAAAGAAAAATGAGAATGAGTTAATGAGACCATCAATATCTGCAATCTGTCCCCCACCACAGCCCCTCAAAGCACAGGTAAGGTTTAGGTGGGGAGAGAAAGGGCTCTAGTGAAATTGAAGATTGAAGCTTTGATTGGAACCAGTCCGGACCTTGTTTTTTCAATTGTATGTATATTGAGGGTAGGGTATGTGCATGTGAATGCAGTGTCCATGGAGGCCAGAAGAGGGAGTCAGCTCCCCTGGAGCTGGAGTTACAGGCAGTTGTGAGCCACCTACATGGGTGCTGGAAACCCAACTCAGGTCCTCTGTAAGACAAGTACGTGCTCTTAACCACTGAGCCATCTCTCCAGGCCAAACGGACTTTTTAATCCCTGAGTATATATAGGGCTATGTTTAGTATCAGAAAGTGATTAAATAATGATATAGGTTAACCCTACATCTTTCCTTATAATGGGTGTTCATACTGAGGTAAGATGTTCATGATATCAGAAACTGAGAAAGATGAGAGTTCTCTATTGTCTTTTCAATTTTTTCTGTAAATCTAAAACTGCTCTAAAAAATGAAGTCAAGTTCAAAACGTTCTGAAAAGTGATTGAAAATCTACAGATCAGCTGGAGATCCTTGAAAAGGTGATGGGGGTGAGGTGCCACAGAACATGTGCAAAGGCAGTGAAGAGAGAAGAATAATTCTTGTTCTCGCTTATACCCTGAGAGGCCAGGACATTCAATAACAAGTTGTCCTGGTTCTCACTGAGGGGGTGAGTTTATAAGTATGACAACACCGAAGTCTCTAGTTTTTTTCCTAAGCCAGTTGTAGCAACATCTATCGGCTTCCCTTCTCTATTTCAAGCTGATGTGGGGATGACTGGGCTCTGGATGAGATTATCTGTGGGATTTGCTAAATCAGAATCCATTTTCCTTATTCATGACATCAGTTCTTTTGTGTTCCTTTAGGAACATACCATCCTCCACTTATGTCCAGGTGGAGAACAGACTCCAATTATATATTATAACAGATCATAATCCGGGAGAACAGATTCCAACCTCCTCCCTACCCTTCAAAGGTGTCACATCTGGACAATGCCCTGGGTCACCATGATTCATTCAAGAGTGGACACATTTTTGGACACACAGTTTTGTCCAGTGAGTCTAAGCCCCTGATTAGAAGAAGCAGCTCTCTTTATGGTCCATGGCTATGAGAAAACTATAGCGTTGCCAGGTCTACCACATAGGGAGACCTTCCTGTGAATGAAATAAATGTGTCAAGAAGCAGAAAACATAGCAGAGGCCTGGGGGCACGAGTGAGCATCCAGCTGCCATCCCAGCTACACACTAGAACCCCTAGAACCTTTCACACAGGACCTCTGGAACCTTTCAGACAGGACCCCCAGAACCTTTCACAGAAGACCCCAGAACCTTTCACACAGGACCTCCAGAACCTTTCAGACAGGACCTCCAGAACCTTTCACACAGGACTACCTTGAAAGACCACTCAGACTCAAGCAAATTAGAATTAGCTAAATCTTTATTCTAACTATGGGTAATGACCAAGGTGTCCAAGAACAGGCATGGAACCTATGGTAACTTTCTATACAGGGGAAGAAGTTTTGAGATA
>NW_008338996.1:2434668-2436278 GCF_000622305.1 Nannospalax galili | reverse complement strand
TATAATTTTTTTAATTTATTGAATTTTTTGTATTTCATACAGAACATCCCAAACAAACATTCATCTTTATACTCACAATCCAAATGGCACCCTCCCACAGCCTCCTCCCCACCTACTGGAGACCATATACTCTGTCATCCCTGTTACTGTTCACTGTGTTATCAGTGCCCCCAGCCATTACCCAGTGCTAGCCCATCTACTGACTCTAGTCAGTCTATCTAGAGTTCCTTGTAGCAATCAGTTGCCAACATTCCTTTAGATAAGATTGGGGTCTGCTGTTCATTTTCCCAGTTCTGTGCTGGGTTACTGTCTGGGAGTCTCTTGGGCCACCTTGGCCAACAACTCAAAGGAAGGTATTGCCTGAATGGCATTGTTTCTTGTTATGTAGCTTTTAGCTGTATACATGGACTCTTAAAACATTATACTGATCACTTTAATCTTAGTTTATACTTTCCTTTTGGGTGTTTAAGACCATACAGTTGGCCCAGATAAACCAATTTATTTCTACTCTTAAGGTTGTTTGAAAATCTATTCCTCAGGGGTTACATGGGCTTAGGAGGAGCCCCTGGCTCCTTTCTTTTACCAGTTCCATCTATGTGAAGATAAGTTAAAGGTCCTGCTCAACCATGGCTGGCTTCACTTGGAAGCATGGAGGATATGTTTCCCTTGTGTTGACCCTCCTCTTTGTAGACTGGACACTGGTTCAAATCCATCTAGTAGGGTCTCCACGGTCTCCTTGATCAAGAGGACAGGTGACTCACCACAATTACAGATGCTCCATAATCCCCTGGAACTTAGTTGACCCTAGAGGGCAAGGAGCAAAAACTGTCCTTTAAGTCCCTCTGACCAGATTAATATATGTCTCAAAGTATGGCTATTAAATATCCAAGAAGGTTAGTTCCACCAGTCTGGTACTTTTAACTACTGTGTACTACATAGATAAGCTTGGGCAAAAACCAAACATTTTCAGATAACCCTTGACTAGACTAGACATATGTTGTGTTCCTTGAGCTAGTTGTATGTATAATTTGTCAGTAGGTTGCTGGACTAACATAGTTCCCCCTATTTTTTTAAAACTAGCTAGGCATTATTTCCCTCTCTCATTGTCTAACCCTTCTACCATGGTTTCCCCATTTTCCCATTTCTCCCTCAGTATTACCCTTTTCCTATGGTCCCTCCTCTCTTGAGCTCCATCTTTCCCTTTATTCCCAAGTTTCCTTGTACAACCCTCCTTCCTTCCCCCCATTAAAATAACCCCATTTCTTTCTATATCTCCCTTATTGCCACCTGTTTCCTACTGTTCTTCTCTTTCAGGTACTTTCTTTTCCTTTACCTCCCTGGTTCCTTTCCATTATCCTGGTTCCTGTAGTTATGTCTGGATAAATACTCACTTATAAAGCTTTGGTGCTAGGATCTGCATATGAGGGACAACATACATCGTTTGTTTTTCTGAGTCTGTTACTTCACTTAGTATAACAGTTTCTAGATCCATCCGTTCACCTGCAAATTTCATTATTTTATCTTTACTGCTGAATAGAATGCCATTGTGTAAATATACCACATTTTTGTTAACCACTTGTCAGTTGAGGGGCCCTTAGGTTTGCTTCCAT
>NW_008338996.1:2432030-2433748 GCF_000622305.1 Nannospalax galili | reverse complement strand
TGGGTCTTCAATTTTGTTCCATTGGTCTATGGGTCTATTTTTGTGCCAGTACCATATTGTTTTTATGACTATAGCTCTGTAGTAGAGTTTAAAATCTGGCATAGTAATCCCCCCAGCATTGCTCTTAGTGCTCAGGGTTGCACTGGCTATCCGAGGTCTTTTATGCTTCCATATGAATCTTAGGATGTTTTTTTCCAATTCTGTGAAAAATGGCATAGGGATTTTGATTGGCATTTTTAGAGGACCAAGGACATTTTGACTTTTAGCCAAGAAACTGGCTACTTTTCTTTGGGGTCTTTTTACCCTAACTACCTAGCCAATTCCTACCTCCTATTCTTACCACACCATCCTCTGAAGAGGTTACCCAAATTGCCAATAGGGAATCAGGACATAGACTACTCTGGCTTCTTCCATGCTGAACAGGGATGTAGGGTGAGGCAATTGGGGTACCCTTTCAGTGGGTCTATCTAAAAGACTCCTACATTGCATAAGTCTTAACTGTAGGGAGAAAAGAAAGTACTTGACTGGTGCCTAGGAGATGTGAAGGAGAAGTAAAGGCAAGAGTAGTTAGCAATACATGTTCTAGACAGGGAACCATAAGAAAGACAGGGCAAATTTCAAATGTTCATATGAGAGTCCATTGGCATTTCTTGATGAGAGCTTCCAAAAGCATCCATCTATTGGGTTCCTCCTCATTTTTCTTTTGTCTGCCAAGGCTCGATTCGAGAGTGATAGACTCGGGATTTGTTTCCAGGCACTTTGATAGTTGTTGGAGTGACTAGAATCAGTGTCGGTTCCCTCTCAAAGGCTTCCGGATGGGGGAGAAAACAAATTTAGCCATCATTTTAGACAATAGTGGGTTGTGTCACAGGGAAGCATGTTTTTAAAGGTAAAAACCATATTGTTTCACTCTTGTGGAATGTACAGCTGCAAGGGTAGAGATTACACTTCCCTCAGAGCCTAGTGATGAGCATATATACAGAAGCTAAAGAAACAATACTTAATCACCCCATGACAGTCACAAGTCAGAGGGGTGTTTAGGGGGTCGGGGTTACATTTCATTGTTACAGAGTCAAAAAAAACTCAGCCTCCTCTAAGTAAACAGGTAACAGCATCTGGGTAGTGACACTGCTATCTGTGGCTAGCCATTACCCAGAACCAGGCCTCTGAGGGGAAAGGAGGGGGTCGTTGGAACTAAGTTCAACCTTAGCTTTGAATTGCCAGAGACAAAATAGAAGCGGGGGTCAAGATGGAGTCACCAACACTAGCACGTGATCAAGATGCCCAGGCCCTGCTTGCCCTGGAGATATATAGACATTTGTGTGTATTTTGAGAGCACAAAGCTCTTCCCATGCTCTAGAGACACATAGCTTCCTGGGTCCATCAGCCCATGCATGGATGAAGGCTGATCTCTTTGCTCTTAGTCTAAAGATATTCAGAAGTAAAACACAAGCATCATCAACTTCCCAACACACTCGCAAATATTAGCAGGTGTCCTAGTTTGTTTCTTCATTGCTGTGACAAAACACTCTGACCATTACCAACTTGGGGAGGAAAGGGTTTATTTAGCTTAAATATCCTGGGTCACAGTTCATCCAGGAGCCCAAGGTAGGAACTCAGAGCAGGAACCTGGAGGCAGGAGCTGGAGCACAGGCCACGGAGGAATGCTGCTAACTGGCTTGCTCCCCTGGCCCCTGCTCAGCCTGCTTTCTTATGCA
>NW_008338996.1:2407480-2431904 GCF_000622305.1 Nannospalax galili | reverse complement strand
CAGGCCAGTCCAATAGAGGCAATCCCCCAATTGAGGCCCCCTCAACCCAGGTGTGTCAAGTTGACACTAAAGCTATCCAGCACAGCTGACCCCTCGTCAGCTTGACACACAAACATCACTATTAAACCATAAACTTTCCCCCCAAGATATGATGCTAACATTAATATCACAACATAAGACAGTACAACCTAAAAATACCCACAGTCCTTAAAAAATCCAAACACTTAAAAGTCCATAGTCTCTTAATAGTCTCTTAACTGTGGGTGGGCTTCTGTAAAATCCAAAACAAGTACTGTCTTATTTCAAAGGGAAGAATTGGGCACACCTAAGCAAAACCTAAGTCCAGCAAAGTAGCTCGAGGCTGGATATCTGGGATTCACTCATGATCCTCTGGGCTCCAAAGGCCAGCTCCATTCCACACCTGCCACTGTCCTTGGTGGTTGTCCCATGGTCCCGGCATCTCCAAAACGCTAGGGTCGCCACTGAAACTGAGGCTACACCTTCAACAATGGCCTCTTCTTGCCTCTTCGGGTGCAAAGCCTCAGTTTCTCTCCATGACCCCTTCAGTCCTGGGGTCTTCACTGCAGCTGAAGCTGCACTTTCACTTATGGCTTTTCTTAGCCTCTCAGAGTGCCAAGCCTCAGCTGCTCTTTGTGACCCCTTCATGCTTTCAACACCAGAACCATGCAGGAGACTCTTACACATTACCAAGTCCTGCTTCCAGCTTGAAATAGAGGTGTGGGTCCCCTCTGTGTGCTGACCCTGAGGAAATACGATTTCACCACAGTGATGCTGGTCTCTTGTTACTTACAGCTGATTTTTCCGCCCCAGGTAACCAGCATCAATTGTCCCAGGAAAACAAAGGTTTTGCTTCAGGTTCTGGTCTCTTCTTAATCACAGCTGATTCTTCAACCCCAGCCGACCAGAACCCACAGACTCTTAATTCAAAATCTTACAATGAATAGCCCTGATAGTCTCTGTTTCCCTTTGAAACTTCAGAGGCCAAGCCTCCATCCCTCCATCATCTACAACTCTTTCAGCGTAACTGTTCCAAGCTCCACAGCAACAAACTCTGAGCATGCAATGGCTTTTCCAGCCCAAAGTTCCAAACTTCCATGGTCCTCCCCAAAACACCAAGGTCAGGTCTGTCACAGCAATATCCTACTCTCTGGTACCAATTTCTGTCCTAGTTGGTTTCTTCATTGCTGTGACAAAACACTCTGACCATTACCAACTTGGGAAGGAAAGGGTTTATTTAGCTTACATATCCTGGGTCACAGTTCATCCAGGAGCCCAAGGTAGGAAACTCAGGGCAGGAACCTGGAGGCAGGAGCTGGAGCACAGGCCATGGAGGAACGCTGCTTACAGGCTTGCTCCCCTGGCCCCTGCTCAGCCTGCTTTCTTATGCAACACAGACCCACCTGCCCAGGGGTGGCACCACCCACAGTGGGCTGGGCCCTCCCACATCACTCATCAAGAAAATGCTCCTCAGACATGGCCACAGGCCAGTCCAATAGAGGAAATTCCTCAACTGAGGCTCCCTCAACCCAGGTGTGTCAAGTGACACTAAAGCTATCCAGTACAGCAGGTGATGCAAAGTCCCTGAAGACTTTAAGCACAAGCCAGGAGGGAAGACAGAGTGATCAGCTTAGCTTCTGCCCTGTACTTCCATCCTCCCTGAGACCCTCCCCAGTTGCGCTTCTAGATAGAGGCAGAGAGTTTTCCATCCAACATGGCCTCCTCCCTCCTGAGCCCCTACCCCATGTTCCAACCTTATCTCCAGATTCTCACTCTGCTCCCCTGCCATTCATGTGCCCTGACTTGACTCTGGTTCTATTTACATACAAATAGACCAAAGTAGATCATTCCATCTCTTTAGAGGAAATCTGGATAAGAAATGTTCAGAGCAGGAGAGATGGCTCAGCGGTTAAGAACACTGAATGTTCTTGCAGAAGACCCTGGTTCGAATCCCAGCACCCACATGGCAGCTAATAACTGTCCGTAACTCCAGTCCCGGGGGATCCTACAGCCTCTTCTGTCCTCCACAGGCATTGCAGGACACAGGTACACTCTACATGCAGGCAATACACACAAAAATATAAAAATAATAATTTTTTTAAAAAGAAAAGAAATGTTCAAAAAATTCAATAAATAAATAAAGGTTTTAACTTGGTATAATCAATACCACAAGGAAAAAGATGCTCAAGATATCTCAGAAGATTTGGGAGGGAGCTTGGAACTCTGCCCAAGGGGACAGTAGGGAGGTTACCTCAAGAAGATATTTGGGCTGAACCCTACAACAGGAAGACTTTTTGACAGGCAGATACTAGAGAAAGAATATGACCAACAACAGGAAAGGACTACACTGAGGGAAGAGACCTGGAAAGTTCATGTGGGAAGAGGCTTGGAGAGTACCTGGGACCAACGACAAGAGGGGTCACTGAGAAAGTGAGTCAAGAGAGACAGGCACAAACCCAATCTAGAAGAAGAAGATAGGGCATGAGGTAGGCATGTCAAATTGAGCTTTGAAAAAACACACAGGGGAGAACCTCCAGCAACATTCTTCCTATGCATGGGGAAGATAATGCTGCTAAACAAAGTAACCCCAAACTCAGGGGCTCAAAACATCAGGAGGTTTGACTGACTGAAACTTGCTTGGACTCCACAAGGTGGCTTTGCTTCAGCCTGTACTTTGACAAAGGTTGACTGGGAGTGGTTTCAGCCAAAAGCTTTACCCAAAGCCCCTCCACATAGCTCATGGTCTCCTAGGACCGGGAACTGTTGTCCTCATGGAAAATGGCATAACAAAAGCCCAATCAAGCCACATGAGCACATTAAGGCCTCTGCTGGTCCGTTGGTCAAATAATTCATACAAACAAGCCCAACATATACTCTACAAAGGGCAAAGGATTGACCAGAAGAGAGACCATGTTATCCTATTACAATGCAGTGACTGGGACCCATCATCAACATATCACACAGCATCTTACTTATCTAGACTCTCCAGGCTCCCTCAGACCCCGCCAACAAGACACAATTATAATGCAAAATGCTTCCACCTAGAGGGCCATGCAAAATGCATGAGAAACCACAGCTAATGGAGGTCTAGTTAACCATATCATCTGGGGCCTCATCCACTCACTCAGACAACCCACTCGTCTAAAGCAATTAGAAGTCTCTTAAGGAAGGTAAAGTTGGAGGGTCTAAGAAATTTGACAGTCTCCTTATGAAAAAGCTTCCTTCCTATCTCGTTAGGAGGATCAGAGTGGAGACTTCCTTAGCAAATTCCATCCACGTAAGTCATAGCCACCAAGGTTAGCTATAATGTCACCCACTCCTCTGTCGGCGAGCTCCTCCCTGAACACCACTTCATGCATCTTTTATCACCACCTTAACACCTTTATAAAATATTGATTGCTCATTCCCACGGCCCAGCCAAGGGTCCTAAAATGAGCATGTGCACGATGTCTGGAGTTCAGGGCACCCTGTGGATGACAGAATCCACTTGGGGGACTCGGAAAACCTTCTAGCCCCAGAACGGTAGTGATCCAGAGGAGTTAAACGAACACCATGTTTACTAATGAGAAAATGAGGGTCTAGGAGGAGGGTTCATGAGATAGGAGATGAAAGGAAATAAAAAGGTCAGGAGGAAGGAAGAGGAAGCACATGAGTTGATGGTGGGACGAAGCCGAAAGCCTGATCATCAGCCGAGTTTGTTGTTAAATTTAATGGGCTGTAGGCGTTGATTGCTCAATCCATAAAATGAGCTATTAATTTGCCGTTCTAACAGGACAGGACCTAGCTTATGCAAATTGACTTGAAAGTAACATCAGTTCGAAGGAAACATTTCAGACACCCCCCACCTCCTGGCTGGAAGTTTCTAAGACCTTCTGTTGAAAGGGTTCAGCCTGCTGGTTGTCAGGTTCAATGAGGGTCTGCCTGATGGAAGATCCATTGTCGACCTGCTGCTGTAAGTCGTGCGCTCTGGAGGTCAGGGCTGTGTCTATTCCCCAGCACCTGGCACAGTACCTGATACTAAAGTCCACCACAGTCTACATGTGATTCTGTGCTACTTACTCTCCTTTTCTCTGCCTCTAGTTCCACCATCTATAAAAGGGAGAGTATGGATGAGAATTTTCATGGAATTTCTACCATCAAGGTCATCAGTAAACTCAGAGCATGGTCTGCAAGGGCTGAGTCTAGGAATGAGAGAACAGGGGGAGACTGCTGAAACCCTGATCCTGTAAGCTTGTGATCTAGTTACTCTACTCCAGGTATCACACACCTCCATGGAGCTAATCTTGAAGACACAAACCCCGTTAGCCAAGGTGACATGTTGCCCTGGATTAAAGACTTTGGTTTCTGTTTTCCCCATTTCCCCCTTGAAAATATCAGTCTCCTATGCAATGGTGTCAGCATGCACAAGACCTATGCAAACTCAAACAGACAAAAACCTAGCATAGAACTGGAGAAATGGGCAGCAGGCCTCAATCTTAGCTGAAGAAATACTGGCAGCTGATTACTGCTAGGTGAGGAAGAGCTGATCTTCTTAAAGCAAGGGACTCTAGACAAATTGACTAGACCTCAATAGGTGAACTTGCACTGAGGAATGTCTGGGGACACTAACTTGACACAGTAGACCTTAACATAAATGACAGAATGTATGAATTCCAGTGGGGGACTATGGGAAGTTGCCAGTGGGGAAAAACATATAAAGTTGATTAAGGTTGATTGAGATTTTCTGTATGAAATACACAGAAATTCAACAAAACATTCACAGAATTTAAAAACATAGAAAGAAGATCTTGGTTTCAGTTTTACTCGGATGTTGACGTCCCATCAGACTGTCAGTTTTCCTCTGTGTGCTTCACCTTAGACGCTCAGCGGGAATAATGGCTTTGACCTCACTACACCATTGGAAAGCTGATATGATGAAAAGTACCTTAGAACCAGAGTGTTCTGTGGTGGCATCAGGTAAAAGAGGGTGAGGCTGTGGAGACAATATCCTTAAAGCTATATGACTTGGGGAAAATCATGTGACTCTCTGAAGAGCTGCAGTTTCCATAGAAAGGAGACTGGATTAATAATCTCTGGTACAGGACTATTAGAGTTAAATGGTTCAGTGGGTAAAGGTGATTGCCACCAAACTTGATGACCTCAGTTTGATCCCTGGAACCCACATAGTGGAAGGAGAGAACTGACTCCTTCAAGTTGTCCCCTGACTTCCACATGCATACTATGGTAGCCTCCCCCCAATAAATTAATTAATTAATTAAATGTAATTTTAAAAGAAATTAAATAAATGGAGGCATGTTAAGTCCCAAATACTACAATGCCTAACACTTCAGTACTAGCTACATAATTTTCAGGACCTGGTATAGGATGAAAATGCAGATCCTTTTATTCAAACATCATTAGCAGTTTTAAGATGGGAGGGGACAGCATTAACTCAAGCTGGATGCTACTCTCCATGCAGGTCCCTGGGTGAGGTCACAGGTCACACACACTTGACCCGGGCTGGCACCTACTAACTGCTAAGATATGCTGGGCCCCTGTCCAGTCCCTATCTCAGACCTCACCCTGCTCAACACATATAAATAGGATTTGGGAAGTTGTTTGTTTTTTTTTAAGAAAAATCACCATTATTATTCTGGAGGCAGCTTCATTTTCCCTCCCCCGAGCAGCAGAGAGTCACCCATCCTGATAGACACCAGATAAAGGGGGAAAGAAATCAACTTTCTGGCTGCCAGCAAAGCTGTAGCTAGGGTAACAGGTTTGGAGGATCAGGCAAGTATTAGAGCAGAGGAAACTTGACCCACAATGTTTTGCAGACATGGCAGGAAAACAGGAACAGATTCCTGAGCAGGCCATGTTCCTTTTCATAAACCTTTACTGTCTCACACACACACACACACACACACACACACACACACACACACACACACACCATGCCTTCAAGAAAACGTCCATTATCCCTTGCAGGGAGTCATCTTAAAGCTCCTAATGAGTTCATCCCTCCCATCTTAAAACTGCTAAGGAGTTCAACGTCTTCTAAGATCTGATTTCCAGCTACCGTCCCCTCTGCATTCTGTGATGCTTTAATTAGGCTGTTCTCTCACTGACCTTATATTTTTATGTTTCTTCCTACTGCCATCTTTGTTCACAAACCTGCCTTTTAGAACGCACTTTTCCAATTTCTTTGTCTAATGAATTTTCCAAACAGTTTATATTTCATCTCTTCCAGGCAGAACCATCTCTGTAATCTAGAGCCTGTACTAGTCGGCATTTGCTACAGCAACAAGCAGCCCCAAAATCCTGATGCCTTATGATACAAGCATTCCTACCTTGTTCACATCACTGAAGGGCCACTAGCTATGGGTTAGTTCTGTGGGCCTCTCTCCTTGGTTCTGCTCAATTTTACTCCATATTTTTTTTTTCATTCTGAGACCCAAAGTGACAGAGACACAGCTGCCAGACATAATTGCCAGAGACACACTATTTTCTTTTTCAAAAATATTTGATTTATTATTTTTATTTTATGTGTATGAGTGTATTGCCTGCACATAGGTGAGTGCACCCATGTCCTGCAGTGCACACCCACAGAGGTCAGAAGAGGATGCCAGATTCCCTTGAAACTGGAGTTATAGATGTTTGTTAGCCATCACATGGGTGCTGGGAATTGAACCCAGGTCCTCTGCAAGAGCAGTCAGTACTCTCAACTGCTGAGCCATCGTTCCAGCTCCCAAGAGACATAGACATACTATGTTCATAGTAGACAAAAGAAACTCAGAAGAGGCAGAGTCAAAGCACATAAGTCTCCAATGCCTGTGCTCAAATGTTGTACATTCCCCCTTCCCTGACATATTCCATTGGCCAAAGGTAGCCCCTGAGAAGCCCAGAGTCAATGAGAGAGAAAGGCACTCTTATCTAGGGAGAAGGAAGGCAGTGAGGAACTGTGAGAACGCACTCAGTATTGGGGTAAGCACTTTGTTCTGAATCCTATTTACTCCACTTACTGTTGCATAAGTTCCTAATTGTAAGTTCTTAAATCTTCTTTGTCTCAATTCTATTATGTATAAATACATGGGAATGATGCCTTAAAATTTCCTGTGAGAGATTAGGGGAAGTGATGACTCTAAAGTGGTTTGCATAGTCCCTAGCACAGGGAAAATACTCATAAATATTACTTATTATTGATAATATTTTTGGTATTTGCCATGAGTAACCACAATTTCACCTTATTTGTCTTATTGTTCCATTTATTCATTCAAAAAACTTTTTTTTCACCTCACAGTATCTGCCTAACTCCCCATCACATGACTTTGGTCCAGAGATACTTGGCTCCCCTAATTAAGTCCCATGGTCCCCAGACCTCAGATAGTCAACATCATGGGTCACCTCACAAATGCACATGACCCCACAATTGGAAGAAAGTCCTAGAGACTTTTTCCTCTTGGCTTAGTTCCATTTCAATCTACGGGATCTACAATCAGTCCAGTAAGGGAACATAGGCACATAAAATTTTAATTAGTTTCATGAAGTTAAAATTGCTTTCATGAGTGGAAAGTATAAGGTGGAGGAAGTTAAGGCTAAAACAAAAAAATAGAGGGGAAAAAAGGACAAAAGTGTCACATGAAACCAAAAAGCTGAAAATGAACTGCCTGGATTTGGCCGGACACTGCAGATGTCACCTGGCTCTACCAAGAAACTGCCTTTGTAAATTACTCAGCTTTTCAAGTGAATGAGAAAACCAATAGGCAACCCTCAGCTGGGTGATGACTCAGGTTTCTAGTCCCAACAAAACAGCAGGTAGTCCCTTAAGGATCTATAGGAAAATAACAAAAAAAGAAAAGATGTTCTGGCTGAGGTCTCATATGCCTTTAATCCCAGCACTCAGGAGGTAGAGGCGGGTGGATCTCTGTGAGATCAGGCCAGGCCAGGTGGGGCTACAGGGAGACCTTGTTTTTTTTTAAAAAAAAAAAATGTGCTTTCCCAGTTTTTTCCAGTATGGCCCTGACAGTTTGATCCAAAAGAAAGCATTAATCTCAACTATGCCTTTGCCATCTGTGTGGCCTTAGGCAAGAGCCCTACTTCTCTGAACCTCCATTTCCTCCACTAATGAACAGCCACAGCAGAACCACCATCTTGGGGCTGCTAGAAGATGGTCTGAGAGATGTGTAATGACACCCAGTCCATGCCTGGCACTGGAGAACCACACGGGGAGTGCTGGGTGATGCCTGTGTGCGTCAAGGGCCCCCAGATAAACAGAACCATCAGGATATATAATCAGAATATACACATAAATATATATAAAGAGATTAATCATAAAGAACTGGCTCATGCAATTATAGAGGCTGGTGAGATTCATGATCTGCAGTTAGAAAGCTGGAGAGCCAACTGTGTCACTCCAGGCTTAATGCCATGACCCAGGATTTGTCCATGTTTCCACTTGAGTCCAAAAGTGAGATGACATTGATGCTCCAGGCAAAAGCAGTCATGAGGGAGTTGCTCCTTCCTATAGGAGCAGAGGGGCAGTCTTTAGTCCTATGCAGGATTTCAACTGACTGATTGGATGAAGCTTACCCACATTAGGGAGGGCAATCAGATTTACTCAGTCCATTGATTTAAATATTAATCACATACAATAATACCCTCACAGAATCATCTAGAATAATGTTTGACCAAATATATGGGCACATTGTGGCCTGGCCAAGTTGTCACAAACAAGTATCCATTACAGCTCTTGAGATTTCTCCCACCCGCCAAGGCCTTTGAAATGCCATCTTGTATGGAAACACAAGTCTGAATACTTGAATCACAGCAGTTAACACCCAGGAAGTAAAGCACCATGATCATTGGCCAGGAAAGATGTTACTCTCTGAACCCATTTCTCACTCTGTTAAAAGGAGGCAATAATGAATCTGCTAGGACCAAGATACTGTGGAGGGTTAACAAGAATAATGGTGTGTGTGTGTGTGTGTGTGTGTGTGTGTGTGTGTGTGTGCTTGATATATTGTGGGACCCATATATATATAGGAGAAATTGGTATGGCCCCTATACCAGACATACCAATTGGCACACATTGTGCTACAGTAACAGAATAAGTCAATAAACCATAAAGACGTATAATGAGCTCGTGTGTCAAGAATTCTAGATTTAGCTTGAGAGTGGATTTATTCAGTGTTTTGGCACTAGAGCTCTGCACCAGATCCTCTATGACTTCTAGGCCTTCCCATCAGACTCTCAGAAGGGCTGAACTAGCTTATAGTCTTCTGTGGACAATTGCCAACACAAAAAAAAGGACAGAAGAAGTGGAGAAATGGCCTTCTGATTCTTCCTGTTGCTCTCTTGCAGCAGGACAGTTCTTCTGAGGCTGCCTGGCAGATCACTCTTGGGGTCTCATTTACATAACCTTTGCCAAGAAGAATAGCACCACCATGGTTCTTTGGATAGATCTTGATTTATAGCAGGTGCTAGACACTTTGACCTCAACCAAAATCAAGGTTAGATCAACAGGAAAGATGAATGGACAGCCAACAGTGCCCATCATTGTTTCAAAAGATTTGTCAGGTAAAAGCAATAGGTCAGTTTGAGGCAGTGTGACTAGCTATGAAAAGATGTCTAACAGATTTGAAGCAAATTAAAAGTTTCATCCTAAATGAGACAGGCTATGTGTCTTATGTAAGAATACATCAGTAGAAATGAAGGACCAAGAACTAAAGAAAGGTCAGTTTCAGTCAGCCCAGTCAATTCCTAAGCAATGATATCAAACTGACATCATAGGATCACCAAACAGGTTTGGGGGAAGTTGAATTCTCAGTAGTAAATAGTAGTTTATTATTAATTCCTTTACTTTGCTCTAAAAGGTATGTCTTATTAATTTTGTATTATGCTTACTTAGTTTTGCTATTTGCTCATGAATACTTTATCTTTTGTTCATAAACTTGGAGAATCCAGAGTTTTTATTTCCTTCGATTATGCATGAAAAGAAGACTCTTCCAACATCACCTGTAAAGTACCTGGTGCCTGTTTTCCCTGGCAGGGCGGGGTTGGGGATCTGTTTCCCTTGGAGAAGAAATATCAAAAAATAGGGAAAACTGGTCAAAATCTGTAAGACAAAAAGCTACTGTTCATAACAGTGCTTAATGGGTGAATTTACTAATCCTCAAGTGCTATTAAGTAAATCACAACAGAAATGTGCCATCTTACGGAGTTCGTTCATTTGCTGTCAGGTTGGTAAGGTGATCAATGGAGTTGGTTGGTTGGTTGGTTGGTTGGTTGGTTGGTTGGTTGGTTGGTTGGTTGGTTGGAAAGCCAGTTTGCTGGTTGGTTGATGAATTAGTGGGTTGGTTGGTCGCTTGGAAGATCGGTGGTTTGGTGACCTGGCTGGTTGGTTGGTTTCTGTTATATATAAGGTACTCAGTATTAAACCTCAAGAGGTATCTAGCAAGTGACCCATGAAGACTAATCCAGTCATCCACTCACTCACCTTATCTTCAAGCCAGACTACAAACTGGGTTGTAGAGAGGAGGGGAGAACTCATCTCAGCTGATCAGGAGGGATAATGGTGGGAACAAACAGCAATGATCTACGATATCTACACAGGCTCTGGCAACCAATGGCATTTTGAATTTTTATACCACTACTGGCTTCCTGGGTGGTCTTCTACAAGTCACTTAACTTCTCTACACCAGGGTTATGGTAGGAATTAAATAAGAAATATATGGAAAGTGTTTAGCATGCTCAGCATAGCAAAGACTGAGAATTCAACACATGTCAATTATTACAATTATTATTAAGAAAATCAAAAGAGACTTGATTGGGAAGTGACACAAACAGAACTGCAAAATATGAGTGGATTTTTCCTGACAGAGTTTGAGAGGAAGTATCTTTGGAGAGACTATGGGATTTGTGTAGGCAAGCACAGAGGACCTGCAAGGTAGGGTGTGTTTACAGAACTACAATAGGCTAAGGGTGGGTCAAGATAATGCTGGGTGGACAGGGTAAAAATTCAAACACTCATCTGAACCTTGCTGGCTTTCTCTCCCACAATGGAAGCTCCTCACTGAAAGAGACTGACAGGAAAGACACTAGGAAGCAAGGGAATGATGAGAAAGCTCTTGGGGTGGGATCATTCCTCAACAAGAAAGGAGAGTGGCTTGCCCTGAGTGAGGAGTCAGAACAGGGGAGGCTACACTCACCTTCTTAGCCACCATTGTCTTAAGCAAACAATGCTTTTTATGCCTGCATGGATTCAGATCTATAAGCCCAGAATCCTTGAGTTAAAATCATGGAGATACAGGAACCATGTGCTTGAAAAGGCTAAAAATTTCACAGGGGTTAAGTAATCTCAAGAAATCTTCTGTGGGCAGGGGAGATGGTTCAGCAGTTAAGAGCACTGGCTGCTCTTGCAGAGAACCCAACTTCGTTCAGCTTCCAGCACCCACATGGCAGCTAACAACTGTTCATAATGCCAGTTCCAAGGGATCTGATGCCTTCTTTTGGACTCTGCAGGTATTGCGCACATGAGCGCACTTACATCATGCAGGTAAAACACTCATACATGTAGACTATAGATAAATAAACAAAACAAAAAATTTAAAGAAATGTCTTGCCCAACCCTCCCCTCCATTCTCCCAGTACTGAACAGTTGCAACCATAAGTGTCTTTTGCCAAAGATGCTTTTCTTAGATGTCAAAGGGTAAAGCCCTTACCAGCTTTGGTTTGGCAATGCTGATTTGTCTACTTCCTGGATTTGGCCTTCCCACACACATTGCCTGCCAATGGCCCCACATCTCTGGGGGGAAATATAAGCTTACAAGGAAACATGACTGAATATTTGAGTAGCACAGCTATGCCCAAAGAAAACAACAGTAGCATTCTGGAATGCAAATTCCATCAGAAGTGCAAATATTGAACCAGAGGAACAAGAATTTAAAATTAACCTACTCAACATATGAAAGATGATATTAGTAACATGAGTGAAGAAAAACAAAGTGAAAACAAAAGGTCCGGGCAGATATATTACATACTGGAAAGAGAATGATTTATATAATGAACAAAGCAGTTGAGATAAATTGAAGCATAAATTAATCAATGGAAAAAAATTGATCGAGAAATCTCTCTGAACAAACTATTTAGGTAAAGGATAAAAGAAAGAGAAGACAGGCATTGTGGTTCATGTCTGTCATCCCAGCACTTGGGAGGCTGAGGCAGGAGGAATTCAAGTTTAAGGTAGCCTGGGCTACATAGCAAATCCCAGTATAGTTGGAATACATAGTAAGACCCTGAATCAACAACAATGACAAAAAGTAAGTGACATGAGTAAGACACATATAGAATTAGAAATGTAAGCAAGCAAAAAATGAAAAATGGACCTTGATGGGGCTGGAGAGATGGCTCGGTGGTTAAGAACACTGGTTGTTCTTGCAGAAGACCCGGGTTCAAATCCCAGCACCCACATGGCAGCTAACTGTCCTAACTCCAATTCCAGGTAATCTGACAGCTTCTTCTGTCCTCCTTGGGCATTGCATGACACGGGTGCACTTACCCACACATAGGCAATACACGCACACACATAAAAATAATAAATAAAAATATTTAAAAAAGAAAAGAAAAATGGACCTTGAAAAAATTTTAGAAAACAATGAGAGATAAAGGTCCAGCCATTACAAAAAAGGATGAAAATTCAAATTGAAAGGGCTGACAAGGCTGGGGAGATACCTTAGCTGGTAAAGTGCTAGCTGCACAAGCATGAAGACCCGAGTTCATACATAAAAGTCACGTACTTATAAACAGCACTAGGGAGATGGAGATAGGCATATCCCTGGGGCCTCTGACCTGCCAGTCTAGCCTAACTGGTAAGTTCTGGGCCAAATAAGAGACCCTGTCTCAAAAGACAAGGTGGCAGAGTATGAGGAACCATGTCCAAGGTTGTCCTCTGGCCTCCACATACAAAGGTGTAGGTATACCTGCATACACACATGCACCCTCAACAGGCACACACACACAAACACATGCACACACAAAGGACTGAAAGAGCAAAAGAAGAAGCAAGGAAAGCCCATAACCAGACATCGCCTCATGAAATATAAGGCTTTCTAAGACAGAGGAGAAAACAGGGTGACACCAAGATGACTTAGACAGAGATGCGGGGACAAAATCTTAAATCCAAACTTGAGCCTGACCCAAGCCCCTGAGTCTACCCAGTACCAAGTTGCAGAGTACCATGCTCACTCTGCCATCTCATAACCCCTGCAGTTTTCATCCCAAGTCACAGTTTGCCAGGCAGGTTTCCTTGTGTGACTCTTAGATGCATGTTTCCTCCTCCTCTGTAAGCATCACAAGGGCAGAAAGCCCCCTTTTCTCTCCCAAGAGTAAATGGAGCACACAACTGCCACTCAACAGCTATCAGGTATTTGCAGACAGTAATTCACACTTTACTGTGAGTATCTCAGTGCCCAATGACCGTTCCTTGAAACTCAGTCTCCCTCTGGGAGAACTTGTATACTTGGCTACAACTTTGACATTCCGCCTCACTGTGGAGACACTGCCCCATCACTGGATCTGGCCCTCCTTACCCTGCAGGCCCATTCCAGTTTGGAGTCTCATATGAACCAAATGTCCAAGATGGGAATCTGCTCATCTTCAGGTCATTATCCTTTCTGCCTGCTCAGGTCTATCACTGGACTTCATGGGTACAACACTTGCTGAAAGCAGACCAAAATCCAAGAAAGGAAGGGCTTGCTGTGATCATGCGGATGCCAGGTCTCCCAATTCCCTAAATGGATGATCTAGCTTGTTTTATACTCCCTCATAGGACACTCATGCAGGGAGACTAAAAAAGCAGGTCAGTGTTTTAGCTTCAAGTGTAAGACGGTGAAGGAGCATAGACATCTGTGAAGAAAGCCACTGCTGTCCTCTGACTGTCACACAATGGCATTAGCTCTGGAATCAAATAGATCCAGGTTCCAGCCCAACTCTGACATTGACAAGCTGGGTGAGCTTCAGCAATCACATTTCCCTCTGGGTCTCCGTGTCCCTCTAAAGGCATGTATCAGGCCTGAGAATGAAGGCAGATGGTGTTTGCAAGTACCCAATGCCGTCTGTGGCACATTTAGCACTTACTATTTCTCCTTTATTTCTTTCTGAAGCCTCCACATTGAAGAGACTTCCATGAGCACTGGGGCCATGTCTCTTGTTCACAACTGGATCTCCATATAGTATGGGGGTTCTCAGCAGATCTTTGTTGAGTAAGTGAATGAATGAATGAATGAATGAGAACTTTTCTATTCTATGTTAGAGCATCAATGAGAGATGTTGGGTTGTACAGTGGCATCTATTGATATGAAATATCCTGGCAAATGAAGCAAAGGAATCCTTTCTGTCCTATTACCAAATTCTAGAGACCTTTTGGCTAAATTCTCGGGAGATGAGTAGGTTGTTATGCCACATAATCTCAGCCTCTAATAGTTAACATTTTAAGCTCTGCTAATAACTCCAGGTCACCTGTCTGGGGAAGAAAGATAAGGATTCTAAATTTTAGCACATTAGCATGTATAATCTACCACCCAACATGTTGACTCAAAGATAGATTTTAATTCACTTCTCCCTTAGTTGCTCCCTGAGAACAGTCATTTCCAGAGATGCTAATGGAGAGAGCTGACTGCTATATGGCTCCACTTGAGACTTCCATGCCATTCTGTATAGAGCAGGTTTCCATACATATAGCCAAGACAAGCCCCTTCCCTTGAGGAAGTAAATGCTCCTGGAATAACACATGAGCAAAAATATCCTTATGTCTGAGTCTGGGTTCTCCTAATGGTCATCTATATTTCTTTTTGCAAATCGTGTTACTTCTGTAGGTGCGTTTATCCATCCATTTATCTTGTTCTTCATACACTCACTTAAACCATGCTTGCTTAAGTTTGGCATTTAGAGGTATTCTAATTATATATAGCAGATACAGCAAATTAAAGATGACCACTAATTTTTTGATCGTCCTCCATTCAAAAGGTAGATTGTATGTGTTGTTTCTTTCAATTTGGGCATGCTTTATGGCTTCCCTGAACAACAGGAGATAGCCAAAATGGTGCTGAGCTTTTGTTCATGCTCAGCCTTTAAGAAACTAGCAGCTTCGACTTATTTTAATTTTTTAAAAATTTCACACACACACACACACACACACACACATATATATATATATATATTACATTGACCATATTACCCTCTGTCCTAGTTTGTATTCCTGTTGCTGTCATAAAACACTGACCAAAATAAACTTGGGAAAGAAAAGGTTGATTTCATCTTACATTTTACAGTTCATCGTTGAGGGAAGCCAAGGCAGGAACTCAAGACAAGAACTTGAAGTGGAAACCACGGAGAAATGCTGCTTACTGGCTCGCTTCCTCTGATTTGTTCAACTACCTTTCCTTTTTATTTTATTTTATTATTTTTAATTTTATGTGTATGAGTGCATTGCCTGCATGTGTGTAAGTGCACCCGTATCATGCAATGCTCATGGAGGTCAGAAGAGGGAGTCAGATCCCCTGAAACTAGAGTTTCAGACAGTTGTTAGCAGCCATATGGCTGCTGGGAGTCAAACCTGGGTCCTCTGCAAGAGCAGCCAGTGCTCTTAACTGCTGAGCCATCTCTGCAGCCCTTCAGCTACCATTCTTCTACAGCCCAAGTCCACCTGCCCAGGAATGATACTGTCCAGAGTGGGCTGGGTCCTCCCACATCAATTAGTAATTAAGAAAATGCCTCACAAACATGTCCCAAGCCAACGTGATGGAGGAAATTCCCCAATTTATATTTCCTCTTCCCAGGTGTCTCTAGATTTGTGTCAAGTTGACAAAAACCAACCAGCACACCCTCCATGCCCCTTATCCTTACTCACCCCTTCCTGCTCCTGAGAGCCCTCTTTGTTCCCCTAGACGGTTTTGCCTCTACTTTTATGTCATACATACATACATGATTTTATGATCTATGTAAAATCTAGGAGCCACAGATGAGAGAAAACAAATGACATTTGTCTTTCTGTGATTGGTTTAATTCACTTAATGAGATTATCTCTAGTTGCATCCATTTTCCTTTAAAGGATATAACTTTGTTCTTCTTTATGGCTGAAAAAAAATCACGGCGCACAGTCACATTTTCTTTATCCATTTCCCCTCTGTTGGACACCTAACTTAGTTCCATAATTTAACTACTGTAAATAGTGCTGCAATAAACAGATGATTAATAGCTATAATAAACAAAGAATAAAAAAACCTAAAGAACAAGAAATCAAACAGCCCAATCAATAACTAAGCTAAATGAACAGACAGTTTGCAGCACACAAAATACAAATGGCCAGTAAACATATGAGAAAATGTTTAACCTTGCTGGCTTTGGCTTCTCCTATCCAGAACCACTCTCTCCAGGACCTCCAAATGTCCTTGAAAGAAGTCCGGCATTCTGGACCCTCACCAGGGTCCACCCACTGGCAAGGACCCAGTGGGTGTTCTTGTGGACATTTTCAGCTAAGTCTAGACTTCCACCCACCCTCACAAGGCATCAGTCACGCAGGTGAAGGACCTGTCTTGGAAGTAGATCCTCCCACCTCACCTGCTCCAGCAGGTCCTATGTTGATCAGTGATTACCTGACCTAGTAAGCTTTTCCCAAATTCCTGTTCCCAAAGTCATGAATAAAATAAAATAGTTGTGTTAAAACCACTAAATTTTGGGAAAGTTTGCTAAATATCAAAAGAATATCAAGGCATTTTTTTATAGAGGGAGCACCAGAGCACACCTGATTTGAGGTGTTTGTGCTTGAGTTTTTCTTGATGCTGTTTATTTGGAGAACTTATGCCAGCAGACAAGAATCCAAAGAGAAGATTAGAAGATCAGGGATGGAGAGATGACTCAGCAGTTAAGAGCACTGGCTGCTCTTGCAGAAGACACAGGTTCAATTCCCAACACCCACATGGCAGCTAACAACTGTCTGTAATTCCAGTTCCAGGGGATCCAACACCCTCTTCTGACCTCCACAGGCACTGCATGACACAGATGCACTTATTCCCATGCAGGCAATACACTCGTACACAAAATAAGTTTTTAAAAAAAACAAGAGGAAGATCAAATACAAAGCATTTTAAAGAGAAAACTAAATAGCTAGTAAACATTAACATATTTATTTGACCATATTGCTAATGGAAGAAATGCAAATTAAAATAAAGATGCAAATTCTTTCAATTATAAAACTAGGTGTTCTTTTTAATAAAAATCATCTAACTTGGTAAAGAGAAATGGAACATTGGAAACCAACATAGATGGCCACAAGGAATAAAAACTTGGGTACAATATTTCCAGAAAACAAATTGACTCATAAGTTTTAGATCTGGATATATCTCCTAGAAAAATAATCTGACAGGTGGGCAAAGATTTATACATAAAATATATTCATCAGAGTGTCATTGATAATAGTAAAGTATCATGGGTATTTTTTTTTAACTTAGATGTTGGATTTTAGAGAACAGCTAAGTAAATTGAACTGCCTCCACAGAATGAAGTATCATGACGCCCTTATAAATGATGCTTACAGAGTGTTCCTAACGACATGGAAAAATGCTTAATGATATAACATTAAGTAAAAGAGTAAGATAGAAAACGGTTATAAAGCATGATTTCAACTACTTTGAAAAACATAAAAAGACTGGAAGGGAATGTGATAAAATGTTAATAGTGTTTATCTGTGGGAGGTGGGTTATGGGAAGCTGTTTTTCTTATTTACCCTTCGCCATGGTTTCAACACTAGGCACATATTACTTCTGCCATCCGAAGTGGATTTTTTTCCTTTAATAAGAAAGGGGTGGTCAACGTGGTAAATCTTCTGTCCAAGCTGAGAGTGGTGAAAATGAAGAGCTATCGGGAGGACTTCAGGAGTCTTGGAATTGAAAACTTGTGGTCCTGCAAACCTTTCAGCGTGAGGTTTGCCTTTGTCCTTGTCTTTGATAGAAACAATATTTGCAGAGTCTGTGGATGGTGTAAACACAGAATCTGTTTCCCCAGTAGGGCCTGATTTGATCAATAAACACTACCTCAATCCCAGAATGTAGTTCAGAGCTCATCACGTGAGACCTGTTTGAGAAGGAGAAACCTAAGTCCACTGAGGACAAATGGAAACAGATCAGAGTCCAGGTAAATTGTCCTCAGACTCAAAGTGATAACATCCTTGAACTTTAGACATCAAGGACCCATATATGTGACTCCTTGAGCACCTGTTTGGGGATTTTGTGAGATAAGGCAGAACATAAAGAAGAGAGCACATGGCAGAGCAAAGATGCTCACCTGATGGTGTCCAGGAAGCAGAGAAAAGAGGGCTGGGCTCAAGCCACACCCTTCAAAAGCAAGTCCCCAGTCACCCTCTTCCTGAAGCCAGATCCCACTCCTAGTTTCTACCACCTCCCAATATGCCAGTAAATTATAAATCTATCAATGGATAAATGCATTAAGTCCAAGCCCTGAAGATCTGAAGTCTCTCAATAGTGTCACGTTTGGAGACCAAGCCTTCCAAACACAAGCCTCATGGGGAATTTTTCATATTCAAACTTATTTATAAAGAAAAGAGTGAGGAAACAGAATTTCCTAAGTACTTAGAATTATTGAGCCTTGTGTCTATAGGGGACTTTCAAGATCATATGTATAGTCCAAAAGTTTGTTTAGCAAGATACAGAAGCATAGAGGTGAGGTGCTTTGTTTAAGATCAGCCAATGAATCATGTGGAGCTGAACCCAGAACCCAGGCCAGTTCACTTTTCCTCAATGCTGCCTTTCCTTCAGCCCTGTTACTATCAACTCACTCAAAGACACTCAGGTTGTTGTCTCTTTGCTTATTTATCATCTGTATCTCTCTATGAGGACAAAGACTTTCTCTACTGGTATATGTATGCATTCAACAAATATTTATTGGATGGATGGATGGATGGATGGATGGATGGATGGATGGATCTGGGAATGCCTTTGACCCAGACCTCAGAGATTCCCAAAATACCAGGTTTCAAGACTGGACCTAATCATAAGTCCACCACAGCATAAGGACAAATAATGACCTCTTATAATCTACTGTTCAGTCTTTAGACTGTCCTTTCACTTCTCTTTGGACAGTTCTGTAAGGAACAAAGGCATGAAGACACCCATTTTTAGCACCCTCATTGCATACCATTAACCACCACCCTTCCCAGCTGCTGCTTCTCAGGCTGTGACTTACTTCCCACTCTATACCATCATAAGTGAGATCTGAGTCTAGGAAGGTATGAGTGCCAAGGGCTTGCTTAGTGTCACAATCTTCCTGGCATCTCAGATGTCTAGGGGCCCCACCAGACATCAGACCAAACCAAAACCAGGGTACCATCCTGGAGCCCTCTATTCCCCTCACCCCTCTTAACCAAACTGTCCCCCAGCCCTACTCAACCTCCCTCTAAAAGGAAACCCATGTACTTCTCTTCCATACATCTGCCTCCCTGAAGGTTCATGCCCCAGCCCTAGCCAAAGGGGATTCCATTGCAGTTCAGATCACAATGCACACTGGGTAAACTCCTCCCTACCGCCTGTGTCCCAAGACATACTGCAGGCTCCTTTACAACCTTCAGTGCTCACCTAGTCTGTTCTCAGCCACTCCCCCATCAGATCCGCATTCCCATCCATCCAGACTGAGCAACTCTTAGGTCCTGGAACATGCCCTGTCCTGTTTGGCTGCTAGAGTTTGTAGGCATTGTTCTCTGCTCTTGGACAAACTTTCCTTCCTCCTGATCTTCACTCCGTAGAAGGGAAGGAATCCTCATCCCTTTTCTAATGTTAGGGGTTTAATAATGTCCCCTCAAGATTCATATGTTGAAATCCTAACCCTTGGTATCTCTGAATATGACTTTACCCAGAGATAGGGACTCCTCCAAGGAGGATACTTGATAGGAGGTATCAAGTTTAAATGAGGTAGAATGTAAGCCCTATTCAATAAAGGGGGTCCTGTACTCAGGCACTTATCAAAGAAGCAATTTGGAAATGTATATACAGACCAGAAGAATGCCACTTGAACAGAAGCAGAGAAAGATCAAGGCCATACATCTACAAGCCAAGAAGCATCTCAGATCACCTACACAACAATCAACATCCAGTTACCTGGAACAGATTCTACCTGGAGGCCCACAGAAGGACCCAATTCAGCTCACAATTTGACTTTGGATTTCCAACCTCTGGAACCACTGTTAGTTTCTGTGGCTTGACCCATTCTGTCTGTGGTACTTTGTTAAGCATGTTGACACAGTGTAGACTTTACTTGGGTGCTGGCCTCTCCCCAGCCAGTCCTGCATTCTGCATGACAGGTCATCATCTGTCTATGTACTCACCGTGCTCCAGAGCCCAGCATCTATACAGGACGGGAATGTTCTTGGATGTGCAGAGGTGAGTAACAGCCAGAGACACTGTATCCAAAGCAGACTGGCCAAGCCTCAAAGACTCATTGTCCCCAAAGGTGTGGGGGTCTCTGGCTGATTTGGAGACAGCTGTGAAAACTCACCGAAAGTTGATGGGGGCCTATGGGCCATTAGGTACATCCCCCTGGCTCAGGGTACACTTTGAGGAAAAGAGTGAAATGGTGACTAGAAGCCAGGAGCCAAGACCTACAGGGCCAACTACTGAGAGCTAGATGTGACAGCTGGGTCCCCCAAGCAGAAAGGGCTTCATCTGGGTTCAAATGTCAGTAAAAACAGCAAAATTCAGACTTTTGGAAATTTGACTGAATTCCCTGGTTTGAGCAATAAAAAACTGTGACAAGAGAAAGTAGAGGTAGAAAGAGGACCTGCAGATGGAAGTAAAGTCAGACTATCAGCCTCTACCAACCCAGTGCAGAATCCTGATTCAAATACCAAACTAGAAAAAGACACTGCAAGATGTAGACAGTGAGTGGATATGGGACACATTAAGGAATTATTCATTTCATTTGGATGTCATCGTGGTATTTGTTTTTAATCCTTGTATTTTAGAAATACTATATGAAATACTTACAATGAAACAATTTTTTTTTTTAAGTATACAGCTTCACTGTTTACACGCTGTGTGAACTTGGGTAAGTCACTTCAGCTCTTCAAATCTAGTTTCTTTATCTGAAAAATGGACATCATAGTCCTTTGTTGCAAAGGCCTGTAGGAGGCACTCAGTAAATGGAAAGGTAATTAGATACTTCTTTGCTTAATGGCCATTCTTACTGGAAGCTAGATCTTCTCAGTAACCTCACAGCCCCAGGACAACCCATCTGGTGGAATCTCAAAGACAAGGACTCTGAACTCCCAAGGCAAGCCCCGCTGAGACTCAGACTGAAGGTCTCTCCAACTCCAGAATGGCTTCCAGCAAAGACTAACACTGTAGAATTTTCCCAAGCTCAGCCTCACTTTCAGAAAGCCAAGGAAAGAAGAGTTGGAATTCCCTAGATGTTAGCACCTCCCCACTCCCTACCTTTGAGTTCCTGCAAAGCTACCCAGTGCCCTGGTCAAGCAGGGAATCGACGTCTCTTAGCAGAAGCCAGCAGCTGGCATGGTTATAATTAAATTGGCTTCCTTTACTTTCCGGGGCCACTCTGCCCTCTCCCCCTGGTCATATTACCTTTCAGGTCCCCAGGGTCACAAACACTTCTCAGAACAGTCTTTGATTAAAATCCAGTGAAGCTGAAAACCAAGCCAGGTGCATAGGAGGAAGAAATTGCAAATTCTACCTTGAGGAAGTCAGCTTCATTCACTCTGCAGCAGGGAGAGGCCAGCACCAGACATGGGTCTTAGACTGCATAGACAGACATATTTGAGCAGCTACCATGTGCCAGGGCCACAAATTACATTCTCCCACTTGATGACCAGGAGAGGAAGGGAAACAGTCTCTTAATTGAAAAAAATTAAAGATAAAAATACCTAGAGAGAGGCTAGAGAGATGGCTCGGCAATTAACTGCACTGGCTGCTCCTGCAGAAGACCAGGGTTTGAATTCCAGCATCCACATGGTGGCTAACAACCATCCATTAACTCCAGTTCCAGGGGGTCTGATGCTCTCTTCTTTCCTCCATGGGTACTGCACAGCACAGGTGCACTTACATACATGGAGGCATAACACTCATACACATAAAACAAAAATAGATAATACCTAGGGAATGTCAAAAGGAGGACTAGAAAGGTAATGGCCCCTGAGGACAGTCAGAGAAGGTGGGGTGGAGAATATGAATATGAAGATCAATACTAGCTCGTATTTGTTGTTGCTGTTACATCCAAGTGCCTAGTTCTGATGTTCCCTTATTTGAAAGAGGTACATGGCAAGACTCCAGTTGTTGCATGAAACCATGGATAGTACTAAGCCCTACATAGGCTATGCTTTTTGAGCATGTTTCTTCAAGGAAGATGCCCTCTCTCTCTCTCTCTCTCTCTCTCTCTCTCTCTCTCTAATATATATATATATGATGTATACCTATGAGAAAGTTTAACATATAGATTGCACATAATAAGTGATTGACAGTGGTTTATAATAAAGTGGAACAATTAAAATAATACTATAATAAAATTGCAGAATGGTACTCTTACGCCTTGGGGCCATGGTTAAGTAAAAGAAGGATGCCTTAAACACAAACACTGAGCTACCACAATTGGTCTAACAACTGAGGTGGCTACCAAGTGACTAACAGGTGGGTAGCATACATTCTGTGGACCTGCTAAGTAAATGGGTGATTCATGGCCCCCTTTAAGATTGGAGTGGGAAGGCATGAGAGTCTGTCACACTACTCAGAACAGCATGTCATTTAAAACATGAGTTGCTTGATTCTGGAATTTTCCATTTAAATTTACAGATCACAGTTGAGCACAGATAACTAAAACATACGAAAGCAAAATCACAGATAAGGGTGCTACTGAGCATCCCAATGCCACCATTTGGCTGAAGATGGAGCACAATGGTTTGAATGTGTGCCCCCCCAAAGAGCATATGTTGAAATTTAATCCCCAGTGTGGCATGATTGGGAGGTGGGGCCAGGTGGGAGGTGTTCAGGCCACCAGGGAGGACCAACAGAATTACACTGTTATCAAAGGAGTAGGTTCATCATACAATAAGAGTTCACCTCCTCTGTCAGTTTCCTACCCTGGTATGACACAGCAAGAAGGCTCTTTCCAGATGCTGACATCTTGACATTGAACTTCCCAGTCTCTATAACAACGAGCCATCATATTGCCCAGTACTCTATTACAGCAGCCCAAAGCAATGAAGATGTGAAACACTGAGGCTCCTACACACATCCCCCTGACACAGATGAACTGAGAGCCACAGTTTAGTAAGGGAACACACATGACGCCCCCACCATCCCATTCCCTAAGTCCCCAGCACATAGTAGCAAGTTAAAAGGAAGTCCACAGGACCCTATTGCTGTGTGAGTATAGGAGAGGGAGAAATCAATCTTAGACTAAACTGGAAACTCCCCAGCACTGGATGGGTGGCTTTCATGGTGACAAAGGGTGATATGCAGATGACTAGGGGAGACTCATCCCCTATAATTCTGCTCAACGATGAACCCATGTGTTGCACTATCAACATACCAAACAAGATGTTCCTGCTGGTGCAATAGTGGAGCGTCTAGTGTATGTACAACCAAGAAATTTTTTGATTGGATATAATGCCCACTCCTAGAGGTAGAACACACACCTGGTACTGTAAACCAGACCAACCCTGTGGCAGGGAGAATAGAGGTCCCAGTGGGAAGCCACTGCAATTGTTTTGTTAGATGGAATGTGATGCACTTTCTAAAGTACCAACCAAGCATTTGTGTTTATACCCATAAGTTAAGTTATTATGGCTGTTTAGATGTTCTTGTTTCTTGCTGTTTGTGTTTTTATAGTAGATGGAATCCCACAGAAATGGGCCAACAATCCACTGAAAACTGACGAGGCAGAGACCCAACAGTTCAGTGCCTTGCCACAATAGGAGGAAGATCATCCCACACCTACCACTCCCTCCAAGGCCCAGGGACTTTTGCAGAAGAGGTTGGAAAAAAGAATGTAAGAGCTGGAGGAAGGGGTGGAGTGTTATCTGTAAGTATACTCTGACTGCTATGCAGACAAGCTATAGTTACACCTCCTTCCCACGCTCATCAAGGAGTCGAGGGGGGTGTCAGTTACCCCTCCCACCCAATAAGTTGACCTTAGCTGCATGTTGGGGAGGGGCTAAGGATATATGAGCCGAGAAGGCCAGGAGGCACCTCTCTCACCATTTTTTGCAGCTGTTGGGAAGTCACAGGATCAATATTTGAATGTGGACTTTCCAGTGCAGCAGTAAATGGGAGGTGCTCACTGCCCTGTAAATAAACCCCACCCTATGCTCTGTTAACTAAAAGAAAGAAAGAAAAAGAAATGAGTTAGAAGCCAAAAA